>NC_138227.1:50014313-50209236 GCF_964197995.2 Scardinius erythrophthalmus
TAACAATTTACTTGTCATTGTTATGTGCCATTGCACACACACACACAAGAGGGGATCTGCAACTCAATGTTATAATTATAATGTAATTATTATTATATTATTAAGATATTGCAACTGATAGTATTGGCTGCATATTAATTAAAACATAATTTCTACCGTAATAAATTCAGTAGACATGTCCTTATTTTTTTTTTTTGTTTCCTTTGTTTCTAGGATGTTGATGTACAGAGATATTAAGTGTTTGAAATATTGCTCAGTTTAAATGCAACCAAACATGTGTCGCTTGTTACCATCCAACAGTGGACCTTTCTTGAAGATCAAATTCAAAACTTTTAAGTTGACTTTCTGCATCTGGTCATTTTGAAGAAACAAAAATGAAATACACAATTGTCTTGTAAGGTCTTTTTTCATAATATAACTTCAAATATGCGAAAAAAAAAAATTTAAACATGCCAAGATAGAATCTCAACTCTGAACGATCTCTACCTATACAAGTGGGGACTTTCTGAACGATCTCTACCTATACAAGTGGGGACTCACAATAGCCTGCAATGGAGCTGTGTGTGTGTGTGTGTGTGTGAACAGTTAAGTCTGTCTTTATTTTGTATGTCTTTATGTCTTTATGTTCATATAAATACAGTATACATATAATAACATAGATATAATATATGTTCACGCAGGCATCAGAGATCACAATATGCATAGTTAAACATATACAATAAACAAAAAAAAAAAAAGAATGACGAACATCATCAGTTATCAAAAACTTAATTGCTTGAGGAAAGACCATTTAAATCTACAACGGGGTAAAAAATACAGATGGCCCGGCTGTAATAAGGATCCACTGAAGGCAAGTGTAAATGAGAACCCAAGTGCAGTTTATTACAAACAAAAGCAAAGATAAAACAAAAACATGGCGTGGCATGAAAACAAACCCTCAAAAACCAGAACATGAACAAAGACTTACAAACAGTGGTCTACAGGAAACAATACTTTACAAAGACACATGGAAAACATGAGGGCTAAATACAAAGACTAATGACAAGACAAGGGACACCTGTGATGAACAGTGATCACACAATTAACCAATGACAAGACACATGGCAGGATCACATGACAAACAGGGAATCACATGACAGACATGGAAACATGACATGACACAAAAACATGACAAGAACAAACCCAAAATCGTGACACTGGCAGCAACAGTTCAAAATCAGAGGCGAGAATATCCTCTTATCATTCATAATATTATTTTTCTTATTTAACGCTCTCTCTTCAGAGATACTTTCTAAGCTTGGTTATGCAGTCCCTAACAATTTACTTGTCATTGTTATGTGCCATTGCACACACACACACAAGAGGGGATCTGCAACTCAATGTTATAATTATAATGTAATTATTATTATATTATTAAGATATTGCAACTGATAGTATTGGCTGCATATTAATTAAAACATAATTTCTACCGTAATAAATTCAGTAGACATGTCCTTATTTTTTTTTTTTTGTTTCCTTTGTTTCTAGGATGTTGATGTACAGAGATATTAAGTGTTTGAAATATTGCTCAATTTAAATGCAACCAAACATGTGTCGCTCGTTACCATCCAACAGTGGACCTTTCTTGAAGATCAAATTCAAAACTTTTAAGTTGACTTGCTGCATCTGGTCATTTTGAAGAAACAAAAATGAAATACACAATTTTCTTGTAAGGTCTTTTTTCATAATATAACTTCAAATATGCAAAAAAATTTTTTTTTTAAACATGCCAAGATGGAATCTCAACTCTGAACGATGTCTACCTATACAAGTGGGGACTCACAATAGCCTGCAATGGAGCTGTGTGTGTGTGTGTGTGAACAGTGAAGTGAACTGGCAGTGAAGTCTGTCTTCATTATGTAACTATATATATATATATATATATATATATATATATATATATATATATATATATATATATATATATATATATATATATATATATATATATAGTATATTATATATTATGCCTTTTATCATTCATAATATTATTTCTCTTATTTAAAGCTTATTTTCTCTCTTCATAGATACTTTCTATGCTTGGTTATGCAGTCCCTTTAGGGTTTATGGGATTAATCAAACAGAAATAGCTCTTTAAGGTAACAATTTCAGGTGACCTATATTTAGTATAGTGTAAAGCATACTTTAAACAGTGAATAATGATTTTATTAATCAAAATGAACTTCGCGTCCCCAGTTGGATGGTAAAGAACGATACGTGTTTGGCTGCTTTGTACATTTCTTGCCATCACAAACACACTGTAAAGATTTTGGAGGTCAATCTCAAAATGTTATGTAGCTGCACTGAACATTTTTAGTTGGTTCAGTTGAAATATATGAAGTAGGGATGTTCATTTAACATTTTGTTTTCTGACTGACAGCTGATGCCTGTTAACCAGTCAGATCAGTTAACTGACATGATTTGAAGGTTAGATTAGAATTAAATGGAATTAGAATAGATAATAGTCTGTGACCGATTCAAATACCTCAAACATGTAGACTTACATGTGCAAATAGCAGCATAAACAACAGAACATGAGGATTCACACACCGTCACATCAAGCACCCGCAGTACTTCTGTGAACACAGTAAACCAGAATAAAACTGTATATATAACTGTATATATAATAAATAGGCCAACTTAAATGAACAATTAACAAAACTAAAGTGCAATAAATAATAAACGCTTTAGGGTCTGTTTACACAACATCATTTTCAACTGAAAACTGAAAACGTTTTGGCCGTTCATTTCAACGAAAATGCCATTTTGGGGGCCTGACAATGCAAGCTTTTGAAAACGAGTTTTAAAGTGCAAGGTTTTGAAAATTATGCCTTTACCATCTGCATGTAAACAACATAAACGGGAATTTGTGAAATTGGTATGTCATTCCAACCCGGTCACACTAAATGCAGCGACGCATGTATCATTCCTATTTTGCACCCGCGCAAAGCAGACTTTTCCCTCCACAGACGCACATCGGTTAACTAAGAAATACACTTGCGCTCCCCGGGGCGGTTCAGCGCAAAGAGGAGGCGTGTTCCGGCGCAAACGTTCCCTCATGCTATTTTACAGGTTTAGAAAACAATTGCGCTACTGACCGAAAAAAACAAACAGTTTAAAGTCAGTGGCGCGTTGCGCATGTTATTCATATGCTATTTTAAGGGCGCATGCTTGGCCATAATCAATGTAGCGTGTGCACAACATACACTTTTATTCTCTCATCTACACAGAAGCAGCAGTTCTCATTTTTGCAAATAATACATTATTACGATAGATAGATAGATAGATAGATAGATAGATAGATAGATAGATAGATAGTTTATTATAAAAGCATACATCTAGCTCACACATTTACCCAAATTATCATACGCCTGTTTAATGTTTAACCAAAGTTAATTTGGGTGTGTTTCTCCATCCCCAACGTCCCTGACGAGAACGTCGGTCTCCTCGGCTGTGAACCGCTCCTCGCGTGCGCCTGGCAAATCCGCCGTTATAATAGGACTCCGCTATAGTACAAGCGCGCCTGCTCTCAAAAGGAATGTGAGATGACGCTCTGATTGGTTTATTTCACGTTACGCCCAAACCACACCTATGAATAATGAAGCTACTTCAGACCAACCCATTTTAGATTTGTGCCGGGCGCAAGAGTCATTTATCCCGCCGGGAAAATAGCAACAGCGCCGAGATCCGCCCACAAAGTTACTTGCGCTTTGACACTTGCGTTTCAGATCGTTAAAATAGGGCCCATTGTGTTTATTGTGCAATTTATACGCGGAAATGAGTTTTTACGTGTATGTGATACGCATGGGTGGGTTTAGGGTAGGTTTAGTAGTGGTGTGTATTATGTAATATGTATTATGTTTGGTTAGGATTAGTGTTGTAGGGTGTGTGTACACGCAATAAAGTGCGTATCATATGCATGTAAAAACTAATTTTCGCATAAAACATTGCACGATAAACAATGCGTGCTATAGAGATGCATGTTCATGAGATCAGGCTGGTCATATGCACAAGTATATAACATGTTCACATGTGTACTTATCATCAGGTGTTCACATGGTCATGAGTATTACGTGTTTGCCGTTTTTTTTTTTTTTTTTTTTTTTACAAAGTGAACTACTGGCCTGGCTTGCATAATACAGCCCTTTTAGTGTTTATAGGGTTTGTTTGTAAACAATGTTATAGTTGTATTTAACAATATTTTACATTTTGCACGCAGTTGTGTAGCGTATTACTTTAGTTTGAAAATTACTTGCATTATCTTTTTAACTGTTAAATTCTCATTAATTTCTCTTTCATTATGCTTAGATGAGGTTAAATCTTGGCTTGCTCAAAACTTTTTGTCTTTAAATGAAGACAAAACTGAGGTGATCGTTTTTGGCCGGGGGTGAATAGAGCAGAAATATTGCTTTAAGGTAACAATTGCAGGTCACCACACAAGTTAAACTGTACATGATCTAGACTCTAGATAAATATAATGCGACCACAGCAGTAAGTCAGGGGAATGCTTATATTTATTCCTTTGGTTTAAATTTTGAACATGTTGCCGTTCTTTTTAAAAAGGTACACATTTTAATACAATTATAAAATGATATAACATGATTTGATACTGTATATTAGCAGCAATTACGGTACACATTTTTCACTTTAGCAACAAAGTGGAGACCCTCTTTTCTGTTAAGAAGATCTTATGGGTTGTGGTCTCACAGACATTGGCAGTAATACAAATAAAATAAATACATTGTTTCCCTTTGGACTTAAATTACACTTGATACTGGGCATCATTACATTTTTTCCCTGACTGAAAGGGGATGCTTGTAACCCGATCATAATCTGTTATCCGACAAGATTAGAATGTTATATTCTAATTAAATTAAATTAGAATGTATGTATTTCTCAATACTTATCACTTCTTCCAAAGCTCTTCACTCCCATTGTCTTAACCAACTTTCAGCTTCACTGCAGTTAATTTCACATTTGAAACACATTAAAACTACCAGAACACATCAATCATGTCTCAAATTAAGTCATTCTTTCAGAACTGTGAAGGTTTCAGCCAACAAACATAAATTAAATATACAAAACAAAACACACACAAACAACAGGCAGCAATATGCACTATTTTCTGCTGTTCAGAATTCAATGCAGTTCATGTTACATGGTTCATGTTTACATTAATATACAAAATTATTTCCTTTTGTATAGAAGGTGATGAAATTGAAAGACTAAGACTTGTGTATGTGTTTAGTTACATCTTCATTTTTCTGATTTTTTTCAAAAAATAATATTCAGAATATATATCAATGTGGTATACGGTAGAAATATTGCACATTTCAGTCTAGCTTAGGTTTTTAAATTAAATAACACAGTCTTGGAAAAATATGTAAGCATGTGCAAATAAGCCTGTATAGTAAATCAAGTTCTGTTGGTCTTTGTGTTTAAGTGAGAAATTAATTCATTTAAATTGAAAGATCTCAATGTTTATAAGATCTTTCAATTATGTTTAACAGTTTTGAGCGTATAAAAGAGTGTATAAAAATGGGCTCTGAGTTTTGGCAGTGGTTGTGTCTAAGTGAAATATGTAGTTTGGAAGATGTAGTCACTGAATGCATTAATACAACATTGAATGACACAGACATTTGCAACACTTCTACAGTAATACCGTATTAAAATATATTCAGAATCTAAAAAATTAAATACTATCAAAACAATTAGATGTAGCTGAACACATACAGGTATTAATCTTTCAGTTTCATCACCATCTATAAAAAGGGGAAACTTGGGGGGAAACGTGTACTGTACTGTAAACAATGAACATGTGACAAAATGCTGTGAATTCTGAACAACAGAAAACAGCAGAAATATGTTATAATGCTACCTGTTATTTGTGTTTTTTTTATTTAACGTGTGTTTTTTGGGTAAAACCTTTTCTAGTGTTCTGGAAGAATGAGTTGACCTGAGACATGAATGAAGTTTCAGTGCATTTTGAATGTGAAATGAACTGCTGTCAAGCTGTAAGTTGGTTTGGAGAAGATATCATAGTCTTTTAACCTGATATCATTTAAGATATCATTTAAGACTGTGGTATAAATGATTGAATGATTTAACTATAACTCATTATTATCCTTGATATTCTAAAATAGGTATGATTCATGTGTATGTAGACTCTAGTGTGTGTGAATTGAGTTGTTGCACTTCCCCCCACACACAATTTACATATCAATGCAGGAAGGCCTGAAAGGCCAGTGTTTGTCTCAGGTGAGAAAACAGGCCAACAACCCTCACAGTACTGTTACCAATATATGTGCAACTTCTCAAATAAACTAAAATAAACTAGAGAAAACCCTGGGATTTACCCTGCCAAATTAAATTATATTACAGGTTTTTACAATTGCTAGGACACATTTCTCAATATTTAGGTACATTTTCAAAACTCTTCACTCAGTTCTCCTTACCAACTTACAGCTTGACAGCAGTTCATTTCACATTCAAAATGCACTGAAACTTCATTCATGTCTCAGATCAACTCATTCTTCCAGAACATTAGAAAAGGTTTCACCCATACACTTAGTGCATTTTGAATGTGAAATGAACTGCTGTCAAGCTGTAAGTTGGTTTGGAGAAGATATCATGGTCTTTTAACCTGATATCATTTAAGATATCATTTAAGACTGTGCTATGAATGATTGAATGATTTAACTATAACTCATTATTATCCTTGATATTCTAAAATAGGTATTTTTCATGTGTATGTAGACTCTAGTGTGTGAATTGAGTTGTTGCACTTCCCCCCACACACAATTTACATATCAATGCAGGAAGGCCTGAAAGGCCAGTGTTTGTCTCAGGTGAGAAAACAGGCCAACAACCCTCACAGTACTGTTACCAATATATGTGCAACTTCTCAAATAAACTAAAATAAACTAGAGAAAACACTGGGATTTACCCTGCCAAATTAAATTAAATTACAGGGTTTTACAATTGCTAGGACACATTTCTCAATATTTAGGTACATTTTCAAAACTCTTCACTCAGTTCTCCTAACCAACTTACAGCTTGACAGCAGCTCATTTCACATTCAAAATGCACTGAAACTTCATTCATGTCTCAGATCAACTCATTCTTCCAGAACACTAGAAAAGGTTTCACCCATACACTTAGTGATACACTTTGCCACTCATAAAATAAAAAAACACAAACAACAGGAGCATTACACAATGTTTTCTTTTGTAAAATGCTTTCATAAAACAAGAATGACACTATGTACTGTTTATAATTCACTGCAGTTGAACCCAGTTATCATAATATCATTGAGCAGGTGGATATAAGTATCTAGGTGTGGTCATTGATCGTTAATTTACTTGGAAAGCCCACATTGATTATCTTTGTTCAAAATTCTGGCAACGATTGTATTTTTTAAGAAGACTTAGGCTGTTTGGTGTAAATCAGAGAATTATGCAATTATTTTATTATGCCGTTTTAGTTAGTCTTTTAAATTATTGGATGCAAACTTGGTATGGCAATCTTTCGGTCCAATTAAAATCACAGCTTGCACGTCTTGTGAAAACTGCAATGAAAGTTATGGGTGTAAGAGAGTACTCATCACTTCAATCAATTTACGAATCGATGGTTATTAAAAATGCACAGACAATAGTGAGTGATTCAAGCCATCTTTTATTTCCAATGTGTCAGCTTCTGCCATCAGGGAGATGGTATAGAGTCCCACTGAGTAAGAGTAACCGTTACAAAAAATCATTTATTCCTGTATCTATTAATATGTTAAATAGCAAGATGTAGTAATGTAGTCGTCTTTTTAAACTCTTTTTGGTTTGTGTGTGTATGTATATGTTGTGTACTAATGCAGCTATGAGTCCAAGACAGATTTACTGAAAAAGGGCAATAAAGTAAAGTATACTAACTAACTAACTTTTTAACATTACTGTACTAAAATATTCCTAAGTTTCCCCTTTTGTATAGGTGAACACTTGTGTTGGTGTTTAGTTATATCTAATTATTTTGATAATATTATATTTTAGAATCAGAATATCTATTTCAATGTGATATTACTGATATTACTTGTTATTTTTAACAGTTTAACAGTACTATTATTATTAACAGTTTTAAAAAGAGTATGTAAACATGTGCAAATTAGCCTGTATAGAACATAAAGTTCTGTTGGAGTTTGTGTTTAAGAATAATTCATGTAAATGGCACAAAATGCATTCAATGACATCTTTCAAAGCAGTGATCCACAGTTTAGCTCACATAGACGGATGGTGTGATCACTGTGTGAAGAGAGTTTTGAAAAAGTGACATTAGTATTGAGAAACTGAAATTTTATTTGTGTTTGGAATAATCATTAATTTAGTGTCATTGTAAACATAGTGCTAAGACTTTATATTTAAATATTATATTATAATATATACACACACTGATTTCAGAAAATCACTGGTAGTGTGAATGAACAGAAATCAAACAATCCCGGGACAAATTATCAGTGTATTTTCCGGAATCTCTGTGTGAATGGGGCTTATGTGAGCCAAACTGTGGATCATTTATTATTGCTTTGGCAAAAAATTATTTATTTCTCACTTAACACAAACACCAACAGACATTTATGTTCTATACAGGCCAATTTGCAGATGTTTACATTCTCTAATCAAAATTGATGTTCAAAACCTAATATTTAAATATATATTCTGAATAAAAAAAAAACTAAACACCTATACAAGTGTTACTCTCAGTTTCATATTTTTGTACAGTATTGTAAACGTGGATAATGTAACATTAACTGCAGTGAACAGTAGATAGTGTAATTCTTGTTTTATTTATTTTTAAATACATTTTTACAAAAGAAAACTTTACAAAATAAATTTGGCAGGGTAAATCCCAGCGTTTTCTCTAGTTTATTTTAGTTTATTTGAGAAGTTGCACATATATTGGTAACAGTACTGTGAGGGTTGTTGGCCTGTTTTCTCACCCGAGACAAACACTGGCCTTTCAGGCCTTCCTGCATTGATATGTAAATTGTGTGTGGGGGGAAGTGCAACAACTCAATTCACACACACTAGAGTCTACATACACATGAAAAATACCTATTTTAGAATATCAAGGATAATAATGAGTTATAGTTAAATCATTTATAGCACAGTCTTAAATGATATCTTAAATGATATCAGGTTAAAAGACCATGATATCTTCTCCAAACCAACTTACAGCTTGACAGCAGTTCATTTCACATTCAAAATGCACTAAGTGTATGGGTGAAACCTTTTCTAGTGTTCTGGAAGAATGAGTTGATCTGAGACATGCATGAAGTTTCCGTGCATTTTGAATGTGAAATGAACTGCTGTCAAGCTGTAAGTTGGTTAGGAGAACTGAGTGAAGAGTTTTGAAAATGTACCTAAATATTGAGAAATGTGTCCTAGCAATTGTAAAACCCTGTAATTTAATTTAATTTGGCAGGGTAAATCCCAGTGTTTTCTCTAGTTTATTTTAGTTTATTTGAGAAGTTGCACATATATTGGTAACAGTTCTGTGAGGGTTGTTGGCCTGTTTTCTCACCTGAGACAAACACTGGCCTTTCAGGCCTTCCTGCATTGATATGTAAATTGTGTGTGGGGGGAAGTGCAACAACTCAATTCACACACACTAGAGTCTACATACACATGAAACATACCTATTTTAGAATATCAAGGATAATAATGAGTTATAGTTAAATCATTCAATCATTTATACCACAGTCTTAAATGATATCTTAAATGATATCAGGTTAAAAGACCATGATATCTTCTCCAAACCAACTTACAGCTTGCAGTTCATTTCACATTCAAAATGCACTGAAACTTCATTCATGTCTCAGATCAACTCATTCTTCCAGAACACTAGAAAAGGTTTTACCCAAAAAACACACGTTAAATAAAAAAAACACAAATAACAGGTAGCATTATAACATATTTCTGCTGTTTTCTGTTGTTCAGAATTCACAGCATTTTATGTCACATGTTCATTGTTTACAGTACAGTACACATTTCCCCCCAAGTTTCCCCTTTTTATAGATGGTGATGAAACTGAAAGATTAATACCTGTATGTGTTCAGCTACATCTAATTGTTTTGATAGTATTTAATTTTTTAGATTCTTAATATATTTTAATACGGTATTACTGTAGAAGTGTTGCAAATGTCTGTGTCATTCAATGTTGTATTAATGCATTCAGTGACTACATCTTCCAAACTACATATTTCACTTAGACACAACCACTGCCAAAACTCAGAGCCCATTTTTATACACTCTTTTATACGCTCAAAACTGTTAAACATAATTGAAAGATCTTATAAACATTGAGATCTTTCAATTTAAATGAATTAATTTCTCACTTAAACACAAAGACCAACAGAACTTGATTTACTATACAGGCTTATTTGCACATGCTTACATATTTTTCCAAGACTGTGTTATTTAATTTAAAAACCTAAGCTAGACTGAAATGTGCAATATTTCTACCGTATACCACATTGATATATATTCTGAATATTCTTTTTTGAAAAAAATCTGAAAAATGAAGATGTAACTAAACACATACAGAGGTCTTAGTCTTTCAATTTCATCACCATCTATACAAAAGGAAATAATTTTGTACATTAATGTAAACATGAACCATGTAACATAAACTGCATTGAATTCTGAACAGCAGAAAATAGTGCATATTGCTGCCTGTTGTTTGTGTGTGTTTTGTTTTGTATATTTAATTTATGTTTGTTGGCTGAAACCTTCACAGTTCTGAAAGAATGACTTAATTTGAGACATGATTGATGTGTTCTGGTAGTTTTAATGCGTTTTAAATGTGAAATTAACTGCAGTGAAGCTGAAAGTTGGTTAAGACAATGGGAGTGAAGAGCTTTGGAAGAAGTGATAAGTATTGAGAAATACATACATTCTAATTTAATTTAATTAGAATATAACATTCTAATCTTGTCGGATAACAGATAATGATCGGGTTACAAGCATCCCCTTTCAGTCAGGGGAAAAATGTAATGATGCCCAGTATCAAGTGTAATTTAAGTCCAAAGGGAAACATTCCCCTGACTTACTGCTGCGGTCGCATTATATTTATCTAGAGTCTAGATCATGTACAGTTTAACTTGTGTGGTGACCTGCAATTGTTACCTTAAAGCAATATTTCTGCTCTATTCACCCCCGGCCAAAAACGATCACCTCAGTTTTGTCTTCATTTAAAGACAAAAAGTTTTGAGCAAGCCAAGATTTAACCTCATCTAAGCATAATGAAAGAGAAATTAATGAGAATTTAACAGTTAAAAAGATAATGCAAGTAATTTTCAAACTAAAGTAATACACTACACAACTGCGTGCAAAATGTAAAATATTGTTAAATACAACTATAACATTGTTTACAAACAAACCCTATAAACACTAAAAGGGCTGTATTATGCAAGCCAGGCCAGTAGTTCACTTTGTAAAAAAAAAAAAAAAGGCAAACACGTAATACTCATGACCATGTGAACACCTGATGATAAGTACACATGTGAACATGTTATATACTTGTGCATGACCAGCCTGATCTCATGAACATGCATCTCTATAGCACGCATAGTTTATCGTGCAATGTTTTATGCGAAAATTTGTTTTTTACATGCATATGATACGCACTTTATTGCGTGTACACACACCCTACAGCACTAATCCTAACCAAACATATAATACATATTACATATTACACACCACTACTAAACCTACCCTAAACCCACCCATGCGTATCACATACACGTAAAAACTCATTTCCGCGTATAAATTGCACAATAAACACAATGGGCCCTATTTTAACGATCTGAAACGCAAGTGTCAAAGCGCAAGTAACTTTGTGGGCGGATCTCGGCGCTGTTGCTATTTTCCCGGCGGGATAAATGACTCTTGCGCCCGGCGCAAATCTAAAAGGGGTTGGTCTGAAGTAGCTTCATTATTCATAGGTGTGGTTTGGGCGTAACGTGAAATAAACCAATCAGAGCGTCATCTCACATTCCCTTTGAGAGCAGGCGCGCTTGTACTATAGCGGAGTCCTATTATAACGGCGGATTTGCCAGGCGCACGCGAGGAGCGGTTCACAGCCGAGGAGACCGACGTTCTCGTCAGGGACGTTGGGGATGGAGAAACACACCCAAATTAACTTCGGTTAAACATTAAACAGGCGTATGATAATTTGGGTACATGTGTAAGCTAGATGTATGCTTTTATAATAAACTATCTATCTATCTATCTATCTATCTATCTATCTACCTACCTACCTATCTATCTATCTATCTTTCTATCTATCTATCTATCGTAATAATGTATGATTTGCAAAAATAAGAACTGCTGCTTCTGTGTAGATGAGAGAATAAAAGTGTATGTTGTGCACACGCTACATTGATTATGGCCAAGCATGCGCCCTTAAAATAGCATATGAATAACATGCGCAACGCGCCACTGACTTTAAACTGTTTTTTTTTCGGTCAGTGGCGCAATTGTTTTCTAAACCTGTAAAATAGCATGAGGGAACGTTTGCGCCGGAACACGCCTCCTCTTTGCGCTGAACCGCCCCGGGGAGCGCAAGTGTATTTCTTAGTTAACCGACGTGCGTCTGTGGAGGGAAAAGTCCGCTTTGCGCGGGTGCAAAATAGGAATGATACATGCGTCGCTGTACAAAGTCAATTGCGCTGGGTGCGAGATAGGGCCCATTGTGTGCTATAGAGAAGCATTTAGTGTGACCGGGTTGGAATGACGTACCAATTTCACAAATTCCCGTTTATGTTGTTTACATGCAGATGGTAAAGGCATAATTTTCAAAACCTTGCACTTTAAAACTCGTTTTCAAAAGCTTGCATTGTCAGGCCCCCAAAATGGCATTTTCGTTGAAATGAACGGCCAAAACGTTTTCAGTTTTCAGTTGAAAATGATGTTGTGTAAACAGACCCTAAAGCGTTTATTATTTATTGCACTTTAGTTTTGTTAATTGTTCATTTAAGTTGGCCTATTTATTATATATACAGTTATATATACAGTTTTATTCTGGTTTACTGTGTTCACAAAAGTACTGCGGGTGCTTGATGTGACGGTGTGTGAATCCTCATGTTCTGTTGTTTATGCTGCTATTTGCACATGTAAGTCTACATGTTTGAGGTATTTGAATCGGTCACAGACTATTATCTATTCTAATTCCATTTAATTCTAATCTAACCTTCAAATCATGTCAGTTAACTGATCTGACTGGTTAACAAGCATCAGCTGTCAGTCAGAAAACAAAATGTTAAATGAACATCCCTACTTCATATATTTCAACTGAACCAACTAAAAATGTTCAGTGCAGCTACATAACATTTTGAGATTAACCTCCAAAATCTTTTCAGTGTGTTTGTGATGGCAAGAAATGTACAAAGCAGCCAAACACGTATCGTTCTTTACCATCCAACTGGGGACGCGAAGTTCATTTTGATTAATAAAATCATTATTCACTGTTTAAAGTATGCTTTACACTATACTAAATATAGGTCACCTGAAATTGTTACCTTAAAGAGCTATTTCTGTTTGATTAATCCCATAAACCCTAAAGGGACTGCATAACCAAGCATAGAAAGTATCTATGAAGAGAGAAAATAAGCTTTAAATAAGAGAAATAATATTATGAATGATAAAAGGCATAATATATCATATACTATATATATATATATAGTTACATAATGAAGACAGACTTCACTGCCAGTTCACTTCACTGTTCACACACACACACACACACAGCTCCATTGCAGGCTATTGTGAGTCCCCACTTGTATAGGTAGAGATCGTTCAGAAAGTCCCCACTTGTATAGGTAGAGATCGTTCAGAGTTGAGATTCCATCTTGGCATGTTTAAATTTTTTTTTTTTTTTTGCATATTTGAAGTTATATTATGAAAAAAGACCTTACAAGAAAATTGTGTATTTCATTTTTGTTTCTTCAAAATGACGAGATGCAGAAAGTCAACTTAAAAGTTTTGAATTTGATCTTCAAGAAAGGTCCACTGTTGGATGGTAACGAGCGACACATGTTTGGTTGCATTTAAATTGAGCAATATTTCAAACACTTAATATCTCTGTACATCAACATCCTAGAAACAAAGGAAAAAAAAAAATAAGGACATGTCTACTGAATTTATTACAGTAGAAATTATGTTTTAATTAATATGCAGCCAATACTATCAGTTGCAATATCTTAATAATATAATAATAATTACATTATAATTATAACATTGAGTTGCAGATCCCCTCTTGTGTGTGTGTGTGTGTGCAATGGCACATAACAATGACAAGTAAATTGTTAGGGACTGCATAACCAAGCTTAGAAAGTATCTCTGAAGAGAGAGCGTTAAATAAGAAAAATAATATTATGAATGGTAAGAGGATATTCTCGCCTCTGATTTTGAACTGTTGCTGCCGGTGTCACGATTTTGGGTTTGTTCTTGTCATGTTTTTGTGTCATGTCATGTTTCCATGTCTGTCATGTGATTCCCTGTTTGTCATGTGATCCTGCCATGTGTCTTGTCATTGGTTAATTGTGTGATCACTGTTCATCACAGGTGTCCCTTGTCTTGTCATTAGTCTTTGTATTTAGCCCTCATGTTTTCCATGTGTCTTTGTAAAGTATTGTTTCCTGTAGACCACTGTTTGTAAGTCTTTGTTCATGTTCTGGTTTTTTAGTTTTTTTTTCATGCCACACCATGTTTTTGTTTTATATTTGCTTTTGTTTGTAATAAACTGCACTTGGGTTCTCATTTACACTTGCCTTCAGTGGATCCTTATTACAGCCGGGCCATCTGTATTTTTTACCCCATTGTAGCAATAAATTATAGTTACAAAATAAAGACAGACTTAACTGTTCACACACACACACACACACAGTTCCATTGCAGGCTATTGTGAGTCCCCACTTGTATAGGTAGAGATCGTTCAGAAAGTCCCCACTTGTATAGGTAGACATCGTTCAGAGTTGAGATTCTATCTTGGCATGTTTAAGTTTTTTTTTTTTTTTGCGTATTTGAAGTTATATTATGAAAAAAGACATTAAAAGAAAATTGTGTATTTCATTTTTGTTTCTTCAAAATGACCAGATGCAGCAAATCAACTTAAAAGTTTTGAATTTGATCTTCAAGAAAGGTCCACTGTTGGATGGTAACGAGCGACATACAGTATGTTTGGTTGCATTTAAATTGAGCAATATTTCAAACACTTAATATCTCTGTACATCAACATCCTAGAAACAAAGGAAATAGAAAAAAATGACATGTCTATTGATTTTATTAGAGTAGAAATTAAGTTTTAATTAATAGGCCAAATAAAGCAATAACTTTGCTGTAATGTCCACAACATAAAGCTTCTGATGTTTTATATTGCTTTCATTGTAAGTGTTATGATATTCTGTATTATTTGTTGGTATGGAACTGCTACTGAGGTACAGAAGAAATTATTAAGAAAAGTAGTAACAAGTAAATTGTTAGGGACTGCATAATCAAGCTTAGAAAGTATCTCTGAAGAGAGAGCGTTAAATAAGAAAAATAATATTATGAATGATAAGAGGATATTCTCGCCTCTGCTTTTGAAATGTTGCCGTCGGGCCGTCTGTATTTTTTACCCCGTTGTAGATTTAAATGGTCTTTCCTAAAAAAAATCTTTTTTTTTTTTTGATAACTAATGGGTTATGTATGTATATATATATATATATATATATATATATATATATATTGTATATATAGTTACATAATGAAGGCAGACTTCACTGCCAGTTCACTTCACTGTTCACACACACACACAGCTCCATTGCAGCCTATGAGAGTCCCCACTTGTATAGGTAGAGATCGTTCAGAGTTTCAGGTCCCCACTTGGCATGTTTAAAAAAAAAAAAAAAAAAAGCATATTTGAAGTTATATTATGAAAAAGGAGCTTAAAAGAAAATTTTGTATGTCATTTTTGTTTCTTCAAAATGACCAGAAACACTAGTCCCCTCTTGGCCAGTGTAGAGCGATAGTCCCCTGTTAGTAATATAGACATGTATGTGTGTGTGTGTGTGTGTGTGTGTGTGTGTGTGTGTGTGTGTGTGTGTGTGTGTGTGCAGGAGAAGCTCGCTCTATAGTGCTGTCACGCACACTCTGTGTGTGTGTGTGTGTGTGTGTGTGTGTGTGTGTGTGTGTGTGTGTGTGTGTGTGTGTGTGTGTGTGTGTGCAGGAGAAGCTCGCTCTATAGTGCTGTCACGCACACTCTGTGTGCAGAGTGAGGGGAGTCCTCGGCGTCGTGGCGTGCGTGGAGGGGATCGAGGAAGCTGGCGTCCCCGGCTTGAGGAGGCTGGAGATGGAACGATCCTTGGATCCGCGGATTGCGATGGAGTCTCGTCCGTGACGAGAGAATCATCGTCAGAGGGGAAGAGCTCTAACTCAGACATGACGGCACAAGGGCGGAGTCAAATGCTGAGAAATTTGTCATGAGACAGGAGGTAAGGGAAGGCTTTATTTTAGAGGTCGACCGATATGGTTTTTTTCAGGCCGATGCCGATGCCGATCTTTTGAAATCCGGGTCGGCCGATGGCCGATAAATGTTACCGATTTATTTTGGCCGATATTTGGCTGATTATGTGCTTGTTTTTAACCTCTATTTGAAAGATAAAATGTAACACAAATAATTACTTAAGATAGACAAAATTTCTCAACAAAAACATTTATTGAACACTTTACCAATCTGCACTTGTACAAAAGACAAAAAGACCTTGAGATATGTTTGGTAATTGTATCTGAATGAATTGAAATTAATTTGCTACATTTCAGATTAATATATTTGTTTTCCTTAACATTTTAATTAACAGTAACTTAAACACTTTGCAGTTTGAATGATGTCCTGATAAACAAAATGACGGAGTATGTTTGTATGTTTCCACTGTTCGATCGCGCCCGCGCCTCACACACACACACACACACACGCGCATTTGCACACAAATATAAGTTAACACTTTGCGACTTTAAACACACGCGACTTTTCGATCGCGATCGCGCCCACGCCTTTCTCTCTCTCTCTCTCTCTCCCACACACACAACATATTCCAGCATTGCAATCTTTACATCGCAGCCGGAGCTAAAGCGGAGCTACAGATTAGGTGTCCCTAAAGAACCCGCGTATCTAACAGTAGTTCCGCATTACTTTGCACGCGAGTTTTATTTATTTTTATAGCGTGAATTCTCCGTGGAAATTTATACACCGAACCGTGACGCCTGTACCTTTTCGGATCAATACGAATACATGTACCGTTCCACCCCTAGTATACAGTGAAATACAGTCACACATTACACTACTGTTTGGCCAGCATTTTAACCGTGTTTAATCCAGCTATAGCTAACGGAATGCTAAAGTTAACGTTAACTGCTGACTAGTGTCAAGTGCAGCGAAGCGATGTTTCTGTTATTCTAACGTCCGTTTTCAGAGCATCCAAGAGAAGCACAGACATAATGTAGCACTGAAATGAAGCACATAAATGCGCGTTGATATTCGGTCCGGTAAATAATGGTCGTTAAGCTGTAGCTACCCAACCCTAGCGACAACGACGCTAGCAAAGCAAAGCCAGTCCTTCACTAGCATATAGTTGGTCTCTTTTTTTATTACTTATTTCTCTGCATTGAGTGACAACCCTCTCAAATATAAGACACACAAACAGAACAAATAAAAGTCTCAGATTCACTGTCTGTAAATTCTTGCTTACTTATTGTGACATGATAGCAAGCAACCCTTCTGCTGTGCTAATGCAACCTCAAATACGCTATCAATTTCAAATTAGCCGAACGTCATGTCGCCTATTCATGTTTTTTCTCTAAGTTGGCAGTAACATATCAAAAGTTTTTAATTAAATATAAAGGAGTTTTCTCCAAGGAATTTAGCTCCTTCCTTAAGCACTGGATGAGGTCTGCTCACTCTGCTGGAGAATGACTCTAGGCGCAGCGTGCGTCGAACGCGTGTTCCACAACAACAACACTAGGCTGCCCACAGATGCGCCCGCCTAATAATCGGCTTGATACACTGGCCGATGCCGATTATGTTAAAAATGCAAAAAATCGGCCGATTAATCGGCCGACCGATGAATCGGTCGACCTCTACTTTATTTATACTGGCTTCTTCTTGTGCTGATTGGATGATTACCTGAACATGCTCCTCCCGAACTTTTTTACATAAAACTTAATTTAAACTAACTGTCTGTGTGATATGCTTGAAGTGTTTTATATCTATGGATTTTATTATAGCCAAGTAAAGTGTTGATTTGAGAGGCTAAATTGATCAAAAATGTTTAACTCGCTGTCGGCTGCTTGGTCCTCATTACGTTTTTTTTTTTTCTTAATGAAATAAAACTTTTTTAAAAAATTGCTCCGAACATTTGTCTAAATTAACTTAATAAAGAAATGAAAATAAACATAACTACTTTGCCATTGAAAACAAAACTGACCTATTTTAATGGCTGCAACATAGTGCCGGGCCGGGCTAGGGCCTAGATTTGAGGCCTGTGCAGGGCTTTAATATCAACTGCCTCGTGTTGCCAGCAGTTCTGCTGGCTCTGCGCTGGTGTTGACAGTTGCTTCAGGACAAGCACATATTAGTTCGGACAGACAACACTGCAACGGGTGGTCTACATTCACGTCGCAAGTACCATAACAGTATCATAAAAGCCGCTATGGGCCAAATCTTCTATACTGTCATTTTAAAAATGATAACTGATACTGTTTCAGAACGAAGTGTTTTAGCTTGTGTTTCTGTTTTTAAAATGATATAAAGCATCATTACACATATTAAAGTTTTACATTTACATTTATGCATTTGGCAGACGCTTTTATCCAAAGCGACTTACATTACATTTCAAGGTACACATTTACATTCTTATCAGCTCTTGCTTTCCCTGGGAATCGAACCCATGACCTTGGCGTTGCAAGCACCAATGCTCTACTGTTTGAGCTACCGGAAGGTAAATGTAATTGTTGTTAATACTGTGATAGTTGCAGTAGTTTAAACAACACTTTCTGAGAGAACTGTATCAGGCTGCCACAAGAGCTATTAGTAACAATGTCTGACTGAGAAGATCATTAGCTCTCTTTGATTTTTTTTTTGTGGGTGGGGGTAATATAGGTAATGTGTTTCTCTGTACTGGTGGCACCTGCACCGAGAGGATTTCTTTGTAAATCTACTTGTCGAATAAAAGTTCTACTTCATTTACTTACATACATCAAAACAAAATATGATGTAACTGACCCCTGAATAATGAGCAGCAGCTATTGCATCAGTGCCTTCACTGTGTTTAGATGTGTTGCTTTCACACCTCTAATGAATAGATCATCTCTGCATTCAGCACAGGTGTTAACAGCACCCTCAGGTGCACATTTACTCAACAGCAAACCATAATGGCTATAATTGGTCTTCAGAGTTTACTGTGGCTGTAATGAATAACCTCAGATGACTTATTATCAGGAGTAAATGAGAAACTTGCAATTGCATGTTTGACAAATCAACAGATTCAAAGAAACAGACAAGTGACCAATCCTAAGTGGCGACTTAACTTCATGCATTCTACCAGCACTGCTTCCTACTGCTTCCTAATTTTTTCTGCTGTGTAACAAAAAAAGGGATAAGCGCCAGCTAATGGTCAAAGTTGACACAATGAACCTTAGATGGCACGAGAAGAAATTAAATATATATTGTTACAACCCTGCAACTAAAAAGGGAGACTTCATGCAACAATTCTAAATGAAACATTTATTTTAATGACATATGCGCATGAGCTCAAACGTACATTTTTATTTATTTATTCGTTGCAATAGGAGAGGAACAATTGTCTAAACTCGTTAAATCATTTAAATCAACAACACGTATGTTAGACCCTATATCGACTAAGCTACTGAAATAGATGCTTCCAGATGTTGCAAGGGGATGTCGTATAGATAAAAAATATTTTTCTATCTTCTCACCCTAATTTCAGTAGGTTCAATATATGTCCAGAATTAACAGACCAGAGGCTGGAAACTCATTTTCGTAATTTATTCACAAAGAAAAAATAAAAAGTAGAAATAAACACTATCAAACTGGGCAAGGCCCACTTAGACCCACAACAACCCACTCTTAAGTTACAATTTGCTGTAATAGTCACAGATACTATAAGAAAATCAACAATATACAAACTTCATGGCTTATACTGTTAAGACCCACTGAACTCCACACTTAATACTAATAAATGTCTATTAAAAAGACCACAACATGCATAAACCCAGTTTGTATTGATTAAAAAGCTACATTAATAGATCCACACTGCAGCCAACACACTAAAGTGGGTCAAACAAGTATAAAGGTCATCACCATCTGATTAGACTACAGTATAATTGTACAAAAGTGTGAAGTATTGCACGTTGCCCTAGCCCAAATTGGTACAGATAAAATAAAAATAAAAGAAAATAAACAAACAAATTAGGCCCAAGAAATTACAAGGTGAAAGAAAAATAGCGACAGGCAATCACACTAACAGTCTTCAAGGAAAAAACACAATTATAAGGCTAACACTTTACGGTAAGGGTACATGAATTATCATGAATTCATGTATAAATTCATGCATGAAATATGCATTCATTCATGCATTAATATCTCATGAATCATCAGGAACTAACACGAGTTCAACATTTTTCATTCATGACTTCATGGATGAACAACACCTTAATTAAAACATTAACTAAGATGAGAACATCATCATGAATTATGATTTATTACGCATGATCATGATGTTTTCTTTGTTCACAAAAAAATTGGTCTTTACCACCCATTGTGGATAAAGCTATGGTTATGGTACATGAATCATCATGAATTCATGCATAAAAAAGCATTAGCCTAATTCATGCACGCAAGACTACTCTTCGAATTATTAAAGGAATGTACAAAAATCCACATTATCTAATGCATGCATACAGGCTAGAACAGTATATCAATTAATGTGAGAACTTTTTTTCTGAATTATGATCTGAGTTATCCAGCATGTTCATGTCTTCTTCTTAGCCTGCAGGTAAATGGACAGACCCCAAAATTGGCCAATCACAGCACATAACATACGAATTCTGTTGGCATTCAAATACAGTAGTCATCATTAACTAAGCATTATTTATCTATGACTTCATCATGTGTGTGGCCCCTCAACTAAAGTGGTGACTTGGTGCTTTGAAACACTGATGAACAATGTGGCATAACTGTGAAATGACATGAATATGAACATGAAAGTTCAAGCCTTTGCAAACAATGTACTGTGGGCACAAATGGACTTTGATCTTAACTTGCAACGTGATCTCATGAGAATACGAGTGTATTTTTACGTAAAGTGTAGTTCTACCATACGTACATTTATTTATGTTTTATACACACAGAAACGTATAATACTGACAGTGGACAGCACAAAAACGTAATTTATTTACTTATAAACAACTTATACAAACAACGACGTACAAATTTGGGCGTATTCCCAAATTTTTGCATATTATCTTATGCATATTAAAATCGTGGCATTAATGTTTTGACACATAATACACTAAAACACAACATAAATTCACAAAAGAAATCAATTTTATTAGCTTAATGTGATTTAGAATTCAGTCAGTTATTGGACTTCTGTGCTAGTTACAGTTTGTCCATAACGAACACCATGTTCAAGCATAAGGGTGTCCATCAGTACACGCTGCACCAGGACACCCTAGGCCGGAGGTCGATGATCGACTTTGTAGTCGTTTCATCTGACCTGTGGCCGTATGTCTTGGACACTCGGGTGAAGAGAGGGGCGGAGCTGTCAACTGATCACCACCTGGTGGTGAGTTGGATCCGATGGCGGGGGAGGAAGCTGGACAGACTCGGCAGACCCAAGCGTACTGTGAGGGTCTGCTGGGAACGTTTGGCCGAATCCCCTGTCAGAGAGATCTTCAACTCCCACCTCCGGCAGAGCCTCCGAGGGAGGCTGGAGATATTGAGTCCGAGTGGACCATGTTCTCCACCTCCATTGTTGAAGCGGCCGCTCGGAGCTGTGGCCGTAAGGTCTCTGGTGCCTGTCGAGGCGGCAATCCCCGAACCCGGTGGTGGACACCGGAAGTAAGGGATGCCGTCAAGCTGAAGAAGGAGTCCTATCGGGCCTGGTTGGCTTGCGGGACTCCTGAGGCAGCTGATGGGTACCGGCAGGCCAAGCGAACTGCAGCCCGGGTGGTTGTGGAGGCAAATACTCGGGCCTGGGAGGAGTTCGGTGAGGCCATGGAGAAAGACTATCGGCTGGCCTCGAAGAGATTCTGGCAAACCGTCCGGCGCCTCAGGAGAGGGAAGCAGTGCCCTACCAACGCTGTTTACAGTAGAGGTGGGGAGCTGTTGACCTTTGCTAAGTGCTGTCCGGTCCCTGTACGACTGGAGCAGGAGCTTGGTTCGCATTGCCGGCAGTAAGTCAGACTTCTTCCCGGTGCATGTTGGACTCCGGCAGGGCTGCCCTTTGTCGCCGGTTCTGTTCATAATTTTTATGGACAGAATTTCTAGGCGCAGCCAGGGGCCGGAGGGTGTCAGGTTTGGTGACAACACGATTTCAACTCTGCTCTTTGCGGATGATGTTGTCGTGTTTTCCTCATCAGACCAGGACCTTCAGCATGCACTGGGACGGTTTGCAGCCGAGTGTGAAGCGGCTGGGATGAGAATCAGCACCTCCAAATTCGAGGCCATGGTCCTCAGTCGGAAAAGGGTGGCTTGCTCACTTCAGGTTGGTGGAGAGTTCCTGCCTCAAGTGGAGGAGTTTAAGTATCTTGGGGTTTTGTTCACGAGTGAGGGAAGGATGGAACGGGAGATTGACAGACGGATCGGTGCAGCTTCTGCAGTAATGCGGTCGCTGTACCGGTCAATCTACGTTCCTACTCTCACCTATGGTCATGAGCTTTGGGTCATGACCGAAAGGACAAGATCCCGGATACAGGCGGCCGAAATGAGCTTTCTCCGCAGGGTGGCTGGGCGATCGGGAGGAGCTCAGAGTAGAGCCGCTGCTCCTCCACATCGAGAGGGGTCAGCTGAGGTGGCTCGGGCATCTGTTTCGGATGCCTCCTGGACGCCTTCCCGGGAAGGTGTTCCGGGCGCGTCCCACTGGGAGGAGACCCCGGGGAAGACCTAGGTCACGCTGGAGAGACTATGTCTCCCGGCTGGCCTGGGAACGCCTCGGTGTCCCCCCGGAAGAGCTGGAGGAAGTGTCCGGGGAGAGGGAAGTCTGGGCATCTCTGCTTAGACTGCTGCCCCCGCGACCCTTTGCTGTCTGAAGATGCACCAGCGGGCTGTTATCAGTGACCACCAGGACCTTAGCTCCCCACAAATAGTCTTTGAATTTCTCACACATTGCCCATTTCACGGCCAGCAGCTCAATCTTAAAGCCCATGTTGCAGGTTAGAGTACCCAGTAAGCCAATGTATAGAAAAATAATGTAGGAACTAGATTTAAATATAAACATATACTTATAAAACGCTATTTAGGCTTCTGGAGTCGTTTTTGTGAGAAATTTTTACTTCCGCATTTGAAAATCGCTTAAACCGCCGAACCTGAAGTGACGTAACATGAGGTAGAGCGGTCAAAGTAAATCAACTAGCGAATAGGAAAGCAATGGATCGCAATGACAGCTCGGAAAGCTGGGCGAATTGTAGCCTAAATGTTTACTCGTATGATATATATATAATTCATATATAATTGATATATATGATGATATCATATAATTATGAGCCTGATATGAAGCCAAGTGAGCAGGACAGGCCAGGGTTAGACAGAACAACGGTGAGTTGTGGTGTGAGGAGAACAGGGCGAGAGAACAGTGTTAGCTTATAGATGTATTCACGTTAGCCGACGATATGTATAACACTATGCTCAGATCACAATACTGTACAGATTATTATCATCATGTATCAGGCAATAGCAAAGCTAGTACTTAGACCCATACCTGCATGTGTTGTGTGTGTCAGCCATTAGGAGACAGTTTCCAGAGGAAGAGGGACTTTATAAAGGCTTTGAATTGACCCATTTGGTGACGATGAATAAAAAAAATGATCACAATCACAACTGTCTTACTGTACAAAAACTTTATATGTAGAAACAGCCAACACAAACATTAAAGTCGGTTTGTACAGATTGAAAATGAATTATAGAACATAATATAGGGCCTATTATATTTATAATAATAAAAACAATAGTGTCGGCTGCAGACTAATAACAAACACATAAATGCATTACATTACAAGTTTATGTAGGATATGTTAATGAATTGAATCAAGACAAGGCACATTTTGTAAAACAGATGTACAGTGATCTCTGACGGATCCGTGAGCGTCATGTTTCCCGCTGGCGGCCGAACCACATGCTGACGGCGGACCGTCACCGGGCGACCCGATGAAGGAGCCGGGACAGTGTGCACATATCGCCGGGATTATAATCATTCAGTCTATAGTGAAGCTACACACTACCGCGTTTTTCAAAGCAGAAGCAGAAGTGAAGTCCCGTCTCTTACCCGGCACAAAACGCACACTGGCACGGAAGATTGCACCGTCCTTTTTCTTATTCGGAAACCCGTGGACTCGATGTCCTGACAGGCCATAATTCACAATCATTTACTACGACGATGATAAATTGAAATACAATAAGCACAGAAAACACACTGAATCATGACCGCTCCAACTGAATACCAACCTATCTCTGCACTGAGCGCGAACGCAGAGCCAAACGACTCCCTCATGTGACGTCAAATGACGCGATGGTGAAAAAAAGCGCCTTTTCAACACGGTCAAGGAAACGGTCACGTTTTCTATTAAATTTGTGCCCTTATGTCTTGCAAAACAATTTTTAATCCTGCATTTACTTTTCATATGGTATTTTCATACAAGGTTATATTAATAAAATAAATTAAAAAAAAACCTGCAACATGGGCTTTAAAGGAACTGTAGTTGGCGTCATTCCGCTCGGCTGGATGGAGACTTCGGCTGGCATATGCAATCACTCTTTCCGCTCCTTGCTGCCGCTGAGCCAACACCGCCCCCAACCCGAGGTTACTGGCATCCGTATACAGGATGAATGGCTGAGCAAAGTCTGCGTAGGCTAAGATAGGGGCCTGCAACAACTCCTTTTTCAACCTCTGAAAAGCCACTTCACATTCTGGGCTCCAGTCTACTAGTGGGGACCCACGGCCATGAGGACGACTTGACCCCGCAAGCAGTTGATTCAAGGGTTTAGCAATCTTAGAGAAACCCTGGATAAAGCGTCGATTATATCCCACAAATCCCAGAAAGGACCTCACTTGCCTCACCGTCTTAGGAGGATCCCAGCTCTGCACGGCGGAAACTTTATCGGGGTCTACTGCCACTCCTGCAGCCCCTACCCGGTGGACCAAAAACCTCACTTCCTTACGAAAGGGCTGACATTTCCCAGGCTGGAGCTTCAATCCGTACTTCTCCATAGCTCGGAATACTTGTTCGAGATGTAACAAATGGGAATCAAAATCAGATGAATACACAATCAAATCGTCCAGGTAGACCAGAGTGGAGTCCACCAATTGCCCATTCAAACAATCCGAAGGGCGTGGTGAATGCGGTCTTCTCTCGGTCCCCTTCCTCTACCTGTACCTGCCAATATCCGCTCGCAAGATCAAGTGTGGAATACCAGGCAGCATGGGTTAACCCCCTGAGGCCGGCAATCGCGCCGGCGCGATAGGCTCGTTTTTTTCCTTATCAGTATAAAAAAAATCAAAATACTAATATTAATTTTTATTTTATATGCTTGTGTTATACATCAATCGATCCTGTTAAGTGTGTATTATTTTTGTGTATACTCATAATAAAAACAAAGTGTTGTGCTTTTCGCCAAATAAAGAAAAATAAAAAATTTTTTACAACAGTTCTGCCCTCCTCTCTGTCAGTGAATTCCATTCTGAAACGCGTCCGAAAATGAACTGTAACTCAGAAAATACTTCTGACACAGTGTTACGACCTCTCACAAATATATTGGCTCTGAGAGAAGAGAGAATTCGTAACATAAAGAAGAACGAAGGAACGGCTGAATCATTGCAATGATTTATTTACTCACTCACAACGGACGTTACAACCACGAACATTTCATCCGGTAAATGGATCAAACAGTACGGACAACAGTTAACAAACATACAGCTACTAAAAGACAAATTGTTTGCTGGTTAGCCCACAAGATCTGAAGACGCTCTCCTTCTCCTCCTCATTGGCGTTTTATACAAGTCACTTCCATCAGGCAAATCCCGAACAGGTGCGTCCACCTGGAGACAGAAAGAGCGCGCGCGCACACTCAAAGAAATAAAGAGCGCGCGCACATGCTCAGAAAAACACCAAGACAAACAAGGGAGGGACAAAACAAAGGAGAAACAAACGCAGATCGTAACACTCCCCCACCTAAAAAGAAAAAAAAACATACGTTTTTCTCTTTTTTTATAGAGGGGTCAAACAGACAAAGACAAACAAAAACAACACATGAGACTCTATCCTTGCGAAAGAGCATCTGCAACGATGTTGTCACTACCCTTTTTATGCTTAATCTCTAAATTGTATTTTTGGGCCAGTAAGGCCCAACGCATTAAGCGCTGGTTGTGGTTATACATACGTGACAGGAACACTAACGGATTGTGGTCAGTGTAAACTACCACAGGTAAAGAAACAGCCCCAAGGTAGACGTCAAAGTGTTGTAGCGCCGTTAACATCGCTAAGGTCTCTTTCTCTATGGTCGAATAGTTCAACTGAGATCGAGTGAACTTAGTAGAGAAGTAAGACACAGGATGAGAAAACCCATCAGCACCCTCTTGCAGAAGGACAGCTCCGGTTCCCGTCGCACTCGCATCCACCTCCAGTGTAAACGGCCGGGACAGATCAGGAGTTGACAGAACTGGAGCACTACAAAGAAGAGACTTAGCACACATAAAAGCATGTTGGCATGCGTCAGACCACAGAAACTGTTTCTTAGGGCTGCATAGAGCAGTCAAAGGTGCCACAATCATAGAGAAATTTTTACAGAAGCACCTATAATAACTGGCCATTCCTAAGAATCGCCGCAATTCTCGCCGGGTCGTAGGAACAGGATATGACAGAATAGCAGAGATCTTAGCGTCAATGGGTCGAACCTTTCCTCGACCAACTTGCTTCCCTAGGTAAGTAACAGTTGCCTTCGCGAACTCACACTTTCTCAAATTAAGTGTGAGAGAAGCACGAGAAAGACGACTAAAAACGGTCTGTAATGTTGTCATATGCTCATCCCAAGTGGCAGAATAAATCACCACATCATCTAAGTACACATTACACTTGTCAACATCTCTTAAAACTAACTCCATAAGACGCTGAAACGTCGCAGGCGCATTACGCAAACCGAACGCCATTCGCGTATATTGAGCAAAACAATCTGGTGTCACAAATGCAGCAATATCAGACGCACGCGGAGTCAACAAGACTTGCCAATATCCTTTTAAAAGATCTAACTTTGTAATATATTGTGCAGTTCCTATATTGTCAATACAATCTTCGACCCGCGGCAAAAAATTATGCACAGTTGCGCTCTGATCATATCGCCGCTTCATTTTTTCCTGCGATCGACCCAGTGCATGTTTTGCAGCGACACAAGCGTCATATAACCGCTCACGAAATCGCGTAACGAAATCAAGAACATTGATTTTTTTCGCTTGCGTCACCGAAAGAAACTGTTCTTTTAAAACCTTTAAAGGTCCATGCACACAATGGCCAAAAACCAATTCAGCTGGGCTGAATCCAAGAGACTCCTGTCTCACCTCACGAACAGCAAACAGCACCATCGGGACGCCATCATCCCAGTCATTCTCAGTTTCAAGACAATATTTACGCAAGGAAGACTTTAAAGTCTGATGCCACCGTTCCAGGGCCCCCTGACTCTCTGGATGAAACGCACTGGATACAATATGAGAAATATTCAAAGCTTTCAACGTTTTTCGAAAAACTCTCGACAAAAAATTAGAGCCCTGATCAGTTTGAACTACCTTTGGCAGTCCAAATGTTGTAAAAAACTTGACAAGCGCTTTCGTCACCGTAGCTGCCGTTATCTTGCGCAACGGAATCGCCTCAGGGAACCTTGTGGCTACACACATAATAGTCAAAAGATATTGGTACCCCGTTTTAGTACGCGGAAGTGGCCCGACACAGTCTACAATAACTCTTTCGAAGGGTTCACCCACTGCTGGAATTGGGTGAAGCGGAGCTGGCGCAACGACTTGATTAGGCTTACCAGCCATCTGACACGTGTGACAGGTTTTACAATATCGAGAAACCTCAGTTTTTAAACCGGGCCAGAAAAAAAGCTGAAGAATACGATCATATGTTTTAGTCACACCTGACCTTTCACATGCAGTCTCCGTACAGAAAGGTAACACATCTGTTAACACAAAAGACTGCGATCCCCCCTGTGTCACGTAAAATTTTCACCCCGCGCTGATCTTCAACTCTTCCAGTCAACGACACAGAACCCTCAAACACAAAAGGTTTAAAACAGTCTTCAGCACTGTCTCCCAGAACAGGAGAAGATAGAGAAACAGTTTTAAGTAACACCACTCCCCGAGACTGACTTACCGCCTCAGGTCGCGTTTGTTTCTTCTTAAGGCTGTAACATTCAGAAATAAAATGCCCTATTTTACGGCAGTAGCTACACTCCTTCCTAAATCTCACCCCTAAAGGCTTCATTTTAGAGTCAGTATGACAAACTTCATTTTCTTTTTGAAAACTAGATCCTGATTCTGATGGAGATCTAACAAAAATTGTTTTATGCATTAAAGCATACTCATCAGCCAGAATAGCTGCCTGTTGGACTGTAGTTACCTTTTGTTCATTCAAATAAAGAGCTGTACGTTCTGGAACTGAATTTTTGAACTCTTCAATAAGCACAAGCTCGCGCAGAGATTCATAATCAGTAACCTTAGAGGCTTTAATCCACCGGTCAAATAATGTGCTCTTTTCCCGAGTGAATTCAACGTACGTTTGAGAAGCAGATTTTTTAGTTATACGGAAACGTTGCCTATAGTGCTCGGGCACTAATTCGTACGCACGCAAGATGGCATTTTTTACAGCATCATACTGAACGCTCTCTTCTAAAGATAATGACGCGCACACCTCCTGTGCTTTCCCCGTGAGCTTACACTGCAGCATCAACGACCAGGATTCTTTAGGCCATTTCAAAGCCATAGCTATCCGCTCAAAAGCCTGAAAGTATGCTTCCACCTCTTTTTCTCTAAAAAGCGGCACTAATGCAATATTTTTCGTCACACTAAACGCAACTGCCGACGAAGAATCTAACACCGGGACAGGCACAGAATTACCAGAGTCATTTCCAACTGCTACAGAGTTGGCAGTACTGGAGTCTACAGGCGATCGATTTCCTAACACCGGTTCCTTTTGCTGTCTCAATTCTAACTCTCGCAAACGAATTTTAGTATCTGCCTCGATACGATACCTCTCCAATTGATGTTCTAATTCGTCTTTTCGCGCCTGAGCTCTATCTTGAGCCTCCAACTGCAATCGAGCAACACGCACTTTCACACGAGCCTGAGACATTGATGACATATCAGTAGAAATTGACAACGGTTCAAATTTTGGCATAGACAACGGTGGACCTACCATACCGATATTCAATGGAGTGACAGGAGCAAGAGCTTCTCCTGCAACAAGGACTGATGGTTCACCCTGCTGCGTTACTTCAGCGTCACCAGGTAACACCCCTTTTACGATAAGACCAACCAGCAAAGAAGTTTTCAACTCTTTTTTTAAGTAACACTCTAGAAACAGATATCTCATACTGTTGAGCAATAATATACAAATCCTCTTTCCGACAGTTATCCAACATTTCAACCCTCGGTTGTTTAATAAATTAGTTCAAATCAAACGTTGCCATTATCAAACAATATGAATCAAGCAAGCATACTCCGGACCTCTCTACCTAGCCACACAACTAACTACAACCTCTCTAATCTTCAGAGGGTTACCAGTTAAGAGATAAAATCTCTCCCCCGGAATACCTCCAAAAATAACAAACTAAAATAAAAAACTCAACATAATAAACAGTAATCCGATGGAAAGTCCGGCGCTAAGCACGGCCAGCTGGATCACTCTAAATAACCGGAGCAACTTACCCTTATCATACAACGCGATCTCTCTTCAAACTCCCGGACGAGCCCCCAATTTATGTTACGACCTCTCACAAATATATTGGCTCTGAGAGAAGAGAGAATTCGTAACATAAAGAAGAACGAAGGAACGGCTGAATCATTGCAATGATTTATTTACTCACTCACAACGGACGTTACAACCACGAACATTTCATCCGGTAAATGGATCAAACAGTACGGACAACAGTTAACAAAACATACAGCTACTAAAAGACAAATTGTTTGCTGGTTAGCCCACAAGATCTGAAGACGCTCTCCTTTCTCCTCCTCATTGGCGTTTTATACAAGTCACTTCCATCAGGCAAATCCCGAACAGGTGCGTCCACCTGGAGACAGAAAGAGCGCGCGCGCACGCTCAAAGAAATAAAGAGCGCGCGCACATGCCCAGAAAAACACCAAGACAAACAAGGGAGGGACAAAACAAAGGAGAAACAAACGCAGATCGTAACACACAGACACGTGAGATATGTCTTTATGAAGCTTGAATTCTCTTCTTTTAAGTGAAGTAAATAATATAAAAAACTATTTTTTTTTTTTTGACATTCCTAACCCTAATCCAATGTTTTCAACTCATGTAATCCGTTTAAAAGCAAGGAGAGGTGCCGTTTTTTTCCTTCTCCCTCATTATCTCTAATAAGCTGAGGCCGCCCCACCCCCGGCGCTATTCACATGGTAAATAGTTTAGGTGAGCTATGCTTCGCACACGCCCCCCGATCAATGCCTTGAAAACACAGTTTCATCAGATCAGATTCACTGATAGTTCATCGCGTTTAGAGAGGATGGCTCGTTTCTACGGTAAAGACGCCCTTCAGATGATTCTGATTGTAACTCAGACAACGAACGGCAGCATTTTCAAGAGCGAATTGATCCAGCAGAGGATACAAGTTCAGAGTAAGTAGTTTACTGTTATATAATTCCTTTTCTGATAATATAGAACTTTATATATATTTAATTTCTGAATTTTCAGACTATATTTTCCCTAGTTTTGGCTAGCTTTTGACACCCCCACACATTCATGGTCCAGGGGTAGAACTTCTGCCTAGCGTGTCAAAGGTTCTGGGTTCGAAACCGCGCTCACATAGTTTTTTTTTTTTTTCTCAAAACTGATTATGTTTTTCAGTGGTTGTATATCAGGCAGGGACACTTTGTGTGCATATTTTTTTTCTAATTTCACCGGAACGACCCGTTTGAGTCTCTCCCACAACGACTCACAACGAGTCTCTCGTGCGCGTCCGAGTGAATAGGGGTAGTTCACTTAAAAAATAAATAAAAAATCCTGTAATCATTTACTCACTTTCACTTGGTTCCAAACCTGTAGCCTATGGCTTTCTTCTGTTGAACACACAAAAAAAATATATATTTTGAAGAATGTTGGTAACAAGACATTTAATGGTAGTCATTGACAAGTGTTCTTTATATTCAATTGCTGAAACATGGAGAAGCAGCATTCATAGAGTGAATTTACACCTTTGCCATTAACATGTTTATAAATAATTGAAAAAAGCACAAATGTCAGAGCATGTCAGAACACCTCCAGGGCCCAGAAAACCCCTCAGACCCCAGAGGGTTAAGCTGGTAAAAGAATCCTCAATCCTAGGTAAGGGAAATGCATCCTTCTTGGTAACTTGGTTCAGCTTTCGGTAGTCTACACAGAACCTCCAAGCACCAGTTTTCTTACGTACCAGCACAATCGGGGCTGCCCATGGACTGCTGCTCTCCTGGATTACCCCTTGTTCCAGCATCCCTCTCAACAAAGTACGGATCTCAGAATATAAGGTAGGTGGGACGGGACGGTACCGCTCTCGACTAGGTGCTGCATCTCCGGTAGGTATCACATGCTTCACCTCATCCGTACATCCATAATCCTCTTCATGTGTTGAAAAGACATGCTGCCACTTGGCCAAGAACTTCTGGAGTTGGTGCGTCTGCTCTTTCTCCAACCCTTCCCCTTGCAACGACTCCCCCCGAAGATGTGCTGGCATTCCGTGTTCGGAGGATTCGGGCCATGGCTCAACCGATGTCAGGGCCACTTCGACCACTGTTGTGCTCACTTGACAGAAGCGGACCTCTTGTTCCTCCCTCACTTGATGGGGACCCACCAAAGTAATTCCAACCGTTGATGACGGTACAGAAAACGGGATACGAACTCACATTCCTCACCCGTACTGAATCTCGGCCCCGGCAGGCCATGGCCAATCCTCTTTCCACCTTTACGCTCTGACACTGCCAGTGGGGGCTCTACCAACACCCAATCTTCTGGACCATACGTCCGAGCAGGGAGACGGACCCAGACAACGGCCTCGCTTCGGGCCCGGAGAGAGAGGGCATATCGACAGGCCACCCGGCCAGTATCTTCCCGGTCCCTCTGAGAACTCGCCGCTTGTACTCGCCGGCAATCCGTGACGATGCGCTCCCACTCCCGCTTCTCAGCCAAAGGAGTGGTACGGGGTGGTCCCACACAGAACAGTTCTTCCCAACACTCCATGATCACATTCATCCCCAGCAGGGCTCGATGTGCCCCCAAGCAAGAGTCACGAACGACTACAATCCCCTTCTGAGGCACCACCGTCCCGTGGATCTCAAAGTCGGTCACTCTATATCCGATGTACGGGATGTCCAAGCCATTTGCTCCCTGCAAAGTGAGCCAGGTGGCTTCCGCTTCCGGCACACAAGGGGCACTGAACAGTTCTTTGGACAAGCTCTCAGCGAGCAAAGTGACCTGCGATCCAGTATCTACCAGGCACCGACCTTTCACACCATTCACCTTGATCTCCACAAGGGGGCAGTGTCCCACCAAACCACCTCTGGGGATAGAATTTAAAGAGGGGTCAATCCAGGGGGTCACGACCACTTGACCCACAGTGGCCGGTCGTCCTAAAAAAACCCTTGCGAGTTACGGCGAGGGCCGCACTGACGACTGTAATGTCCAGGCTCTCCACAGTTATTACAGATGGGGCGCCCCTGTGCGTCCCACTGGAACTTGGAACCGATGGACCGATCTGGCCGTCGTCTTAAGTCTCTTTCTCCATCTGAATATGACCGTTCTCGAGGCAAGACTGGATGCTCTGGTCGTCTACGGCGAAATTCCTCCAGAAGGGTTTTAGACAGCTCTGCCATTTCTTCACGGACATCTTTCATGAACTCAGCCCGCAAGACTTGCTTCCAGTCTGACGACCCAGGGGGTACAGGGACACTGGCTCACACACAGCCTCCTGCACGCAGCTCTACTCAGCGCTCTTCTCGTCCTCCGCCTTCGCAGCAGCGTCAGCGTGGCCGCCCCAGGTCGCACTCATCCAGCCAGCACAGGACGCTTCCCCCCGGCCTAAGGTCTCGTTGAAACCCGAGCCTGCGAAGTCCTCCTAGCACGCGCAGGGAGGAAAAGACGGCTGAGTCCCGCTGCGGCCGGACCACCGTCAAAGCGCACTTGTTTTCCTCTGCCAGTCCCCTTGGAAAAGGCTACTGCAGTAGTGTACACCGCAGCCAACGAGCCAGTAATTCAACTCGCTCACCTGCACTCAAACGCCGTTTTTACAGCGACCCAGAGAAATCTCAAAAGGAGCATAAAGTCTGGTTATACGTCTCACGCTGACAGTGTTATGAGTGTAGTAAACATGCCCACGCCCCAGTGTTCATTTCTACACACAAGCACGATCTCCCCTGTGTATCCCACAGAGCACACTCACATAAAGCGCACACACGCCGCTCGAGTGTCAGATGTAGGAAATGTGCCCACTTCCCAGTGCCCACGCCTAAACATTGCCCGCTCTGTCTCACATATTCGGGGATTAGATCTCATAAGACCCCCTGCCACCGGCCATATTGTGAAAAAAAGTCCCGTGCCTGCTTACGAGCGCTCACACTCGCTAGTAAACACTTTCACGCCCACGCCGCCTTCACGCCATGGGCTACTCATGACAAAACGCCCTCAGTCCCGAGGGACCTTGTTTTTGAGCGCTGTTCAGCCAGTTGTCGCTATCAGCGAGCCCCCGTTCCCCAGCATCGACAGCGCGCGCACCGCGCTTACGCCGCCACAAGTCCCCTGTCCCGCGCAGTTCAGCGGACGGGACCGAGAGGCTATTCAACCCCTAGCCATGAGTGCAAGAGCATGGGAGGCTATTCCGGGCGTGTCGAAATGGGTGCTGGATACTGTAATACGGGGCTATTCACTGCAGTTCGCTCGCCGTCCTCCGCGTTTTTGGGCTCGGACCGAAACGAAAGTGAATGCGGAAGCAGCCCATCTGCTGCATACAGAGATATCGAAAATGTTACGCAAAAGGACGATAGAACGAGTTCACGGCTCCTGGTATGGGCGCAGGGTCCACTGCGCTCGCTGAAAGCCACGCATGTGCCTGGCCGCCTGAACGACGGCCCGGACAGACTGTCCAGGGACAACGTTCCCCTCAGGGAATGGGTTCTACACCGCCAATCAGTCCAGCTGCTGTGGCGCCGTTTTGGCAGAGCAGAAGTCGACCTCTTCGCCACGAGCGACAACGCTCAGTGCCAGAGGTTCTTCTCGAAAAACGAGGACGCGCTGGCCCGAGTCTGGCCCAGCGCCCCGTTGTACGCTTTTCCCCCGGTCTCGATGCTACCACAGGTGATAGCGAGGATCAGGGAGACCCGCCGCGCAGTGCTCCTCATAGCCCCGCACTGGGAGAATCAGTCTTGGTTCCCGGAGCTGATGCGGCTGGCAGACACAGCCCCATGGCCAATCCCGGTGAGTAGAGACCATCTCTCCCAAGCCCGAGGTTCAATTCTGCATCCCCATCCGGAGCGCTGGTCTCTGCATGCGTGGGAAATCAACGGTTACTCGATGATTTGCCAGAAGGGGTCGTTAACACGATAGCGCAGTCCAGAGCCCCCTCCACGAGGCGGCTCTACGCGTCTAAATGGACTGTGTTTAACAAATGGTGCACGGGAAAAAATCTAAACCCTCAGTCATGTGGGGTCCCGCTGGTTTTGTGCTTCCTTCAGGAGCTGCTGGACGCGGGCAGGTCCCCCTCCACGCTCAAGGTCTATGTTGCGGCTATTGCAGCGTTCGCCGATTCGGCACGTTCTGGCTTCAGTAAAACGCGTGGGTGACTTACATGCGCTATCAGTTAGCGCAGCGTGTCTTGAGTTTGGACCTAATGACTCCTTAGTCATTCTCAAACCGAAGCACGGTTACGTCCCCAAGGTATTGGGCACTCCTTTCAGAGCACAGGTCATTTCCCTCTCAGCCCTGCCGACTTCTGGCAGTGAGGCTGGTAGTAACCTCCTTTGCCCCGTTAGGGCTTTAAGGTGTTATGTCACGCGCTCTGCCGCCTTCCGGCGTTCGGAGCAGCTTTTTGTTTCATTTGGAGGGCGCACCAAGGGTCTCGCCGCCTCGAAACACAGTCTGTCCAGATGGATAGTGGATGCTATTGCAGCAGCTTATGCGTCCAAAAACCTGCAGTGCCCTTTGGGCATCCGGGCTCACTCCACCAGAGGCATGGCCTCATCGTGGGCATGGTCTAGTGGAATTTCCATTCACGACATTTGTGCGGCGGGCTGGGCCTCCCCGTCTACATTTGTCAGGTTCTATAACCTGGAAGTTCCCGCCCTGCAGGCGAAACTTCTATCAGTCTAAGTCGTGTTTTTGCCCTGCTCAGACTTCTGCGCGCAGGCCAGTTACTCGATTTAGCTCTCCTGGTTGAGCTGCACCAGCAAGGGTTGTGTCTGTAGATGTGTAGAACGGCAGTGCCGCCTTACTCCCCTTATGTGTGCTTATGAACATGTGTGGGCCCGCTCTGCTGGCCACCCTTTTTCCCACCTTTCAGTGCTCCTTGGGCTTCCCCGGTGGTCATGTGTGGATGCTAGGCGCGCACGGCGTGGACAAAGAGTTCCCGTAGCGTAAGCTTACTTACGCAATATGAGAGAACCACTCGTAAGAGAACGTTACTGGTTACTGAACGTAACCTCGGTTCTCTCTAGAAGAGGGAACGAGTATTGCGTAACCTGCCATGCTCGCGCCACGAGCTCATGTCGCTTCAGTCGACGGAAACCAGAGATTTAGCCTCCGAGTGTCACATGCCTGTCCTGTCTTGTTCTGCACATGGGTGTTTTGTTATTTTGGGCCATGTGCTCGTGTTATTGTCTGATCCCTCCCCCGTGTTATCTGATTATTGTTTGAGTTCATCCACCTGTTCCCTCCTGATTAGTTTCCCTTTATTAGTTCCCTCTTGTTTGCAGTCTGTGTCGGTTCGTTGTCTAATGTTTCCTGTTCCCCGTGATCCTTCAGTGAGTTTCATGTTCTGGTTTTGTTTCGTATTTACTAGTTATGTTTTCCCCCTCGTGGGTTTTGTTTTGTGTTTGTTTTTCTTTATTGTAAAAAAACCATCATTTTCCTGCACTTGAGTCCTCGCACTTTTTTGTATTATATTTAACCGTGACAGAACGAACCGACCCATATGAGGACTCAGCAGAGAAGAGGGGTGCAACCAGTCTCCTGTCCACAATGGGAGCGGATTATCCAATTCAAGGAGCTAGCCTCCCTCCGTCAGCAGGGGACGGAGGTGAGAGAGTTCAGCCAAAGGTTCAGCAGCGCTGCTGAGGGGCTGAACCTTAGCGAGGAGGCTCGAAAGGATTTATTTAATTATGTGCTTGATGAACCGATGGCCTGGCTGATCCGAAGGGCTTTTGATGGGGTCAATTTTGAGGCGATGGTGAAGGGTCTTATTCGCCATCAGGAGAGAATTGCCAGGAAGGTGGTCCCAGTTCCGGTGATCCCGAGTCCGATGGTCCCGAGTCCAGTGGTCCCAGTTCCGGTGGTCCCGAAACGGAGAAGAATGAAGACTCCCTCCGTGACTGTCCCGGTGGTCCCAGTTCCGGTGGTCCCGAGTCCGGTGGTCCCGAGTCCGGTGGTCCTGAGTCCGGTGGTCCCGAGACGGAGGAGGAGGAGAAACCCCTCCACAACGACTTGTCCGGTGGCTCCTGACCCAGAGACCATTCCGGAGGTGACTGCCATCCCTAACACGCCTGCCGAGCCTGTGTCTTCGGATAAGATGGCCGCCGCCGAGCCGGTGGTGTCTGTTCCTGAGCCTGAGCCTGAGCCGGTGGTGTCTGTTCCTGAGCCTGAGCCGGTGGTGTCTGTTCCTGAGCCTGAGCCGGTGGTGCCTGTTCCTGAGCCTGAGCCGGTGGTGTCTGTTCCTGTTCCTGAGCCGGTGGTGTCTGTTCCTGAGCCGGTGGTGTCTGTTCCTGAGCCGGTGTCTGTGTCTGTTCCTGAGCCGTTGTCTGTGTCTGTTCCTGAACCCGAGCCGGTGGTGTCTGTTCCAGTTCCTGAGCCGTTGGTGTCTGTTCCTGAGCCGGTGTCGTCTGTTCCAGTTCCTGAGCCGGTGTCGTCTGTTCCAGTTCCTGAGCCGGTGTCGTCTGTTCCAGTTCCTGAGCCGGTGTCGTCTTTTCCAGTTCCTGAGCCGGTGTCGTCTGTTCCAGTTCCTGAGCTGGTGGTGTCTGTTCCTGAGCCTGAGCCGGTGGTGTCTGTTCCTGAGCCTGAGCCGGTGGTGTCTGTTCCTGAGCCTGAGCCGGTGGTGCCTGTTCCTGAGCCTGAGCCGGTGGTGTCAGTTCCAGTGCCTGAGCCGGTGGTGTCAGTTCCAGTGCCTGAGCCGGTGATGCCAGTTCCAGTGCCTGAGTCGGTGGTTCCAGTGCCTGAGCCGTTGGTGCCAGTTCCAGTGCCTGAGCCGTTGGTGCCAGTTCCAGTGCCAGTTCCGGTGGTGCCAGTTCCAGTGCCTGAGCCGGTGGTGCCAGTTCCAGTGCCTGAGCCGTTGGTGCCAGTTCCAGTGCCAGTTCCGGTGGTGCCAGTTCCAGTGCCTGAGCCGGTGGTGCCAGTTCCAGTGCCTGAGCCGGTGGTGCCAGTTCCAGTGCCTGAGCCGTTGGTGCCAGTTCCAGTGCCTGAGCCGTTGGTGCCAGTTCCAGTGCCAGTTCCGGTGGTGCCAGTTCCGGTGCTGCCAGTTCCTGTTCCTGAGCCGGTGCCGCCAGTTCCTGTTCCTGAGCCGGTGCCTGTTCCCTGGCCGCCCGAGGGGTCGTCTCCGCCATGGCCGTCCGAGGGGTCGTCTCCGCCATGGCCGCCCGAGGGGTCGTCTCCGCCATGGCCGCCCGAGGGGTCGTCTCCGCCATGGCCGCCCGACGGGTCGTCTCAGCCCTGGCTGCCTGCACGATCTTCTCCGCCCTGGCCGCCAGATGGACTGACATTTTCGCCCTGGCCTCCCGAACTCTGTGGTCCGCCCTGGTCTCCCGAACTGTCCTTTTCCTCTGCCCCGCCCTGGTCTGTCCCTCCCGTCCCGACTGTCCCACCCGTCCCGCCCTGGTCTGTCCCTCCCGCCCCGCCCTGCCCTGGTCTGTCCCTCCCGCCCCGCCCTGGTCTGTCCCTCCCGCCCCGCCCTGGTCTGTCCCTCCCGCCCCGCCCTGGTCTGTCCCTCCCGCCCCGCCCTGGTCTGTCCCTCCCGCCCCGCCCTGGTCTGTCCCTCCCGCCCCGCCCCGCCCTGCCCTGTCCCTCCCGCCCCGCCCTGGTCTGTCCCTCCCGCCCCGCCCTGGTCTGTCCCTCCCGCCCCGCCCTGGTCTGTCCCTCCCGCCCCGCCCTGGTCTGTCCCTCCCGCCCCGCCCTGGTCTGTCCCTCCCGTCCCGTCCGGGTCTTATGGAGCGTCTGGTAGCCGCTCCGTAGGGAGGGGGTAATGTCACATGCCTGTCCTGTCTTGTTCTGCACATGGGTGTTTTGTTATTTTGGGCCATGTGCTCGTGTTATTGTCTGATCCCTCCCCCTTGTTATCTGATTATTGTTTGAGTTCATCCACCTGTTCCCTCCTGATTAGTTTCCCTTTATTAGTTCCCTCTTGTTTGCAGTCTGTGTCGGTTCGTTGTCTAATGTTTCCTGTTCCCCGTGATCCTTCAGTGAGTTTCATGTTCTGGTTTTGTTTCGTATTTACTAGTTATGTTTTCCCCCTCGTGGGTTTTGTTTTGTGTTTGTTTTTCTTTATTGTAAATAAACCATCATTTTCCTGCACTTGAGTCCTCACACTTTTTTGTATTATATTTAACCGTGACACCGAGCCTTCCTTATATACGCTAAGCCACCTCCCATTCTGGCGGGCTGTGACGCGTGAGGGCGTGTTTATTTTTCTTTATTTGGCAAAAAGCACAACACTTTGTTTTTATTGTGAGTATACACAAAAATACACATTTAACAGAATCGATTGATGTATGAAACTCCTATGGAAAATCAAAGTCAACAGAGTATTTATGAGTTTCTTTTACACTGATAAAAAAAAAGCGAGCTGGTATCGCCGGCGATACCGCCGACCTCAGGGGGTTAACTTAACATTATAGTCCTTCACCTCTATTGTAATCTGAAAGTTATGGCTAGTTGATAATACCTAGAATATCAAAAACGGTAGATCCTTTTTTTATTTAGCACCTAAACTCTGGAACGGTCTTCCTAACATTGTCCCGGAAGCTGAAACACTCTGTCAGTTTAAATCTAAATAAAAACACATCTCTTTAACCTGGCATACACATAGAGCATTATACATTCCTATTATTCAAATCAGTTAAATGATTATTAGGCTGCATATCGTCGTTGTCGGGCGGGATCTTCCTATCTCCAAAACCATTATTTAGGAAATTATTTAATAGGAAATTTAAAAAACGGCATATTTTTTTGAGTTATTAAACATTGTTTTGTTAAAGTTGGTATTATACCTTATATTGCTTTCATATACTGTTGTATAGCAACATTAACACAACATTTCCCCCAAATCATGTTTAATCGGAGATACAAGATTTATGACTTGGGAGCAGGGAGATACGAGGTTACGCTGTCATTGATAAGAACAGTACGGACACAGACGTTGCTGCTGCCAGCAATGTTCATCAAAGTCTATGGTCACATTGAGCCTTTTGACAAGAGATAAGGCTTTAAGAGCTATTCAAATCTAATGATTGTGGTTACATCTCCCTAAACTCCATTTTAAACGTTTAAGAGATATGAGTAACCTCAGATGACTTATTATCAGGAGTAAATGAGACACTTGCAATTACATGTTTGACCAAAGAAATAGAAAAGTGACCAATCCTAAGTCAAAACTTCACTTCATGCATTCTACTAGTGCTGCTTCCTACTGTTTCCTTCCTTTTTTTCTGCTGTGTAACAACAAAAGGGATATGCGCCACCCAAAGGTCAAAGTTGACACAATGAACCTTAGATGGCACGAGCAGAAAAAACATATATATTTTTGTCCATATAATGGATGTCATAGGGAACTGAAATCTTTTATAACACATATATTCAATTCAATAGCTTATTCACTGTAAAGTAAAAAAAAATATTTCAGCATTTTTGATAATGTGTTCTGTATATGGGACAGTTATTGCCCACCTATTACATTGCAATAGTTATTTTACAGGGTAAACTGGGAGGATTATGGACAGCTCAAGCATTCTTGAGTTCCAATGGATGACATAACCCCTCTATTTCTGGACCCCATTCCTAATTCACAGAAATCACCTTACCACACCAAGGGACCCCTCAGACGAGTTCCAGGAGCCGCTCAAAGGAAGGGTGATCTACAGTGACTGATTACTGATAAGAAATGAAGCAAAAAATAAATAAATAAATAATAATAATCCATTACGTTTTGAACAGTGTAAGAGATTTCTAATCTGAACTGAAAAAATTAATTGCATTTCAAAGCTAATGTTCAACAAGAAAAACATTTAAAATAAGAAATGATTAATAAATAAATAAAAAAGTTTGAATGTTACATCATCAGTGGGCAGTAGATGGGAGGTGTCGTCTGATCCAGACACTGTATAAATTATATGACAAGAAAGAGAGCAGAACAAACTCCTAACATGAGGAGACTCACTCATGGCCTATGAGACAGAGGATCGTGAGACTCTTTACTGCTTTCCTGACATCAACTCATCATGTATCAAGAGATTTGAATTCTCTAGACATGAATACATTATTATGTATGTGGTTTTTTCATTGCTGTCAGCATGGACTGTGTTTCTGAACCTGCTGGTGATCATCTCCATCTCTCACTTCAAGAAGCTTCACACTCCAACAAACCTGATTATTCTCTCTCTGGCTGTGGCCGACATGCTTATTGGACTTATTGTGATACCCATACAGGCCATCACACAGATTGAGGATAGATGTTGGTACTTTGGAGAAACTTTCTGTAGACTGTATATTATATTTTTTATATTGCTCACCACAACATCTTTCACTAGTTTAGTTTTAATTGCTGTTGATCGTTATGTGGCTGTGTGTCACCCTTTACACTACCCACAGAAAATAACCATAACTAAAACTTTAATAGGCATCTGTCTGAGCTGGGTTTTTTCATTTTCTTATGGTCTTTCAATTGTAATTGTGTATAAATATTTAAACATTTTTTCCATACCTGCCATATGTTATGGACATTGTAGTTTTAGAGCGGGATTTCTCGTGTTTATCGCTGATGCGTTTATTACTTTTATTTTTCCATTTACCATATGCCTAACTTTATATATGAGGATTTTCTATGTAGTACTGCAGCATGTGAAAGTTATAAACTCTCTGATGAAGGGTGGTAAATGTGTAACAGAAGGTTCAGTGAAGAGGAAATCTGAGAGTAAAGCTACTCTGACATTAGGAATCATTGTGGTAATTTATGTGCTTAGCTATGTTCCATATTATACCTGTTATATGACGGTAAACTCTGAAATAGTCATAGCTATTGTAAAATGGATTTGGTACATAAACACATCTCTGAATCCTCTGATCTATGCTATATTTTATCCCTGGTTTAAAAAGACAGTTAAACTCATCTTAACTCTGAAAATATTTCAGCCAGCATCCTCTCTGGTCGATATTTTTACAGAATAGAATAGAATAGAATAGAATAGAATAGAATAGAATAGGATGAGGCATTTATATAGCACTTTCATATGTACTACTGTACACCCAAAGCACTTTACAATCATATCAGGGGATCTCTCCTCAACCACTTGGATGATGTGACAGCAGCCACAGTACAACGGCCCCAGTGCACTCACCACACACCAGTTATAGTGGAGAGGAGAGAGAGTGCTAGAGCCAGTTCAATTACAGAGCATCAATTGTAATAAAACTGGTAAAGCTGTCACTCATAAAGGATAGGATTATCTTTGTAGGATTTATATTTGTAATTTACACTACATGTATCTTTGTTTTATTTCAGAGAGTATGTTTTCTGCTTTTGATGTTCAATTTGAACACACAATTAAACTGAAATTAGTTCATAAATTGTATTAAATTAGCTCATTAAATAAACTAATGGTAAATGTAGATATTATGTGCTTTATGCTTAATCACTTTCATCAGTCATGTTGCATCTGTGTTATCTAAAAAACATAATGACAAAAAGGGACAGTCGTACAGAACTAAACTCGGTCAAAAAAGTGATATCTAACTTTCAACTGCTTTTATTTCCAGAAAATGTCTTAATGTATAAATATTGGTATGAACATAAAAAGATTCAACAACTGGGACATAAACTAAAACAGTTCCACAGACATTTGAGGTAAATAAATGGAACAATGAGTCCCTGAACAATATGAAAATAAGCAGTCATATCTGGTGTAGCCAGGAGCTGCTGTAAGTCCCACAGATCATCCTCATGGACTGTAGCAGACTGGCCTTTTCTTGCTGTGAGATGTTACCCCACTCTTCCACCAAGCCTCTCAAAGTTCTCAAACATGGTTCCTGGACTAGGAATCACAGTGTGTGTGTGTGTGTGTCCTGGTAAACCCAAAAGTCCCCACAAAGATAGTAATATCAGAAATGTCTGACCTTGTGGAGAAAAGTTGTTATGGTCCCCATGAAGAAAACATGTTACAAATTATACTAAATTATGTGTGTGTGTGTGTGTGTGTGTGTGTGTGTGTGTGTGTGTGTGTGTGTGTGTGTGTGTGTGTGTGTGTGTGTGTGTGTGTGTGTGTGTGTGTGTGTGTAAATCATTGAATACTGTATATACACCACTCATATTGGGTGTCCATGTTTTATGGGGACATAGACTGGACTGAACCTAACCTTACCTCTAAACACAACCCTCACAGAAAATTTACATTTTCAAAAAAACATAATTTAGTATAATTTATAACATGTTTTCTGTTTTCATGGGGACCATAAAAAAAGTTTCCTCAAGTTCAGACATTTCTGATATTACCATCTTTGTGGGAACGTTTGAGTTTACCAGGACACACACACACAAACTGTGATTTCTAATCCAGGAACCATGTTTGAGAACTTTGAGAGCCCTGGTGGAGGAGTGGGGTAACATCTTGATAAACTGGTCAGGAAGTGTGTGTCAGTGTTGGGGAGGAGGGTGGACTCTGTAGGAGATTTGGTGGAGGAAAGAATGAGGAGAACTGAGAGGTTTAGGAGGTCATTTGTCGACCGCCATAAGACTACATAATGGACCTGTTTGAAGTGCATTAATTATTTACTACTAATGATAGTAGTAGCTTGTTTTGTCATTCACTTTTTTTAACTGTTACTTTCTGTGTTTTTATGAGTGTATTGTAGTGAGAATGCTTGTTTGTAGACAACACACACTATATGCTGCTGGACATCTGAATTTCCTCTGTGGGGATTAATAAAGGCATCTAACTAACTAACTAACATCTCACAGTAAGAAAAGGCCAGTCTGCTACAGACCATGAGGATGATCTGTGGGACTTACAGCAGCTCCTGGCTACACCAGATATGACTGCTTACTTTCATATTGTTCAGGGACTCATTGTTCCATTTCTTTTCATCAAATGTCTGCGGAACTTGTTTAGTTTATGTTTATGTTGTTGAATCTTTTTATGTTCATACCAATATTTATACATTAAGACATTTTCTGGAAATAAAAGCAGTTGAAAGTTGGAGGACATCATTTTTTTTACCGAGTTTAGTTCTGTATGACTGTCCCTTTTTTGTCTTTATGTTTTTGATAGATAACACAGATGCAACATGACTGATGAAAGTGATTAAGCATAAAGCACACAATATCTACATTTACCATTTAGTTTATTTAATGAGCTAATTTAATACAATTTATGAACTAATTTCAGTTTTAAGAAATTGTTCAAATTGAACATGAAATGCAGAAAACATACTCTCTGAAATAAAATAAAGATACATGTAGTGTAAATACAAATATAAATCCTACAAAGATAATCATAAAAGTGCTATATAAATGCCTCATTCTATTCTATTCTCTAAAATATCGACCAGAGAGGATGCTGGCTGAAATATTTTCAGAGTTAAGATGTGTTTAACTGTCTTTTTAAACCAGGGATAAAATATAGCATAGATCAGAGGATCCAGAGATGGGTTTATGTTCCACATCCATGTTATAACAGCTCTGGCTATGTTAGAGTTTACCAATATTTCACAGGTATAGTATGGAACATAGCCAATCATATTGTCAGGATATACACGAGGACAATAAGGTAAGTTGGATTCAGAAGGCTTTAATAGAAGAATTGCAGGTGATCGTCAGATGAACAGACAGATGCATGAATTGTTATTGTGATGATATCTTGCAGAGATATGCTTGAAAGTAGAAAGGATGTGCAAACCGGGATACACAGGGAAGGATCACAGGAGAATCGGGGAGTATTCAGGAGGAAACGCAGGGTCTTGGGTAGAGACACAGTAGGTAAGTCCTTGTGCTGGAATTCCGTAGAGTCACACTGGAACAGAAGAGTATACGAATCCAGGAATCACAGAGAGAATGCAAGCAGGTCGGTTCCTAGTTCAAGGTTCAACAGAGACTGGATGAGAAGTGTGCTCTTTTGTAGTGCTCAGTGGTGTGATTAGACGACAGGTGCAAGTGGTTAATACTCAGGTGATTGTGATCTTTGTGCAGTGGGTGTGAATGAACCTGATTGATCCCTGACACTACCCCCTCCTCCAGGGTCCGCGCCAGCGGAACGAGGACCCCGACGTCGTGGTGGTCTACCTCGAGGTCGTGGAGCCGGTCGCTGTGGATGCTGCTGGTGGAACTCAGTGAGAAGTGTTGGGTCAAGGATATCATCTCGTGGAATCCAAGATCTTTCCTCTGGTCCATATCCTTCCCAGTCGACCAGGTATTCTAGACGACCACCCCGACGTCGGGAGTCCAGGATGTCACGAACACTGTAGATGGGATCTTCCTCAATGGGGGGCATGTCAGGATCAGGTTCTGTGGAAGGAGGGAGAACAGCAGGATAGTGAGGTTTTAACAGTGATACATGGAACACAGGGTGAATCTTGAAGTGAGGAGGGAGTTGAAGCTTGTATGTGACCGGATTGACTTGGTGGAGAATTTTGAAAGGTCCGATGTATCGTGGGCTTAACTTTCGACATGGTTGGCGTAGACGAATGTCCCGTGTGGAAAGCCAGACAAGTTGACCAGGCTCATATGTAGGCGTTTCACTTCTTCGGGCGTCTGCGAACATCTTATGTCTGTTGACCGCTCGTTGAAGATGACAATGTGCTTCGTTCCAAACCCTTTCACTTTCTCGGAACCAGTAATTAACTGAGAGAACCTCGGATGGTTCACCAGACCATGGAAACAAAGGTGGCTGGAAACCCAGGAAACATTGAAAAGGTGTTAGTCCAGTAGTGCCTTGACGTAAAGAATTCTGGGCATATTCGGCCCATGCGAGGAACTGGCTCCATGTCTCGTGGTGGTTCTGGCAAAAGGTGCGGAGGAAACGGTTTATTTCTTGCACTTTTCTTTCAGTTTGCCCATTCGCCTGAGGATGGTAACCAGATGTTAGACTGATCGTGACCCCAAGGAGAGAGAAGAAAGCCTTCCAGACCCGAGATATAAACTGGGGACCACGATCGGATACAATATCCTCTGGGATGCCAAAATGACGGAACACCTGATTGAAAAGATTCTCTGCGGTTTCGAAAGCCGTGGGGAGTCCTGGTAATGGAATCAATTTACAAGCCTTAGAGAATCTGTCCACGATGATAATGATGCACGTGTTACCTCCAGATGATGGTAGATCGGTTATGAAATCTACCCCCAGATGTGACCAGGGTCTCTGAGGGACAGGGAGTGGTAAGAGTTTCCCGGATGGTAAGTGGCGTGGAACCTTGGATTTAGCACAGATTTGACATCCTTGGATGAAGCGTTTTACATCTCCCCTCATTTCTTGCCACCAGTACCGTGGTTGAAGGATATTAAACGTTTGCGTGGCTCCGGGATGTCCTGTACCCACGGAGGAATGTGCAGACTCAATAAGAGGTAGACGAAACTCATTTGGGACATAGGTAAGGTTGGCTGGGCACTCAGGTGGAGGTGGTTCCCGTCGTGTACCTCTGTGGATCTGGTCGTCAATATCCCAAAGGATCGGGCTGATGAATACCGATGTTGGTAAGATCGATTCAGGTTCTTCAATGAGATCTGGAGGAGCATGGAGTCTGGAAAGAGCGTCGGCGCGGATGTTCTTGGATCCTGTGCGGTAAGTTATGTGGAAATGGAAACGGGTGAAGAAAAGGGCCCAACGGGCTTGTCTCGGGTTCAGCCTCTTGGCTTCTTTTAGGTACTGCAGATTTTTATGGTCAGTAAGGACTGTGAATGGATGTAGAGCACCCTCGAGCCAATGTCTCCACTCCTCCAGAGCCAGCTTGATGGCGAGAAGCTCACGGTTTCCCACATCATAGTTTTGTTCTGCTGGAGATAACTTCTTGGAGAAAAATGCACAAGGGAGAGGTTTGATGGTATCTTCCTGCTGTTGAGATAGGATGGCACCGACTCCGGTCGTGGAGGCATCGACTTCTACAATGAAGGCGAGGTTTGGATCAGGATGGCGCAGAAGGGGTGCAGAGGTGAATTCCTGTTTCAAGACGTTGAATGCTGTGTCTGCCTCTGGAGTCCAGGTTAAGGACGTGGGTTTTCCCTTTAAGAGAGAGGTAAGTGAAGAGGTTATGGTACTATAGTTATTGATGAAACGTCGATAAAAATTTGCGAAGCCCAGGAATCGTTGGAGTTCTTTTATGGATTGAGGTGTTGGCCATGAGGTGACTGCTGTGACTTTCCCGTCATCCATCTTCACTCCATGTTTGCTGACAACATAACCGAGGAACGGAACAGCCTCTTGGTGGAATGTACACTTTTCTGCCTTGAGAAAAAGGGAATGATCTCGTAAACGTTGGAGAACTTTAAAGACATGGTGTCGATGGACAGTTTCGTTGGGAGAAAAGATGAGTATGTCGTCAATGTAGACAATCACAAATTTGTTCAGGAAGTCACGGAGTACCTCATTCATGAAATCTTGAAATACGGAAGGAGCATTGACCAATCCATATGGCATAACGAGGTACTCATAGTGGCCAGATGGGGTAATGAACGCAGTTTTCCATTCGTCCCCTTCGCGAATTCGAATAAGGTTATACGCACTCCTGAGATCTAACTTGGTAAAGATGTGTGCGCCTCTCAGTTGTTCAAGAGAGGTGGGAACCAGAGGAAGGGGATATTGGAACTTGACGGTTATTTTGTTCAGTGCGCGGTAATCGATACAGGGTCTCAATCCTCCGTCTTTCTTGGCGACAAAGAAGAAACTGGAGGCTGCTGGAGAGGTGGATGGGCGAATGTATCCCTGTTTCAAGGCTTCCTGTATGTACTCTTCCATGGCTCGCTGTTCAGGGATGGAAAGGGAGTAAATGTGACCTCGGGGTACCGATTCACCTGGCTCTAAGTCAATCGCACAATCCCAGGGTCGATGTGGTGGAAGATGGGAGGCTTTTTCGGGACTGAAGACATCGGCGAACGTGGAGTAACAGAAAGGAATGTCTGTAGATTGTTTTTCCCGAGGGCTTTCAATGGATGTCACAGCGATGGGAATATTCGTTGGAGGGGGAGAAACCGGCTTGGGAAGTTCAGGAAAACAAGCAGGGAAACATGTTGACCCCCATTGCAGAATTTCCCCCTTCCTCCAACAAACTACGGGATTGTGGTGTATGAGCCAGGGTCTGCCCAGAATTATTGCTGCCGTGGAGTTTTCAAGTATCAGGGGAGTAAATGATTCTTCGTGTAAACACCCGACTCGTAATGTGATGGGCTTGATTTGATATTTCACATACCCGGGATTCAGGGCTTTTCCAGTCACTGATTTTGCGGTGAACGGGGTTGGAGAGTGGGTCTTCGGGAGTTGAAGTTGCCTGCAGAGGTCGCTCGAGATGAAATTACCCGCTGACCCGGAGTCGATGAGGGCTGTAACTGAAATACTAGCGTCAGCAGTAATCAATGACACTGTAGTAGATAATGGAGCAACATTAAAGGTACTGGTGGACAACAAACTCACCAGGAGACGCGGTGGTCGGACAGGACAGACGCTGATATAATGGGTGTTGTCTCCACAATACAGGCAGAGATGATTCGACATCCGTCGGGCTCTTTCGGAAACAGTCAAACGGGTATTGTCAATCTGCATGGGTTCTGTATCGTTTGCCACAGGACTTTCCAATGATTGAACAGAAACAGGATGTACTGGTTGTCGATTCTCAGGATAACAGTTCTGAACACGTCGGGCCACTCGGATGGATAACTGGATGAATTTCTCTAAACCAACAATATCATCATATACTGCAAGTTGCAATCGAAGAGCGGGATTTTCTGAATCCATGGCGGTTTTGCGGTCGAACCTTCTGTCAGGATATACACGAGGACAATAAGGTAAGTTGGATTCAGAAGGCTTTAATAGAAGAATTGCAGGTGATCGTCAGATGAACAGACAGATGCATGAATTGTTATTGTGATGATATCTTGCAGAGATATGCTTGAAAGTAGAAAGGATGTGCAAACCGGGATACACAGGGAAGGATCACAGGAGAATCGGGGAGTATTCAGGAGGAAACGCAGGGTCTTGGGTAGAGACACAGTAGGTAAGTCCTTGTGCTGGAATTCCGTAGAGTCACACTGGAACAGAAGAGTATACGAATCCAGGAATCACAGAGAGAATGCAAGCAGGTCGGTTCCTAGTTCAAGGTTCGACAGAGACTGGATGAGAAGTGTGCTCTTTTGTAGTGCTCAGTGGTGTGATTAGACGACAGGTGCAAGTGGTTAATACTCAGGTGATTGTGATCTTTGTGCAGTGGGTGTGAATGAACCTGATTGATCCCTGACACATATAAACTACCACAATGATTCCTAATATTAGAACAGCTTTACTCTCAGATTTCCTCTTCAATGAACCTTCTGTTACACATTTACCACCCTTCATCTGAGAGTTTATGACTTTCACATGCTGAAGTACTACATAGAAAATCCTCAAATATAAAGTTAGGCATATGATACATGGAAAAATAAAAGTAATTAACGCATCAGCGATAAACATGGTAATTCCCCCACTAAGAGCACAATCTCCATAACACACGTCGGCTGTGGATGAATTAATGTTAAAATATTTAACCACAATTACAACTGAAAGAGCATAAGATAATGAAAAAGCCCAGCTCAGACAGATGCTTATTACAGTTTTAGTTGTGGTTATTTTCTGTGGGTAGTGTAAAGGGTAACACACAGCCACATAACGATCGACAGCAATTAAAACTAAACTACTGAGAGCTGCTGTGGAGAGCGATCCAATGGCTATAATATACAGACTACAGAAAGTTTCTCCAAAGTACCAACACTGAGCCTCAATCTGTATGATGGCCTCTACGGGCATCACAATAAGTCCAAAAAGCATGTCGGCCACAGCCAGAGAGAGAATAATCAGGTTTGTTGGAGTGTGAAGCTTCTTGAAGTGAGAGATAGAGATGATCACCAGCAGGTTCAGAAACACAGTCCATGCTGACAGCAATGAAAAAACCACATGCATAATAATGTATTCATGTCTAGAGTATTCAAATATCTTGATACATGATGAGTTGATGTCAGGAAAGCAGTAAAGAGTCTCATGATCCTCTGTCTCATTAGCCATGAGTGAGTCTCCTCATGTTAGGAGTTTGTTCTGCTCTCTTTATTTGTTCTGCTCACTTTATACAGTGGCTGGATCAGACGGCCCACCCATCTACTGCCCACTGATGATGTAACATACAAACGTTTTATTTATTTATTTATTTAATAATTATAAATTATTTTAAAGTTGAACATTAGCTTTGAAATGTAATTAATTTCTTCAGTCCAGATTAGAATTCTCTTACACTTTTCAAATCTTAATACTTTTTTGTTTTATTTTTTTGCTTCATTTCTTCGCTGTTTTGGTATTGTTTAGTATTTCCACATGAAAGCAAAGCACAGGTGGAACTGAACTGAACTGAACAGGCCACTGTAGATCACTCTTCCTTTGAGCAGCTCCTGGAACTCATCTGAAGGGTAATTTGGTGTGGTTAAGATGATTTCTGTGAATTAGGAATGGGGTCCAGAAATAGAGGGGTTATGTCATCCATTGGAATTCAAGAATGCTTGAGCTGTCCATAATCCTCCCAGTTTACCCTGTAAATTGACTACTGCAATGTAATAAGTGGGCAATAACTGTCCCATATACAGAACACATTATCAAAAATGGTGAAATAATCTTTATACTTAACAGTGAAAAAGCTATTGAATTGAACATATGTGTAATAAAAAGGATTCAATTCCGCTCACTCATCACACAAATCGCTCACTCTGCACTTTAATAAAGTTTGTTTGTTTGTTTGTTACACTCTACCTTGTCTGCCTTCTTATGGATGTGACAGAAGACCGGACCAACAAAATGCAGAGCACGAGCACCGCTAACACGGATCCATTCGCTGAATTGGTCAAGTCAAGTCATCTTCATTTATATAGCGCTTTTAACCATGTAGATTGTTCCAAAGCAGCTTTACATTGATAATAGGAAATTCCCTTCACAGGGAAGAGCCTAGTTGACATTTCAGGACTGCGTTGTCGTCGTGTCCAGGCGCAGGTCCTTCATCAGATCTGGATACAGCCTGGATCTGGCGGACTGCAGTAAATCTCGGGATAAACAGAGAGACTAAATGATGTAACGAGTACATCAGGATGTACAGTATGGGAAGAGTTCCCGGTTCCGGCTGACCTAATCTATGCAGCCTAACATTGAATTATAGAAGTCTATAATGTGTTATGTGTATGCTAGGTCAAAGAGATGTGTGTTTAGTCTAGCTTTGAACTGACAGAGTGTGTCTGCTTCCCGGTGAACGCCGTTCGTCATGCACTTCCTCCACCACCCACCACTTCTTCATCTGCTGCCTATGCCAGTCCCATGGCCCGAGCAGCGACATACTGCGGCGAGGCGGAGGATTGCTGCGGGTTTATTCTACAGTTGTCAAGTCAAGTCATCTTCATTTATATAGCGCTTTTAACAATGTAGATTGTTCCAAAGCAGCTTTACAGAGATAAGCATATAATTTAAGGTAACAGAGATTGTTTCGGCTTTACAGCAGAGTTAAGTTATTTCCATCTAAAGTTAGTTTTGATTGATTTGCTTCCGTCGCAATGATCATTTGTTATTAAATTAGGGGCCGCTAAGACGACACCATTCTCTCTACACAGACTTTAACGCGAAGATGTGAGAAACGCTGATGGCGTTCACATGCGCATTTAGAATGGGTTCTATAGTTATGTGTGTTTGAATATACGCAGGTTTGGAATTCCCTACAAGCCAAGCCTAAACAAAGTACTTGTCTTTCCTTATAAATTTTGATAAAGAATTTTATTTTATTTTGTTGCTTTGGGGTAGGAACGCGAAACGGATTTTCCCGACAACGCCTTATCTGTAGAGTGGTAGTGGGATCCTCCATAGGGAGAGACTAGTTGGCACTTCAGCACTGCGTTGACATCGGGTCCAGGCGAAGGTCCTTCGTCAGATCTGGATACGGCCTGGATCCGGCAGGCTGCAGGAAAACCTCGGGATAAACACAGACACTAAAATTAGCGTAGATGCCATTCTTCTCATGATGTAACGAGTACATCAGGATTTTTGGGAAGTGTTCTCGGTTCCGGCTGACCTAATATATGCAGCCTAACATTAAATTATAGAAGTCTATAATGTATTATGTGAAAGCTAGGTCAAAGAGATGTGTCTTTAATCTGGCTTTGAACTGACAGAGTGTGTCTGCTTCCCGGACAATGGTAGGAAGACTGTTCCAGAGTTTTGGTGCTAAATAGGAAAAGGATCGTCCGCCAGCAGTCGATTTTGATATTCTAGGTATTATCAACTGGCCGGAATTTTGAGATCGCAATAGACGTGACGGACTATAATGCGTTAAGAGCTCGCTCAAGTACTGCGGAGCTAAACCATTTAGTGCTTTGTAAGTGATCAGCAATATTTTAAAATTGATGCGACGTTTAATAGGGAGCCAGTGCAGTTTTGACAGAACTGGGCTAATATGGTCATACTTCCTGGTTCTGGTAAGAACTCGAGCTGCTGCGTTTTGAACCAGCTGTAGTTTGTTTATTAAGCGTGCAGGGCAACCACCCAGTAGAGCATTACAATAATCTAGCCTTGAGGTCATGAACGCATGAACTAATTGTTCCGCATTTGTCAATGAGAGCATATGGCGTAATTTAGATATATTTTTAAGATGGAAAAATGCAGTTTTACAGATACTAGACAAGTGACTTTCAAATGAAAGATTGGTATCAAAGAGCACACACACACACACACACACACACACACACACACACACACACACACACACACACACACACACACACACACCCAGGTTCCTAACCGACTACGAAGACTTAACAGAGCAGCCATCAAGTGTTAGACAGTATTCTAGATTATTACGTGAGGACGTTTTTTGTCCAATAATTAGAAACTCTGTTTTTTCAGAATTTAGAAGTAGGAAACAAGTCATCCAATTTTTATATCCGCTATGCATTCCGTTAATTTTGTGAATTGATAAGTTTCGTTAGGTTTTGAAGAAATATAGAGCTGAGTATCATCGGCATAACAGTGAAAGCTAATGCCATGTTTCCTAATGATATCTCCTAAGGGTAGCATGTACAGAGTGAACAGCAGCGGTCCTAGTACTGAGCCTTGTGGTACGCCATACTGAACTTGTGATCGATGAGACATCTCATCATTTACTGCTACAAACTGATAACGGTCCGATAAGTATGATTTAAACCATGCTAGTGCATTTCCCGTAATGCCAACATAATGTTCTAATCTATTTAAAAGAATGTTGTGGTCGATAGTGTCAAATGCAGCACTAAGATCGAGTAACACTAATAGAGAGACACAACCACGATCGGATGATAAGAGCAAATCATTTGTGACTCTAACGAGAGCTGTTTCGGTACTATGGTCTAAATCCTGACTGGAAATCCTCGCAGATATCATTTTTTTTTTCAAGAAAGGAACACAGTTGTGAGGATACTGCCTTTTCTAATATCTTTGACAGAAAAGGTAGATTCGAGATCGGCCTGTAATTGACTAATTCTGTAGGATCAAGTTGCGTTTTTTTAACAAGCGGTTTAATCATAGCCAGCTTAAAGTTTTTTGGTACGTATCCTAGAGACAAAGACGAATTAATGATATTAAGAAGAGGATCTATGACCTCTGGAAGTATTTCTTTCAGTAGCTTAGTCGGTATAGGGTCTAACATACATGTTGTAGATTTAGATGATTTAATGAGTTTAGTAAATTCTTCCTCTCCTATAGCAACGAATGAATCAAATTTTTCCTCAGGGAGACTACAATGCACTGCCTGGTGTGATACTGTAGTAGACGGTTGCATAGTTATAATTTTGTCCCTGATATTATCAATCTTATAAGTGAAGAAGTTCATAAAGTCATTACTGCTGTGTTGCTTGGAAACTTCGGTGCTTGAAGCTTTATTTTTCGTTAGTTTAGCCACCGTTTCAAATAATTACCTAGGATTATGTTTATTTTCTTCTAATAGGGTTGAAAAATAAGCAGATCTAGCAGCTTTTAAAGCCTCTCTGTAAGTAATCGAGCTCTCTTTCCATGAAATGTGAAATACCTCTAGTTTTGTTTTCTTCCAGTTGCGCTCCATTTTTCTGGCTGCTCTCTTAAGGGCCCGAGTGTGCTCGTTGTACCACGGCGTTGGACTATTTTCTTTAATCTTCTTTAAGCGCAACGGAGCAACTGTGTCTAAAGTGCTGGAAAAGAGAGAGTTAAACGTTTCTGTTGTAATATCTAGTTCTTCTAAGCTATCTGAGATGCTGAGATGATGAAACTGATTAGGAAGATTATTATTAAAGCAATCTTTAGTGGCAGAAGTGATAGGTCTCACATATTTGTAACACGGAGTCGGCTTTGCAGCCTTGGCTAAATGCAAATTACACGAGACTAGGTAATGATCTGAGATGTCATCGCTCTGCTGCAGAATTTCAACGGCATCAACATCTATTCCATGTGATAATATTAGATCTAGAGTATGATTACGACGATGAGTAGGTCCTGACACGTGTTGTCTAACTCCAATTGAATTTACAATGTCTTTAAATGCCAATCCCAATGCATCTTTTTCATTATCGATGTGTATATTAAAATCACCAACAATTTATCTGCTTATCTGTTAACTTTATCTGCAGTCAATATTAATTCTGATAGAAAGTCCGCAAATTCTTTGATAAAGTCTGTATGGTGCCCTGGTGGCCTGTATACAGTAGCCAGCACAAATCTCAAACGTGATTTATCGTTTACACTATATATTTTCACATTAAGCACCAATGCTTCAAAAGAATTATATTTAAAACTTTTATTTTTCCATGTATCATATCCCTAACTCTCTATATGAGGATTTTCTATGTAGTACTGCAGCATGTGAAAGTTATAAACTCTCTGATGAAGGGTGGTAAATGTGTAACAGAAGGTTCAGTGAAGAGGAAATCTGAGAGTAAAGCTACTCTGACATTAGGAATCATTGTGGTAATTTATGTGCTTAGCTATGTTCCATATTATACCTGTTATATGACGGTAAACTCTGAAATAGTCATAGCTATTGTAAAATGGATTTGGTACATAAACACATCTCTGGATCCTCTGATCTATGCTATATTTTATCCCTGGTTTAAAAAGACAGTTAAACTCATCTTAACTCTGAAAATATTTCAGCCAGCATCCTCTCTGGTCGATATTTTTACAGAATAGAATAGAATAGAATAGAATAGAATAGAATAGAATAGAATAGAATAGAATAGAATAGAATAGAATAGAATAGGATGAGGCAATTATATAGCACTTTCATATGTACTACTGTACACCCAAAGCACTTTACAATCATATCAGGGGATCTCTCCTCAACCACTTGGATGATGTGACAGCAGCCACAGTACAACGGCCCCAGTGCACTCACCACACACCAGTTATAGTGCTCCTCTCCACTATAACTAACTGGCCTTTTCTAACTAACTGGCCTTTTCTTACTGTGAGATGTTAGTTAGTTAGTTAGATGCCTTTATTAATCCCCACAGAGGAAATTCAGATGTCCAGCAGCATATAGTGTGTGTTGTCTACAAACAAGCATTCTCACTACAATACACTCATAAAAACACAGAAAGTAACAGTTAAAAAAAGTGAATGACAAAACAAGCTACTACTATCATTAGTAGTAAATAATTAATGCACTTCAAACAGGTCCATTATGTAGTCTTATGGCGGTCGACAAATGACCTCCTAAACCTCTCAGTTCTCCTCATTCTTTCCTCCACCAAATCTCCTACAGAGTCCACCCTCCTCCCCAACACTGACACACACTTCCTGACCAGTTTATCAAGATGTTACCCCACTCTTCCACCAGGGCTCTCAAAGTTCTCAAACATGGTTCCTGGATTAGAAATCACAGTTTGTGTGTGTGTGTCCTGGTAAACTCAAACGTTCCCACAAAGATAGTAATATCAGAAATGTCTGAACTTGAGGAAACTTTTTTTATGGTCCCCATGAAAACAGAAAACATGTTATAAATTATACTAAATTATGTTTTTTTGAAAATGTAAATTTTCTGTGAGGGTTGTGTTTAGAGGTAAGGTTAGGTTCAGTCTATGTCCCCATAAAATATGGACACCCAATATGAGTGGTGTATATACAGTATTCAATCATTTACACACACACACACACACACACACACACACACACACACACACACACACACACACACACACATAATTTAGTATAATTTGTAACATGTTTTCTTCATGGGGACCATAACAACTTTTTTCCACAAGGTCAGACATTTCTGATATTACTATCTTTGTGGGGACGTTTGGGTTTACCAGGACACACACACACACAAACTGTGATTTCTAATCCAGGAACCATCTTTGAGAACTTTGAGAGGCTTGGTGGAAGAGTGGGGTAACATCTCACAGCAAGAAAAGGCCAGTCTGCTACAGTCCATGAGGATGATCTGTGGGACTTACAGCAGCTCCTGGCTACACCAGATATGACTGCTTATTTTCATATTGTTCAGGGACTCATTGTTCCATTTCTTTTCATCAAATGTCTGCGGAACTTGTTTAGTTTATGTCCCAGTTGTTGAATCTTTTTATTTTCATAACAATATTTATACATTAAGACATTTTCTGGAAATAAAAGCAGTTGAAAGTTAGATATCACTTTTTTGACCGAGTTTAGTTCTGTACGACTGTCCCTTTTTGTCATTATGTTTTTTAGATAACACAGATGCAACATGACTGATGAAAGTGATTAAGCATAAAGCACATAATATCTACATTTAGAATTTAGTTTATTTAATGAGCTAATTTAATACAATTTATGAACTAATTTCAGTTTTAAGAAATTGTTCAAATTGAACATGAAATGCAGAAAACATACTCTCTGAAATAAAATAAAGATACATGTAGTGTAAATACAAATATAAATCCTACAAAGATAATCATAAAAGTGCTATATAAATGCCTCATTCTATTCTATTCTCTAAAATATCGACCAGAGAGGATCCTGGCTGAAATATTTTCAGAGTTAAGATGTGTTTAACTGTCTTTTTAAACCAGGGATAAAATATAGCATAGATCAGAGGATCCAGAGATGGGTTTATGTTCCACATCCATGTTATAACAGCTCTGGCTATGTTAGAGTTTACCAATATTTCACAGGTATAGTATGGAACATAGCCAATCATATAAACTACCACAATGATTCCTAATATTAGAACAGCTTTACTCTCAGATTTCCTCTTCAATGAACCTTCTGTTACACATTTACCACCCTTCATCTGAGAGTTTATGACTTTCACATGCTGAAGTACTACATAGAAAATCCTCAAATATAAAGTTAGGCATATGATACATGGAAAAATAAAAGTAATTAACGCATCAGCGATAAACATGGTAATTCCCCCACTAAGAGCACAATCTCCATAACACACGTCGGCTGTGGATGAATTAATGTTAAAATATTTAACCACAATTACAACTGAAAGAGCATAAGATAATGAAAAAGCCCAGCTCAGACAGATGCTTATTACAGTTTTAGTTGTGGTTATTTTCTGTGGGTAGTGTAAAGGGTAACACACAGCCACATAACGATCGACAGCAATTAAAACTAAACTACTGAGAGCTGCTGTGGAGAGCGATCCAATGGCTATAATATACAGACTACAGAAAGTTTCTCCAAAGTACCAACACTGAGCCTCAATCTGTATGATGGCCTCTACGGGCATCACAATAAGTCCAAAAAGCATGTCGGCCACAGCCAGAGAGAGAATAATCAGGTTTGTTGGAGTGTGAAGCTTCTTGAAGTGAGAGATAGAGATGATCACCAGCAGGTTCAGAAACACAGTCCATGCTGACAGCAATGAAAAAACCACATGCATAATAATGTATTCATGTCTAGAGTATTCAAATATCTTGATACATGATGAGTTGATGTCAGGAAAGCAGTAAAGAGTCTCATGATCCTCTGTCTCATTAGCCATGAGTGAGTCTCCTCATGTTAGGAGTTTGTTCTGCTCTCTTTATTTGTTCTGCTCACTTTATACAGTGGCTGGATCAGACGGCCCACCCATCTACTGCCCACTGATGATGTAACATACAAACGTTTTATTTATTTATTTATTTAATAATTATAAATTATTTTAAAGTTGAACATTAGCTTTGAAATGTAATTAATTTCTTCAGTCCAGATTAGAATTCTCTTACACTTTTCAAATCTTAATACTTTTTTGTTTTATTTTTTTGCTTCATTTCTTCGCTGTTTTGGTATTGTTTAGTATTTCCACATGAAAGCAAAGCACAGGTGGAACTGAACTGAACTGAACAGGCCACTGTAGATCACTCTTCCTTTGAGCAGCTCCTGGAACTCATCTGAAGGGTAATTTGGTGTGGTTAAGATGATTTCTGTGAATTAGGAATGGGGTCCAGAAATAGAGGGGTTATGTCATCCATTGGAATTCAAGAATGCTTGAGCTGTCCATAATCCTCCCAGTTTACCCTGTAAATTGACTACTGCAATGTAATAAGTGGGCAATAACTGTCCCATATACAGAACACATTATCAAAAATGGTGAAATAATCTTTATACTGAACAGTGAAAAAGCTATTGAATTGAACATATGTGTAATAAAAAGGATTCAATTCCGCTCACTCATCACACAAATCGCTCACTCTGCACTTTAATAAAGTTTGTTTGTTTGTTTGTTACACTCTACCTTGTCTGCCTTCTTATGGATGTGACAGAAGACCGGACCAACAAAATGCAGAGCACGAGCACCGCTAACACGGATCCATTCGCTGAATTGGTCAAGTCAAGTCATCTTCATTTATATAGCGCTTTTAACCATGTAGATTGTTCCAAAGCAGCTTTACATTGATAATAGGAAATTCCCTTCACAGGGAAGAGCCTAGTTGACATTTCAGGACTGCGTTGTCGTCGTGTCCAGGCGCAGGTCCTTCATCAGATCTGGATACAGCCTGGATCTGGCGGACTGCAGTAAACCTCGGGATAAACAGAGAGACTAAATGATGTAACGAGTACATCAGGATGTACAGTATGGGAAGAGTTCCCGGTTCCGGCTGACCTAATCTATGCAGCCTAACATTGAATTATAGAAGTCTATAATGTGTTATGTGTATGCTAGGTCAAAGAGATGTGTGTTTAGTCTAGCTTTGAACTGACAGAGTGTGTCTGCTTCCCGGTGAACGCCGTTCGTCATGCACTTCCTCCACCACCCACCACTTCTTCATCTGCTGCCTATGCCAGTCCCATGGCCCGAGCAGCGACATACTGCGGCGAGGCGGAGGATTGCTGCGGGTTTATTCTACAGTTGTCAAGTCAAGTCATCTTCATTTATATAGCGCTTTTAACAATGTAGATTGTTCCAAAGCAGCTTTACAGAGATAAGCGTATAATTTAAGGTAACAGAGATTGTTTCGGCTTTACAGCAGAGTTAAGTTATTTCCATCTAAAGTTAGTTTTGATTGATTTGCTTCCGTCGCAATGATCATTTGTTATTAAATTAGGGGCCGCTAAGACGACACCATTCTCTCTACACAGACTTTAACGCGAAGATGTGAGAAACGCTGATGGCGTTCACATGCGCATTTAGAATGGGTTCTATAGTTATGTGTGTTTGAATATACGCAGGTTTGGAATTCCCTACAAGCCAAGCCTAAACAAAGTACTTGTCTTTCCTTATAAATTTTGATAAAGAATTTTATTTTATTTTGTTGCTTTGGGGTAGGAACGCGAAACGGATTTTCCCGACAACGCCTTATCTGTAGAGTGGTAGTGGGATCCTCCATAGGGAGAGACTAGTTGGCACTTCAGCACTGCGTTGACATCGGGTCCAGGCGAAGGTCCTTCGTCAGATCTGGATACGGCCTGGATCCGGCAGGCTGCAGGAAAACCTCGGGATAAACACAGACACTAAAATTAGCGTAGATGCCATTCTTCTCATGATGTAACGAGTACATCAGGATTTTTGGGAAGTGTTCCCGGTTCCGGCTGACCTAATATATGCAGCCTAACATTAAATTATAGAAGTCTATAATGTATTATGTGAAAGCTAGGTCAAAGAGATGTGTCTTTAATCTGGCTTTGAACTGACAGAGTGTGTCTGCTTCCCGGACAATGGTAGGAAGACTGTTCCAGAGTTTTGGTGCTAAATAGGAAAAGGATCGTCCGCCAGCAGTCGATTTTGATATTCTAGGTATTATCAACTGGCCGGAATTTTGAGATCGCAATAGACGTGACGGACTATAATGCGTTAAGAGCTCGCTCAAGTACTGCGGAGCTAAACCATTTAGTGCTTTGTAAGTGATCAGCAATATTTTAAAATTGATGCGACGTTTAATAGGGAGCCAGTGCAGTTTTGACAGAACTGGGCTAATATGGTCATACTTCCTGGTTCTGGTAAGAACTCGAGCTGCTGCGTTTTGAACCAGCTGTAGTTTGTTTATTAAGCGTGCAGGGCAACCACCCAGTAGAGCATTACAATAATCTAGCCTTGAGGTCATGAACGCATGAACTAATTGTTCCGCATTTGTCAATGAGAGCATATGGCGTAATTTAGATATATTTTTAAGATGGAAAAATGCAGTTTTACAGATACTAGACAAGTGACTTTCAAATGAAAGATTGGTATCAAAGAGCACACACACACACACACACACACACACACACACACACACACACACACACACACACCCAGGTTCCTAACCGACTACGAAGACTTAACAGAGCAGCCATCAAGTGTTAGACAGTATTCTAGATTATTACGTGAGGACGTTTTTTGTCCAATAATTAGAAACTCTGTTTTTTCAGAATTTAGAAGTAGGAAATTACAAGTCATCCAATTTTTATATCCGCTATGCATTCCGTTAATTTTGTGAATTGATAAGTTTCGTTAGGTTTTGAAGAAATATAGAGCTGAGTATCATCGGCATAACAGTGAAAGCTAATGCCATGTTTCCTAATGATATCTCCTAAGGGTAGCATGTACAGAGTGAACAGCAGCGGTCCTAGTACTGAGCCTTGTGGTACGCCATACTGAACTTGTGATCGATGAGACATCTCATCATTTACTGCTACAAACTGATAACGGTCCGATAAGTATGATTTAAACCATGCTAGTGCATTTCCCGTAATGCCAACATAATGTTCTAATCTATTTAAAAGAATGTTGTGGTCGATAGTGTCAAATGCAGCACTAAGATCGAGTAACACTAATAGAGAGACACAACCACGATCGGATGATAAGAGCAAATCATTTGTGACTCTAACGAGAGCTGTTTCGGTACTATGGTCTAAATCCTGACTGGAAATCCTCGCAGATATCATTTTTTTTTTTCAAGAAAGGAACACAGTTGTGAGGATACTGCCTTTTCTAATATCTTTGACAGAAAAGGTAGATTCGAGATCGGCCTGTAATTGACTAATTCTGTAGGATCAAGTTGCGTTTTTTTAACAAGCGGTTTAATCATAGCCAGCTTAAAGTTTTTTGGTACGTATCCTAGAGACAAAGACGAATTAATGATATTAAGAAGAGGATCTATGACCTCTGGAAGTATTTCTTTCAGTAGCTTAGTCGGTATAGGGTCTAACATACATGTTGTAGATTTAGATGATTTAATGAGTTTAGTAAATTCTTCCTCTCCTATAGCAACGAATGAATCAAATTTTTCCTCAGGGAGACTACAATGCACTGCCTGGTGTGATACTGTAGTAGACGGTTGCATAGTTATAATTTTGTCCCTGATATTATCAATCTTATAAGTGAAGAAGTTCATAAAGTCATTACTGCTGTGTTGCTTGGAAACTTCGGTGCTTGAAGCTTTATTTTTCGTTAGTTTAGCCACCGTTTCAAATAATTACCTAGGATTATGTTTATTTTCTTCTAATAGGGTTGAAAAATAAGCAGATCTAGCAGCTTTTAAAGCCTCTCTGTAAGTAATCGAGCTCTCTTTCCATGAAATGTGAAATACCTCTAGTTTTGTTTTCTTCCAGTTGCGCTCCATTTTTCTGGCTGCTCTCTTAAGGGCCCGAGTGTGCTCGTTGTACCACGGCGTTGGACTATTTTCTTTAATCTTCTTTAAGCGCAACGGAGCAACTGTGTCTAAAGTGCTGGAAAAGAGAGAGTTAAACGTTTCTGTTGTAATATCTAGTTCTTCTAAGCTATCTGAGATGCTGAGATGATGAAACTGATTAGGAAGATTATTATTAAAGCAATCTTTACTGGCAGAAGTGATAGGTCTCACATATTTGTAACACGGAGTCGGCTTTGCAGCCTTGGCTAAATGCAAATTACACGAGACTAGGTAATGATCTGAGATGTCATCGCTCTGCTGCAGAATTTCAACGGCATCAACATCTATTCCATGTGATAATATTAGATCTAGAGTATGATTACGACGATGAGTAGGTCCTGACACGTGTTGTCTAACTCCAATTGAATTTACAATGTCTTTAAATGCCAATCCCAATGCATCTTTTTCATTATCGATGTGTATATTAAAATCACCAACAATTTATCTGCTTATCTGTTAACTTTATCTGCAGTCAATATTAATTCTGATAGAAAGTCCGCAAATTCTTTGATAAAGTCTGTATGGTGCCCTGGTGGCCTGTATACAGTAGCCAGCACAAATCTCAAACGTGATTTATCGTTTACACTATATATTTTCACATTAAGCACCAATGCTTCAAAAGAATTATATTTAAAACTTTTATTTTTCCATGTATCATATCCCTAACTCTCTATATGAGGATTTTCTATGTAGTACTGCAGCATGTGAAAGTTATAAACTCTCTGATGAAGGGTGGTAAATGTGTAACAGAAGGTTCAGTGAAGAGGAAATCTGAGAGTAAAGCTACTCTGACATTAGGAATCATTGTGGTAATTTATGTGCTTAGCTATGTTCCATATTATACCTGTTATATGACGGTAAACTCTGAAATAGTCATAGCTATTGTAAAATGGATTTGGTACATAAACACATCTCTGGATCCTCTGATCTATGCTATATTTTATCCCTGGTTTAAAAAGACAGTTAAACTCATCTTAACTCTGAAAATATTTCAGCCAGCATCCTCTCTGGTCGATATTTTTACAGAATAGAATAGAATAGAATAGAATAGAATAGAATAGAATAGAATAGAATAGAATAGAATAGAATAGAATAGAATAGAATAGGATGAGGCAATTATATAGCACTTTCATATGTACTACTGTACACCCAAAGCACTTTACAATCATATCAGGGGATCTCTCCTCAACCACTTGGATGATGTGACAGCAGCCACAGTACAACGGCCCCAGTGCACTCACCACACACCAGTTATAGTGCTCCTCTCCACTATAACTAACTGGCCTTTTCTAACTAACTGGCCTTTTCTTACTGTGAGATGTTAGTTAGTTAGTTAGATGCCTTTATTAATCCCCACAGAGGAAATTCAGATGTCCAGCAGCATATAGTGTGTGTTGTCTACAAACAAGCATTCTCACTACAATACACTCATAAAAACACAGAAAGTAACAGTTAAAAAAAGTGAATGACAAAACAAGCTACTACTATCATTAGTAGTAAATAATTAATGCACTTCAAACAGGTCCATTATGTAGTCTTATGGCGGTCGACAAATGACCTCCTAAACCTCTCAGTTCTCCTCATTCTTTCCTCCACCAAATCTCCTACAGAGTCCACCCTCCTCCCCAACACTGACACACACTTCCTGACCAGTTTATCAAGATGTTACCCCACTCTTCCACCAGGGCTCTCAAAGTTCTCAAACATGGTTCCTGGATTAGAAATCACAGTTTGTGTGTGTGTGTCCTGGTAAACTCAAACGTTCCCACAAAGATAGTAATATCAGAAATGTCTGAACTTGAGGAAACTTTTTTTATGGTCCCCATGAAAACAGAAAACATGTTATAAATTATACTAAATTATGTTTTTTTGAAAATGTAAATTTTCTGTGAGGGTTGTGTTTAGAGGTAAGGTTAGGTTCAGTCTATGTCCCCATAAAATATGGACACCCAATATGAGTGGTGTATATACAGTATTCAATCATTTACACACACACACACACACACACACACACACACACACACACACACACACACACACACACATAATTTAGTATAATTTGTAACATGTTTTCTTCATGGGGACCATAACAACTTTTTTCCACAAGGTCAGACATTTCTGATATTACTATCTTTGTGGGGACGTTTGGGTTTACCAGGACACACACACACACAAACTGTGATTTCTAATCCAGGAACCATCTTTGAGAACTTTGAGAGGCTTGGTGGAAGAGTGGGGTAACATCTCACAGCAAGAAAAGGCCAGTCTGCTACAGTCCATGAGGATGATCTGTGGGACTTACAGCAGCTCCTGGCTACACCAGATATGACTGCTTATTTTCATATTGTTCAGGGACTCATTGTTCCATTTCTTTTCATCAAATGTCTGCGGAACTTGTTTAGTTTATGTCCCAGTTGTTGAATCTTTTTATTTTCATAACAATATTTATACATTAAGACATTTTCTGGAAATAAAAGCAGTTGAAAGTTAGATATCACTTTTTTGACCGAGTTTAGTTCTGTACGACTGTCCCTTTTTGTCATTATGTTTTTTAGATAACACAGATGCAACATGACTGATGAAAGTGATTAAGCATAAAGCACATAATATCTACATTTAGAATTTAGTTTATTTAATGAGCTAATTTAATACAATTTATGAACTAATTTCAGTTTTAAGAAATTGTTCAAATTGAACATGAAATGCAGAAAACATACTCTCTGAAATAAAATAAAGATACATGTAGTGTAAATACAAATATAAATCCTACAAAGATAATCATAAAAGTGCTATATAAATGCCTCATTCTATTCTATTCTCTAAAATATCGACCAGAGAGGATGCTGGCTGAAATATTTTCAGAGTTAAGATGTGTTTAACTGTCTTTTTAAACCAGGGATAAAATATAGCATAGATCAGAGGATCCAGAGATGGGTTTATGTTCCACATCCATGTTATAACAGCTCTGGCTATGTTAGAGTTTACCAATATTTCACAGGTATAGTATGGAACATAGCCAATCATATAAACTACCACAATGATTCCTAATATTAGAACAGCTTTACTCTCAGATTTCCTCTTCAATGAACCTTCTGTTACACATTTACCACCCTTCATCTGAGAGTTTATGACTTTCACATGCTGAAGTACTACATAGAAAATCCTCAAATATAAAGTTAGGCATATGATACATGGAAAAATAAAAGTAATTAACGCATCAGCGATAAACATGGTAATTCCCCCACTAAGAGCACAATCTCCATAACACACGTCGGCTGTGGATGAATTAATGTTAAAATATTTAACCACAATTACAACTGAAAGAGCATAAGATAATGAAAAAGCCCAGCTCAGACAGATGCTTATTACAGTTTTAGTTGTGGTTATTTTCTGTGGGTAGTGTAAAGGGTAACACACAGCCACATAACGATCGACAGCAATTAAAACTAAACTACTGAGAGCTGCTGTGGAGAGCGATCCAATGGCTATAATATACAGACTACAGAAAGTTTCTCCAAAGTACCAACACTGAGCCTCAATCTGTATGATGGCCTCTACGGGCATCACAATAAGTCCAAAAAGCATGTCGGCCACAGCCAGAGAGAGAATAATCAGGTTTGTTGGAGTGTGAAGCTTCTTGAAGTGAGAGATAGAGATGATCACCAGCAGGTTCAGAAACACAGTCCATGCTGACAGCAATGAAAAAACCACATGCATAATAATGTATTCATGTCTAGAGTATTCAAATATCTTGATACATGATGAGTTGATGTCAGGAAAGCAGTAAAGAGTCTCATGATCCTCTGTCTCATTAGCCATGAGTGAGTCTCCTCATGTTAGGAGTTTGTTCTGCTCTCTTTATTTGTTCTGCTCACTTTATACAGTGGCTGGATCAGACGGCCCACCCATCTACTGCCCACTGATGATGTAACATACAAACGTTTTATTTATTTATTTATTTAATAATTATAAATTATTTTAAAGTTGAACATTAGCTTTGAAATGTAATTAATTTCTTCAGTCCAGATTAGAATTCTCTTACACTTTTCAAATCTTAATACTTTTTTGTTTTATTTTTTTGCTTCATTTCTTCGCTGTTTTGGTATTGTTTAGTATTTCCACATGAAAGCAAAGCACAGGTGGAACTGAACTGAACTGAACAGGCCACTGTAGATCACTCTTCCTTTGAGCAGCTCCTGGAACTCATCTGAAGGGTAATTTGGTGTGGTTAAGATGATTTCTGTGAATTAGGAATGGGGTCCAGAAATAGAGGGGTTATGTCATCCATTGGAATTCAAGAATGCTTGAGCTGTCCATAATCCTCCCAGTTTACCCTGTAAATTGACTACTGCAATGTAATAAGTGGGCAATAACTGTCCCATATACAGAACACATTATCAAAAATGGTGAAATAATCTTTATACTGAACAGTGAAAAAGCTATTGAATTGAACATATGTGTAATAAAAAGGATTCAATTCCGCTCACTCATCACACAAATCGCTCACTCTGCACTTTAATAAAGTTTGTTTGTTTGTTTGTTACACTCTACCTTGTCTGCCTTCTTATGGATGTGACAGAAGACCGGACCAACAAAATGCAGAGCACGAGCACCGCTAACACGGATCCATTCGCTGAATTGGTCAAGTCAAGTCATCTTCATTTATATAGCGCTTTTAACCATGTAGATTGTTCCAAAGCAGCTTTACATTGATAATAGGAAATTCCCTTCACAGGGAAGAGCCTAGTTGACATTTCAGGACTGCGTTGTCGTCGTGTCCAGGCGCAGGTCCTTCATCAGATCTGGATACAGCCTGGATCTGGCGGACTGCAGTAAACCTCGGGATAAACAGAGAGACTAAATGATGTAACGAGTACATCAGGATGTACAGTATGGGAAGAGTTCCCGGTTCCGGCTGACCTAATCTATGCAGCCTAACATTGAATTATAGAAGTCTATAATGTGTTATGTGTATGCTAGGTCAAAGAGATGTGTGTTTAGTCTAGCTTTGAACTGACAGAGTGTGTCTGCTTCCCGGTGAACGCCGTTCGTCATGCACTTCCTCCACCACCCACCACTTCTTCATCTGCTGCCTATGCCAGTCCCATGGCCCGAGCAGCGACATACTGCGGCGAGGCGGAGGATTGCTGCGGGTTTATTCTACAGTTGTCAAGTCAAGTCATCTTCATTTATATAGCGCTTTTAACAATGTAGATTGTTCCAAAGCAGCTTTACAGAGATAAGCGTATAATTTAAGGTAACAGAGATTGTTTCGGCTTTACAGCAGAGTTAAGTTATTTCCATCTAAAGTTAGTTTTGATTGATTTGCTTCCGTCGCAATGATCATTTGTTATTAAATTAGGGGCCGCTAAGACGACACCATTCTCTCTACACAGACTTTAACGCGAAGATGTGAGAAACGCTGATGGCGTTCACATGCGCATTTAGAATGGGTTCTATAGTTATGTGTGTTTGAATATACGCAGGTTTGGAATTCCCTACAAGCCAAGCCTAAACAAAGTACTTGTCTTTCCTTATAAATTTTGATAAAGAATTTTATTTTATTTTGTTGCTTTGGGGTAGGAACGCGAAACGGATTTTCCCGACAACGCCTTATCTGTAGAGTGGTAGTGGGATCCTCCATAGGGAGAGACTAGTTGGCACTTCAGCACTGCGTTGACATCGGGTCCAGGCGAAGGTCCTTCGTCAGATCTGGATACGGCCTGGATCCGGCAGGCTGCAGGAAAACCTCGGGATAAACACAGACACTAAAATTAGCGTAGATGCCATTCTTCTCATGATGTAACGAGTACATCAGGATTTTTGGGAAGTGTTCCCGGTTCCGGCTGACCTAATATATGCAGCCTAACATTAAATTATAGAAGTCTATAATGTATTATGTGAAAGCTAGGTCAAAGAGATGTGTCTTTAATCTGGCTTTGAACTGACAGAGTGTGTCTGCTTCCCGGACAATGGTAGGAAGACTGTTCCAGAGTTTTGGTGCTAAATAGGAAAAGGATCGTCCGCCAGCAGTCGATTTTGATATTCTAGGTATTATCAACTGGCCGGAATTTTGAGATCGCAATAGACGTGACGGACTATAATGCGTTAAGAGCTCGCTCAAGTACTGCGGAGCTAAACCATTTAGTGCTTTGTAAGTGATCAGCAATATTTTAAAATTGATGCGACGTTTAATAGGGAGCCAGTGCAGTTTTGACAGAACTGGGCTAATATGGTCATACTTCCTGGTTCTGGTAAGAACTCGAGCTGCTGCGTTTTGAACCAGCTGTAGTTTGTTTATTAAGCGTGCAGGGCAACCACCCAGTAGAGCATTACAATAATCTAGCCTTGAGGTCATGAACGCATGAACTAATTGTTCCGCATTTGTCAATGAGAGCATATGGCGTAATTTAGATATATTTTTAAGATGGAAAAATGCAGTTTTACAGATACTAGACAAGTGACTTTCAAATGAAAGATTGGTATCAAAGAGCACACACACACACACACACACACACACACACACACACACACACACACACACCCAGGTTCCTAACCGACTACGAAGACTTAACAGAGCAGCCATCAAGTGTTAGACAGTATTCTAGATTATTACGTGAGGACGTTTTTTGTCCAATAATTAGAAACTCTGTTTTTTCAGAATTTAGAAGTAGGAAATTACAAGTCATCCAATTTTTATATCCGCTATGCATTCCGTTAATTTTGTGAATTGATAAGTTTCGTTAGGTTTTGAAGAAATATAGAGCTGAGTATCATCGGCATAACAGTGAAAGCTAATGCCATGTTTCCTAATGATATCTCCTAAGGGTAGCATGTACAGAGTGAACAGCAGCGGTCCTAGTACTGAGCCTTGTGGTACGCCATACTGAACTTGTGATCGATGAGACATCTCATCATTTACTGCTACAAACTGATAACGGTCCGATAAGTATGATTTAAACCATGCTAGTGCATTTCCCGTAATGCCAACATAATGTTCTAATCTATTTAAAAGAATGTTGTGGTCGATAGTGTCAAATGCAGCACTAAGATCGAGTAACACTAATAGAGAGACACAACCACGATCGGATGATAAGAGCAAATCATTTGTGACTCTAACGAGAGCTGTTTCGGTACTATGGTCTAAATCCTGACTGGAAATCCTCGCAGATATCATTTTTTTTTTTCAAGAAAGGAACACAGTTGTGAGGATACTGCCTTTTCTAATATCTTTGACAGAAAAGGTAGATTCGAGATCGGCCTGTAATTGACTAATTCTGTAGGATCAAGTTGCGTTTTTTTAACAAGCGGTTTAATCATAGCCAGCTTAAAGTTTTTTGGTACGTATCCTAGAGACAAAGACGAATTAATGATATTAAGAAGAGGATCTATGACCTCTGGAAGTATTTCTTTCAGTAGCTTAGTCGGTATAGGGTCTAACATACAGGTTGTAGATTTAGATGATTTAATGAGTTTAGTAAATTCTTCCTCTCCTATAGCAACGAATGAATCAAATTTTTCCTCAGGGAGACTACAATGCACTGCCTGGTGTGATACTGTAGTAGACGGTTGCATAGTTATAATTTTGTCCCTGATATTATCAATCTTATAAGTGAAGAAGTTCATAAAGTCATTACTGCTGTGTTGCTTGGAAACTTCGGTGCTTGAAGCTTTATTTTTCGTTAGTTTAGCCACCGTTTCAAATAATTACCTAGGATTATGTTTATTTTCTTCTAATAGGGTTGAAAAATAAGCAGATCTAGCAGCTTTTAAAGCCTCTCTGTAAGTAATCGAGCTCTCTTTCCATGAAATGTGAAATACCTCTAGTTTTGTTTTCTTCCAGTTGCGCTCCATTTTTCTGGCTGCTCTCTTAAGGGCCCGAGTGTGCTCGTTGTACCACGGCGTTGGACTATTTTCTTTAATCTTCTTTAAGCGCAACGGAGCAACTGTGTCTAAAGTGCTGGAAAAGAGAGAGTTAAACGTTTCTGTTGTAATATCTAGTTCTTCTAAGCTATCTGAGATGCTGAGATGATGAAACTGATTAGGAAGATTATTATTAAAGCAATCTTTACTGGCAGAAGTGATAGGTCTCACATATTTGTAACACGGAGTCGGCTTTGCAGCCTTGGCTAAATGCAAATTACACGAGACTAGGTAATGATCTGAGATGTCATCGCTCTGCTGCAGAATTTCAACGGCATCAACATCTATTCCATGTGATAATATTAGATCTAGAGTATGATTACGACGATGAGTAGGTCCTGACACGTGTTGTCTAACTCCAATTGAATTTACAATGTCTTTAAATGCCAATCCCAATGCATCTTTTTCATTATCGATGTGTATATTAAAATCACCAACAATTTATCTGCTTATCTGTTAACTTTATCTGCAGTCAATATTAATTCTGATAGAAAGTCCGCAAATTCTTTGATAAAGTCTGTATGGTGCCCTGGTGGCCTGTATACAGTAGCCAGCACAAATCTCAAACGTGATTTATCGTTTACACTATATATTTTCACATTAAGCACCAATGCTTCAAAAGAATTATATTTAAAACTTTTATTTTTCCATGTATCATATCCCTAACTCTCTATATGAGGATTTTCTATGTAGTACTGCAGCATGTGAAAGTTATAAACTCTCTGATGAAGGGTGGTAAATGTGTAACAGAAGGTTCAGTGAAGAGGAAATCTGAGAGTAAAGCTACTCTGACATTAGGAATCATTGTGGTAATTTATGTGCTTAGCTATGTTCCATATTATACCTGTTATATGACGGTAAACTCTGAAATAGTCATAGCTATTGTAAAATGGATTTGGTACATAAACACATCTCTGGATCCTCTGATCTATGCTATATTTTATCCCTGGTTTAAAAAGACAGTTAAACTCATCTTAACTCTGAAAATATTTCAGCCAGCATCCTCTCTGGTCGATATTTTTACAGAATAGAATAGAATAGAATAGAATAGAATAGAATAGAATAGAATAGAATAGAATAGAATAGAATAGAATAGAATAGAATAGGATGAGGCAATTATATAGCACTTTCATATGTACTACTGTACACCCAAAGCACTTTACAATCATATCAGGGGATCTCTCCTCAACCACTTGGATGATGTGACAGCAGCCACAGTACAACGGCCCCAGTGCACTCACCACACACCAGTTATAGTGCTCCTCTCCACTATAACTAACTGGCCTTTTCTAACTAACTGGCCTTTTCTTACTGTGAGATGTTAGTTAGTTAGTTAGATGCCTTTATTAATCCCCACAGAGGAAATTCAGATGTCCAGCAGCATATAGTGTGTGTTGTCTACAAACAAGCATTCTCACTACAATACACTCATAAAAACACAGAAAGTAACAGTTAAAAAAAGTGAATGACAAAACAAGCTACTACTATCATTAGTAGTAAATAATTAATGCACTTCAAACAGGTCCATTATGTAGTCTTATGGCGGTCGACAAATGACCTCCTAAACCTCTCAGTTCTCCTCATTCTTTCCTCCACCAAATCTCCTACAGAGTCCACCCTCCTCCCCAACACTGACACACACTTCCTGACCAGTTTATCAAGATGTTACCCCACTCTTCCACCAGGGCTCTCAAAGTTCTCAAACATGGTTCCTGGATTAGAAATCACAGTTTGTGTGTGTGTGTCCTGGTAAACTCAAACGTTCCCACAAAGATAGTAATATCAGAAATGTCTGAACTTGAGGAAACTTTTTTTATGGTCCCCATGAAAACAGAAAACATGTTATAAATTATACTAAATTATGTTTTTTTGAAAATGTAAATTTTCTGTGAGGGTTGTGTTTAGAGGTAAGGTTAGGTTCAGTCTATGTCCCCATAAAATATGGACACCCAATATGAGTGGTGTATATACAGTATTCAATCATTTACACACACACACACACACACACACACACACACACACACACACACACACACACACACACACACATAATTTAGTATAATTTGTAACATGTTTTCTTCATGGGGACCATAACAACTTTTTTCCACAAGGTCAGACATTTCTGATATTACTATCTTTGTGGGGACGTTTGGGTTTACCAGGACACACACACACACAAACTGTGATTTCTAATCCAGGAACCATCTTTGAGAACTTTGAGAGGCTTGGTGGAAGAGTGGGGTAACATCTCACAGCAAGAAAAGGCCAGTCTGCTACTGTGATGTGGAGTGCCCGTGTGAGCCACTGGAGGGCACTCTCTCCCTGCATTGTTTCACCATGGACTCATTATGTTTAACTATGTTTCAGTGGTGTTTGATTATGGGTTATTGAGTTCCTTATATAAGTCTGAGTGATCTCTGTGTCCGGTGCGAAGTCTTGTCACACTGTAAGCGTACATCTCTGAGCATTCTTCCATGTTTGTGTATTCCGTGTTTCTCTGGACTCTTGACCCTTGCCTGCTTCTTGGACTGTGTATGAACCTGTGCTGCCTGCCTCGACCAAAGCCTGTTATCACCACGAGTTACTGGATTGCCCCTTGTTTAACTGTATGCCGGAGTTTATGTCTGCTTGTGTTTGATGCTGAAATAAAGTGCTGCATATGGATCTGACCGCCTCTGTCCGTACGTTACAGAAGACTTCGCCACTACAGGATCCAGCGGACTTTCAGCATTTATCCACCGTGGCCAAGACCCAAGTTTCCATGCTAGCCTCTCATCATTTACAGCTGACGAGACTAACATCTCTCCTCGAGGAACTTACAAGCTTTACGCAATCTGTGTCTTCGCAGAGCTCAAGCACAGCCACTAATCAAGTCCAAGCTCCCGCTGCACCTGTCCCACCGCAACCCAGTGTGAGTGCTGCATCTAATTATTCTAGTCTGTCATTTCCTGAAAGGTTTAATGGCTCACCTGTGGCGTGTGAAGGATTCCTTCAGCAGTGCAGCTTATATATGAATCATCAGCCCCAGTTTTACACCTCGGATGATGACCGCATTTCTTTCATTTGTTCACTGTTCACTGGAAAGGCTCTGGAGTGGGTAGGCGCGTTCTGGGAACCAGGTCGGATATCGTTCCCTTCTTATGATGTGTTTATCGCCCTATTCAGAGAGGCTTTTGAACTCCCCGCAGGAGAAGAGGATCCCGAGGAACTGCTCTTGTCCTTGCACCGGGGTGGTTCGTATGCGGCGGATTTCTCTCACTCATTCCGAACGCCACTAAAGCCTCATCTCGCCAAGCTGTTCGATCCTCCCTTGATGACCATTAGAGGGGCTTTCAAGTATACAGTTTCTGCCAAACCCATTCTTCGTGTCGGACCCCTCAAGCCCGTATTCCTCACTGGTCTTGTTGAACTTGTTAATCCAGAGACAGCGGGGGTTTCGCCGGCCGAACTGGAGTTTGAGCGCGTGCCAGCTGACTCGAGAGAATCGAGTGCCGAGTCGAGTGAATCAAGTGAGTCCAATGAACTGAATCCCGAGTCCAGTGAGTCGAATCCCGAGTCCAGTGAGTCCAGTGAACTGAATCCTGAGTCCAGTGAACCGAATCCCGAGTCCAGTGAGTCCAGTGAACTGAATCCCGAGTCCAGTGAGTCCAGTGAACTGAATCCCGAGTCCAGTGAGTCCAGTGAACTGAATCCCGAGTCCAGTGAGTCCAGTGAACTGAATCCCGAGTCCAGTGAGTCCAGTGAACTGAATCCCGAGTCCAGTGAGTCCAGTGAACCGAATCCCGAGTCCAGTGAGTCCAGTGAACCGAATCGTGAGTCCAGTGAGTCCAGTGAACTGAATCCTGAGTCCAGTGAACCGAATCCCGAGTCCAGTGAGTCCAGTGAACCGAATCCCGAGTCCAGTGAGTCCAGTGAACTGAATCCCGAGTCCAGTGAGTCCAGTGAACTGAATCCCGAGTCCAGTGAGTCCAGTGAACTGAATCCCGAGTCCAGTGAGTCCAGTGAACTGAATCCCGAGTCCAGTGAGTCCAGTGAACTGAATCCCGAGTCCAGTGAGTCCAGTGAACCGAATCCCGAGTCCAGTGAACCGAATTCCGAGTCCAGTGAACCGAATCCCGAGTCAAGTGAATCTAGCCTTGAGTCAAGTGGATCAAGTCCCGAACCAAGTGAATCCAGTGTGGAAAGTGAGTCAAGTTCGGCTGAATTTATGGAGTCAGATCCAGCTAAGCGAAACAATTATGTTCCCATGGATCCAGAGTTATCAGTTCCAACAGTGCGCCGTCGCAGGAGGAAGAGGAGGAGGACTCACTCGGCTCGCCAGGCTCCTGTGAGCGTACCTAGACTCCTCGCCCTGCCGGCCCCGCCTCTGCGCCTCGCCCTGCCGGCCCCGCCTCTGCGCCTCGCCCTGCCGGCCCCGCCTCTGCGCCTCGCCCTGCCGGCCCCGCCTCTGCGCCTCGCCCTGCCGGCCCCGCCTCTGCGCCTCGCCCTGCCGGCCCCGCCTCTGCGCCTCGCCCTGCCGGCCCCGCCTCTGCGCCTCGCCCTGCCGGCCCCGCCTCTGCGCCTCGCCCTGCCGGCCCCGCCTCTGCGCCTCACCTCGCCAACGCCTATCAAGCTCTGGGAGCCTTTTCCAGAGGCTGTTTCCAGCCCGGAGGCTATAGCCTTAAATTTCCCCAAGAACTTTTTGGGGGGGGGCAGTAGGTATCCTGTGAGGGCCATGGAGGTGGCGCTGACATGGACCCTGTCTGTGCTATTTCCACTTGAGCTTCTTATGCCGCTAGTCCTGTCTGATCCTGTGCTTCCCATGCCACTGGTTACGTCCAGTCCTGAGTCTGCTCCGTCCTTGTCTCCGCCTAAGTGGGCTTCGTCCTGGCACCTCTCCAAGTGTGCTCAACCCTGGTTTCCGGTCAAGTGTGTTCTACCCTGGTTGCCTACGACACGTGCTTCCCCATGGTCTCTTACCCTGCTCGGGTTTCCAGGCCCTAGGTCTCTCCATGGGTCTGGCCTCCTACCTCTCCACGGGCCTGGCCCTCCATCCCAGCCCCCGTTGACCTCCCCCCAGAGTTTTTAGGAGCGTCTGGAAGCCGCTCCTTTGGGGGGGGGCTATGTGATGTGGAGTGCCCGTGTGAGCCACTGGAGGGCACTCTCTCCCTGCATTGTTTCACCATGGACTCATTATGTTTAACTATGTTTCAGTGGTGTTTGATTATGGGTTATTGAGTTCCTTATATAAGTCTGAGTGATCTCTGTGTCCGGTGCGAAGTCTTGTCACACTGTAAGCGTACATCTCTGAGCATTCTTCCATGTTTGTGTATTCCGTGTTTCTCTGGACTCTTGACCCTTGCCTGCTTCTTGGACTGTGTATGAACCTGTGCTGCCTGCCTCGACCAAAGCCTGTTATCACCACGAGTTACTGGATTGCCCCTTGTTTAACTGTATGCCGGAGTTTATGTCTGCTTGTGTTTGATGCTGAAATAAAGTGCTGCATATGGATCTGACCGCCTCTGTCCGTACGTTACAGCTACAGTCCATGAGGATGATCTGTGGGACTTACAGCAGCTCCTGGCTACACCAGATATGACTGCTTATTTTCATATTGTTCAGGGACTCATTGTTCCATTTCTTTTCATCAAATGTCTGCGGAACTTGTTTAGTTTATGTCCCAGTTGTTGAATCTTTTTATTTTCATAACAATATTTATACATTAAGACATTTTCTGGAAATAAAAGCAGTTGAAAGTTAGATATCACTTTTTTGACCGAGTTTAGTTCTGTACGACTGTCCCTTTTTGTCATTATGTTTTTTAGATAACACAGATGCAACATGACTGATGAAAGTGATTAAGCATAAAGCACATAATATCTACATTTAGAATTTAGTTTATTTAATGAGCTAATTTAATACAATTTATGAACTAATTTCAGTTTTAAGAAATTGTTCAAATTGAACATGAAATGCAGAAAACATACTCTCTGAAATAAAATAAAGATACATGTAGTGTAAATACAAATATAAATCCTACAAAGATAATCATAAAAGTGCTATATAAATGCCTCATTCTATTCTATTCTCTAAAATATCGACCAGAGAGGATCCTGGCTGAAATATTTTCAGAGTTAAGATGTGTTTAACTGTCTTTTTAAACCAGGGATAAAATATAGCATAGATCAGAGGATCCAGAGATGGGTTTATGTTCCACATCCATGTTATAACAGCTCTGGCTATGTTAGAGTTTACCAATATTTCACAGGTATAGTATGGAACATAGCCAATCATATAAACTACCACAATGATTCCTAATATTAGAACAGCTTTACTCTCAGATTTCCTCTTCAATGAACCTTCTGTTACACATTTACCACCCTTCATCTGAGAGTTTATGACTTTCACATGCTGAAGTACTACATAGAAAATCCTCAAATATAAAGTTAGGCATATGATACATGGAAAAATAAAAGTAATTAACGCATCAGCGATAAACATGGTAATTCCCCCACTAAGAGCACAATCTCCATAACACACGTCGGCTGTGGATGAATTAATGTTAAAATATTTAACCACAATTACAACTGAAAGAGCATAAGATAATGAAAAAGCCCAGCTCAGACAGATGCTTATTACAGTTTTAGTTGTGGTTATTTTCTGTGGGTAGTGTAAAGGGTAACACACAGCCACATAACGATCGACAGCAATTAAAACTAAACTACTGAGAGCTGCTGTGGAGAGCGATCCAATGGCTATAATATACAGACTACAGAAAGTTTCTCCAAAGTACCAACACTGAGCCTCAATCTGTATGATGGCCTCTACGGGCATCACAATAAGTCCAAAAAGCATGTCGGCCACAGCCAGAGAGAGAATAATCAGGTTTGTTGGAGTGTGAAGCTTCTTGAAGTGAGAGATAGAGATGATCACCAGCAGGTTCAGAAACACAGTCCATGCTGACAGCAATGAAAAAACCACATGCATAATAATGTATTCATGTCTAGAGTATTCAAATATCTTGATACATGATGAGTTGATGTCAGGAAAGCAGTAAAGAGTCTCATGATCCTCTGTCTCATTAGCCATGAGTGAGTCTCCTCATGTTAGGAGTTTGTTCTGCTCTCTTTATTTGTTCTGCTCACTTTATACAGTGGCTGGATCAGACGGCCCACCCATCTACTGCCCACTGATGATGTAACATACAAACGTTTTATTTATTTATTTATTTAATAATTATAAATTATTTTAAAGTTGAACATTAGCTTTGAAATGTAATTAATTTCTTCAGTCCAGATTAGAATTCTCTTACACTTTTCAAATCTTAATACTTTTTTGTTTTATTTTTTTGCTTCATTTCTTCGCTGTTTTGGTATTGTTTAGTATTTCCACATGAAAGCAAAGCACAGGTGGAACTGAACTGAACTGAACAGGCCACTGTAGATCACTCTTCCTTTGAGCAGCTCCTGGAACTCATCTGAAGGGTAATTTGGTGTGGTTAAGATGATTTCTGTGAATTAGGAATGGGGTCCAGAAATAGAGGGGTTATGTCATCCATTGGAATTCAAGAATGCTTGAGCTGTCCATAATCCTCCCAGTTTACCCTGTAAATTGACTACTGCAATGTAATAAGTGGGCAATAACTGTCCCATATACAGAACACATTATCAAAAATGGTGAAATAATCTTTATACTGAACAGTGAAAAAGCTATTGAATTGAACATATGTGTAATAAAAAGGATTCAATTCCGCTCACTCATCACACAAATCGCTCACTCTGCACTTTAATAAAGTTTGTTTGTTTGTTTGTTACACTCTACCTTGTCTGCCTTCTTATGGATGTGACAGAAGACCGGACCAACAAAATGCAGAGCACGAGCACCGCTAACACGGATCCATTCGCTGAATTGGTCAAGTCAAGTCATCTTCATTTATATAGCGCTTTTAACCATGTAGATTGTTCCAAAGCAGCTTTACATTGATAATAGGAAATTCCCTTCACAGGGAAGAGCCTAGTTGACATTTCAGGACTGCGTTGTCGTCGTGTCCAGGCGCAGGTCCTTCATCAGATCTGGATACAGCCTGGATCTGGCGGACTGCAGTAAACCTCGGGATAAACAGAGAGACTAAATGATGTAACGAGTACATCAGGATGTACAGTATGGGAAGAGTTCCCGGTTCCGGCTGACCTAATCTATGCAGCCTAACATTGAATTATAGAAGTCTATAATGTGTTATGTGTATGCTAGGTCAAAGAGATGTGTGTTTAGTCTAGCTTTGAACTGACAGAGTGTGTCTGCTTCCCGGTGAACGCCGTTCGTCATGCACTTCCTCCACCACCCACCACTTCTTCATCTGCTGCCTATGCCAGTCCCATGGCCCGAGCAGCGACATACTGCGGCGAGGCGGAGGATTGCTGCGGGTTTATTCTACAGTTGTCAAGTCAAGTCATCTTCATTTATATAGCGCTTTTAACAATGTAGATTGTTCCAAAGCAGCTTTACAGAGATAAGCGTATAATTTAAGGTAACAGAGATTGTTTCGGCTTTACAGCAGAGTTAAGTTATTTCCATCTAAAGTTAGTTTTGATTGATTTGCTTCCGTCGCAATGATCATTTGTTATTAAATTAGGGGCCGCTAAGACGACACCATTCTCTCTACACAGACTTTAACGCGAAGATGTGAGAAACGCTGATGGCGTTCACATGCGCATTTAGAATGGGTTCTATAGTTATGTGTGTTTGAATATACGCAGGTTTGGAATTCCCTACAAGCCAAGCCTAAACAAAGTACTTGTCTTTCCTTATAAATTTTGATAAAGAATTTTATTTTATTTTGTTGCTTTGGGGTAGGAACGCGAAACGGATTTTCCCGACAACGCCTTATCTGTAGAGTGGTAGTGGGATCCTCCATAGGGAGAGACTAGTTGGCACTTCAGCACTGCGTTGACATCGGGTCCAGGCGAAGGTCCTTCGTCAGATCTGGATACGGCCTGGATCCGGCAGGCTGCAGGAAAACCTCGGGATAAACACAGACACTAAAATTAGCGTAGATGCCATTCTTCTCATGATGTAACGAGTACATCAGGATTTTTGGGAAGTGTTCCCGGTTCCGGCTGACCTAATATATGCAGCCTAACATTAAATTATAGAAGTCTATAATGTATTATGTGAAAGCTAGGTCAAAGAGATGTGTCTTTAATCTGGCTTTGAACTGACAGAGTGTGTCTGCTTCCCGGACAATGGTAGGAAGACTGTTCCAGAGTTTTGGTGCTAAATAGGAAAAGGATCGTCCGCCAGCAGTCGATTTTGATATTCTAGGTATTATCAACTGGCCGGAATTTTGAGATCGCAATAGACGTGACGGACTATAATGCGTTAAGAGCTCGCTCAAGTACTGCGGAGCTAAACCATTTAGTGCTTTGTAAGTGCTCAGCAATATTTTAAAATTGATGCGACATTTAATAGGGAGCCAGTGCAGTTTTGACAGAACTGGGCTAATATGGTCATACTTCCTGGTTCTGGTAAGAACTCGAGCTGCTGCGTTTTGAACCAGCTGTAGTTTGTTTATTAAGCGTGCAGGGCAACCACCCAGTAGAGCATTACAATAATCTAGCCTTGAGGTCATGAACGCATGAACTAATTGTTCCGCATTTGTCAATGAGAGCATATGGCGTAATTTAGATATATTTTTAAGATGGAAAAATGCAGTTTTACAGATACTAGACAAGTGACTTTCAAATGAAAGATTGGTATCAAAGAGCACACACACACACACACACACACACACACACACACACACACACACACACACACACACCCAGGTTCCTAACCGACTACGAAGACTTAACAGAGCAGCCATCAAGTGTTAGACAGTATTCTAGATTATTACGTGAGGACGTTTTTTGTCCAATAATTAGAAACTCTGTTTTTTCAGAATTTAGAAGTAGGAAATTACAAGTCATCCAATTTTTATATCCGCTATGCATTCCGTTAATTTTGTGAATTGATAAGTTTCGTTAGGTTTTGAAGAAATATAGAGCTGAGTATCATCGGCATAACAGTGAAAGCTAATGCCATGTTTCCTAATGATATCTCCTAAGGGTAGCATGTACAGAGTGAACAGCAGCGGTCCTAGTACTGAGCCTTGTGGTACGCCATACTGAACTTGTGATCGATGAGACATCTCATCATTTACTGCTACAAACTGATAACGGTCCGATAAGTATGATTTAAACCATGCTAGTGCATTTCCCGTAATGCCAACATAATGTTCTAATCTATTTAAAAGAATGTTGTGGTCGATAGTGTCAAATGCAGCACTAAGATCGAGTAACACTAATAGAGAGACACAACCACGATCGGATGATAAGAGCAAATCATTTGTGACTCTAACGAGAGCTGTTTCGGTACTATGGTCTAAATCCTGACTGGAAATCCTCGCAGATATCATTTTTTTTTTTCAAGAAAGGAACACAGTTGTGAGGATACTGCCTTTTCTAATATCTTTGACAGAAAAGGTAGATTCGAGATCGGCCTGTAATTGACTAATTCTGTAGGATCAAGTTGCGTTTTTTTAACAAGCGGTTTAATCATAGCCAGCTTAAAGTTTTTTGGTACGTATCCTAGAGACAAAGACGAATTAATGATATTAAGAAGAGGATCTATGACCTCTGGAAGTATTTCTTTCAGTAGCTTAGTCGGTATAGGGTCTAACATACAGGTTGTAGATTTAGATGATTTAATGAGTTTAGTAAATTCTTCCTCTCCTATAGCAACGAATGAATCAAATTTTTCCTCAGGGAGACTACAATGCACTGCCTGGTGTGATACTGTAGTAGACGGTTGCATAGTTATAATTTTGTCCCTGATATTATCAATCTTATAAGTGAAGAAGTTCATAAAGTCATTACTGCTGTGTTGCTTGGAAACTTCGGTGCTTGAAGCTTTATTTTTCGTTAGTTTAGCCACCGTTTCAAATAATTACCTAGGATTATGTTTATTTTCTTCTAATAGGGTTGAAAAATAAGCAGATCTAGCAGCTTTTAAAGCCTCTCTGTAAGTAATCGAGCTCTCTTTCCATGAAATGTGAAATACCTCTAGTTTTGTTTTCTTCCAGTTGCGCTCCATTTTTCTGGCTGCTCTCTTAAGGGCCCGAGTGTGCTCGTTGTACCACGGCGTTGGACTATTTTCTTTAATCTTCTTTAAGCGCAACGGAGCAACTGTGTCTAAAGTGCTGGAAAAGAGAGAGTTAAACGTTTCTGTTGTAATATCTAGTTCTTCTAAGCTATCTGAGATGCTGAGATGATGAAACTGATTAGGAAGATTATTATTAAAGCAATCTTTACTGGCAGAAGTGATAGGTCTCACATATTTGTAACACGGAGTCGGCTTTGCAGCCTTGGCTAAATGCAAATTACACGAGACTAGGTAATGATCTGAGATGTCATCGCTCTGCTGCAGAATTTCAACGGCATCAACATCTATTCCATGTGATAATATTAGATCTAGAGTATGATTACGACGATGAGTAGGTCCTGACACGTGTTGTCTAACTCCAATTGAATTTACAATGTCTTTAAATGCCAATCCCAATGCATCTTTTTCATTATCGATGTGTATATTAAAATCACCAACAATTTATCTGCTTATCTGTTAACTTTATCTGCAGTCAATATTAATTCTGATAGAAAGTCCGCAAATTCTTTGATAAAGTCTGTATGGTGCCCTGGTGGCCTGTATACAGTAGCCAGCACAAATCTCAAACGTGATTTATCGTTTACACTATATATTTTCACATTAAGCACCAATGCTTCAAAAGAATTATATTTAAAACTTTTATTTTTCCATGTATCATATCCCTAACTCTCTATATGAGGATTTTCTATGTAGTACTGCAGCATGTGAAAGTTATAAACTCTCTGATGAAGGGTGGTAAATGTGTAACAGAAGGTTCAGTGAAGAGGAAATCTGAGAGTAAAGCTACTCTGACATTAGGAATCATTGTGGTAATTTATGTGCTTAGCTATGTTCCATATTATACCTGTTATATGACGGTAAACTCTGAAATAGTCATAGCTATTGTAAAATGGATTTGGTACATAAACACATCTCTGGATCCTCTGATCTATGCTATATTTTATCCCTGGTTTAAAAAGACAGTTAAACTCATCTTAACTCTGAAAATATTTCAGCCAGCATCCTCTCTGGTCGATATTTTTACAGAATAGAATAGAATAGAATAGAATAGAATAGAATAGAATAGAATAGAATAGAATAGAATAGAATAGAATAGGATGAGGCAATTATATAGCACTTTCATATGTACTACTGTACACCCAAAGCACTTTACAATCATATCAGGGGATCTCTCCTCAACCACTTGGATGATGTGACAGCAGCCACAGTACAACGGCCCCAGTGCACTCACCACACACCAGTTATAGTGCTCCTCTCCACTATAACTAACTGGCCTTTTCTAACTAACTGGCCTTTTCTTACTGTGAGATGTTAGTTAGTTAGTTAGATGCCTTTATTAATCCCCACAGAGGAAATTCAGATGTCCAGCAGCATATAGTGTGTGTTGTCTACAAACAAGCATTCTCACTACAATACACTCATAAAAACACAGAAAGTAACAGTTAAAAAAAGTGAATGACAAAACAAGCTACTACTATCATTAGTAGTAAATAATTAATGCACTTCAAACAGGTCCATTATGTAGTCTTATGGCGGTCGACAAATGACCTCCTAAACCTCTCAGTTCTCCTCATTCTTTCCTCCACCAAATCTCCTACAGAGTCCACCCTCCTCCCCAACACTGACACACACTTCCTGACCAGTTTATCAAGATGTTACCCCACTCTTCCACCAGGGCTCTCAAAGTTCTCAAACATGGTTCCTGGATTAGAAATCACAGTTTGTGTGTGTGTGTCCTGGTAAACTCAAACGTTCCCACAAAGATAGTAATATCAGAAATGTCTGAACTTGAGGAAACTTTTTTTATGGTCCCCATGAAAACAGAAAACATGTTATAAATTATACTAAATTATGTTTTTTTGAAAATGTAAATTTTCTGTGAGGGTTGTGTTTAGAGGTAAGGTTAGGTTCAGTCTATGTCCCCATAAAATATGGACACCCAATATGAGTGGTGTATATACAGTATTCAATCATTTACACACACACACACACACACACACACACACACACACACACACACACACACACACACATAATTTAGTATAATTTGTAACATGTTTTCTTCATGGGGACCATAACAACTTTTTTCCACAAGGTCAGACATTTCTGATATTACTATCTTTGTGGGGACGTTTGGGTTTACCAGGACACACACACACACAAACTGTGATTTCTAATCCAGGAACCATCTTTGAGAACTTTGAGAGGCTTGGTGGAAGAGTGGGGTAACATCTCACAGCAAGAAAAGGCCAGTCTGCTACAGTCCATGAGGATGATCTGTGGGACTTACAGCAGCTCCTGGCTACACCAGATATGACTGCTTATTTTCATATTGTTCAGGGACTCATTGTTCCATTTCTTTTCATCAAATGTCTGCGGAACTTGTTTAGTTTATGTCCCAGTTGTTGAATCTTTTTATTTTCATAACAATATTTATACATTAAGACATTTTCTGGAAATAAAAGCAGTTGAAAGTTAGATATCACTTTTTTGACCGAGTTTAGTTCTGTACGACTGTCCCTTTTTGTCATTATGTTTTTTAGATAACACAGATGCAACATGACTGATGAAAGTGATTAAGCATAAAGCACATAATATCTACATTTAGAATTTAGTTTATTTAATGAGCTAATTTAATACAATTTATGAACTAATTTCAGTTTTAAGAAATTGTTCAAATTGAACATGAAATGCAGAAAACATACTCTCTGAAATAAAATAAAGATACATGTAGTGTAAATACAAATATAAATCCTACAAAGATAATCATAAAAGTGCTATATAAATGCCTCATTCTATTCTATTCTCTAAAATATCGACCAGAGAGGATCCTGGCTGAAATATTTTCAGAGTTAAGATGTGTTTAACTGTCTTTTTAAACCAGGGATAAAATATAGCATAGATCAGAGGATCCAGAGATGGGTTTATGTTCCACATCCATGTTATAACAGCTCTGGCTATGTTAGAGTTTACCAATATTTCACAGGTATAGTATGGAACATAGCCAATCATATAAACTACCACAATGATTCCTAATATTAGAACAGCTTTACTCTCAGATTTCCTCTTCAATGAACCTTCTGTTACACATTTACCACCCTTCATCTGAGAGTTTATGACTTTCACATGCTGAAGTACTACATAGAAAATCCTCAAATATAAAGTTAGGCATATGATACATGGAAAAATAAAAGTAATTAACGCATCAGCGATAAACATGGTAATTCCCCCACTAAGAGCACAATCTCCATAACACACGTCGGCTGTGGATGAATTAATGTTAAAATATTTAACCACAATTACAACTGAAAGAGCATAAGATAATGAAAAAGCCCAGCTCAGACAGATGCTTATTACAGTTTTAGTTGTGGTTATTTTCTGTGGGTAGTGTAAAGGGTAACACACAGCCACATAACGATCGACAGCAATTAAAACTAAACTACTGAGAGCTGCTGTGGAGAGCGATCCAATGGCTATAATATACAGACTACAGAAAGTTTCTCCAAAGTACCAACACTGAGCCTCAATCTGTATGATGGCCTCTACGGGCATCACAATAAGTCCAAAAAGCATGTCGGCCACAGCCAGAGAGAGAATAATCAGGTTTGTTGGAGTGTGAAGCTTCTTGAAGTGAGAGATAGAGATGATCACCAGCAGGTTCAGAAACACAGTCCATGCTGACAGCAATGAAAAAACCACATGCATAATAATGTATTCATGTCTAGAGTATTCAAATATCTTGATACATGATGAGTTGATGTCAGGAAAGCAGTAAAGAGTCTCATGATCCTCTGTCTCATTAGCCATGAGTGAGTCTCCTCATGTTAGGAGTTTGTTCTGCTCTCTTTATTTGTTCTGCTCACTTTCAGGGGCGGACTTTACCATTAGGCAAAGGTCGGCAATTGCCTTGGGCCCCGAGCTACCTAGGGGCCCCCAAAATGCCCTATTAACTTATGTCTAAGGTTTTTTTTTTAATTATATATTTCTAAAACTCCATTTGCGAAAAATGGCATCAAATCATTAGTGTCGCAGACAGGAGGGGGCCCCCCCGCCTCACTACATTGGATTATTCCATTATCTCACTTACTGCGCATCTGCGAAAGTGACAAGGCTGTGCCAAAAAACTGACGGAGAAAAGAAGTGATTGACAGACAGAGTGTACAGAGTGACAGAGACAGAGTAAAAATGAAGCGAAGCTAGCTACCCAAGCGGTGCTGAAAAAAGGAGGAAGCGGGAGGAAAGCAAAAAGTCTGTAAAGGTGCGCGGCGCGAAAGATAAACAACACGCAGTAACAGGAGGACTGGGAAATACACAAACAGAGCAAGACGAGTCTAAACGCGAAAATTTAAAGTTTCGAGGTTACCCAAGCGGCTCAAATAAAAGAAATAAGTGAAAAGACGCTGATAAGTATTATTACGGCTACTGTTGGGGATACAGATCAGGAACAACAACGTCCAAGTCCAACGCACAGAAAAATCGTGAAGCAAAGAGGACACGGAGATCGACAGACAAAACTGAGCAGTTTATGAATCATGATATTTAAAAAAATCTCAGCTCTCAGATTCTGTCAATTCTATAACGAAATACAAACAATAGGTGAATTCAGGTAGAGTGGGACATCAGGTTGAGTGGGACACTTAAGCTTTTGAGTACTGTACTGGGTTAATTTTGTAAGCCAATCACAACAATTGTTACTGTGTTGTTGCTGAATGTCTATTGGATATGAAATAAAGGTTGTGATTGGTGTGACATCACAGATGTGGTCCAGTTGTTATTTTTCAAATTGCTTGACTCCTGGGACCTCATGGTAAGCCACCCGGCAAGTGTAAATCTATTTAGAATAATAAGGTTGATAATTCTGTCACTTATTATGTAACAATAAAACTTTTGCTTTTGCATACATTTACACTGTCTGTGTATTAGAGATTAATAACAATGAGCATCTAACTGTTTAAAATATTTGTGAAAATTAGATTCACAGCACTGTCCCACTCAACCTGACAGTGTTAGGTTGAGTGGGACAGTGCATTTCAGGTTGAGTGGGACAGTGCTGTGAATCTAATTTTCACAAATATTTTAAACAGTTAGATGCTCATTGTTATTAATCTCTAATACACAGACAGTGTAAATGTATGTAAAAGCAAAAGTTTTATTGTTACATCATAAGTGACAGAATTATCAACCTTATTATCCTGAATTCAGCCCCCCATGCCTCCACACTCACAACTGCGCCACCCTCACCTCCAGATGACTTCATCTTTCTCGGATGTGTTCACTGAAGTTGTTAAAAGGTGGTAAAAAGATGTAGGCTTAATGACAGTTCCATTCATTGAATGTAGAGTGAAGTTTACAATGTTACGATTTTTGCATTAGTTCCACAAATGCATTTAAAAAAAAATCCTTCCAAGTATTAATTCATTTGAAGGTCTCCGTTGTTGTATTTTGCGCTTCATAATGCGCCACACATTTATGTATTCTGGTTTTATTTACGTTTTACACAACGTCCCAACTTCATTGGAATTGGGGTTGTATTTCTCATGTTCATTTTAACCATAAAATAGTGTCCCACTTTCCCTAACAAAGTGTCCCACTCAACCTGATTGCTTCCAGTTTGCTGAAGAGGGTGTCAGATGGTGTTTAAAGATGAACAGTTTGTTAATAAATACATAAATTGGAAAAATTTCACCATAGTGGCCTTCATTACAATCTATTTAAACAAAACACATACAATTTTAATACATTCTAACTGATTTAGGTTGTTTAAAATGCAATTTACCAAAAAGTGTCCCACTTTACCTGACTTCACCCTAAATACCGTTTTGCCGTTTTAATGTTACGTGACAGATTCCTATAGCGGCATGTGAACTCATCATCTCTTGCTAATAGTAAATAAACACGAATTAACAATGTTGAAAGATACAGTATAACTTACCGAAATGTATAATCCTCTTTCATAATATCGATCAATAAGTGTTTTTCAACCGTGGAAAGCTGTAAAACAGCTGGAGAACAATCGTCACATAACTTTACCTCAGGAAAGCCATTTAATTGGCTAGAAAAATAAGAGCTATTAGAGAGTATTTGGCTAAATATGTGTAGGCTACTATATTACTCATTTTAACCTTAAATTATACCAGCTGATAGGGCTTTTTTTTCTTGAGAAAAAGTAACGCCTATCTTGTGAAACGTTACCTAATATTTATCCAAATAAGTCAATATTGAATCAAATCACAAGAATTGAATCGAAATGGTGAAATTTGTCAAGCAAAAAAAAAAAAAAAAAAAACATAGCTTACCAGAAATTGTACCATGTAGGCTAAACATTGTAACATGTTTCTGTTTAGGAGTAAAGAAGTGTATGCAGGGTTTAAAGGGGACGTTTTTTCTCCTCTCTAACCTTTACATCCCCGTAGATTAGCTTTACCTGCCTATCCACCATTCAGTTGGTACATATTTTTTTCGCTCTCTTTTAAAGATTGGATGGGGAGGGGGCCCATAGCTCTACCTCGCCTTGGGCCCCCGATTTGCTAAATCCGCCACTGCTCACTTTATACAGTGGCTGGATCAGACGGCCCACCCATCTACTGCCCACTGATGATGTAACATACAAACGTTTTATTTATTTATTTATTTAATAATTATAAATTATTTTAAAGTTGAACATTAGCTTTGAAATGTAATTAATTTCTTCAGTCCAGATTAGAATTCTCTTACACTTTTCAAATCTTAATACTTTTTTGTTTTATTTTTTTGCTTCATTTCTTCGCTGTTTTGGTATTGTTTAGTATTTCCACATGAAAGCAAAGCACAGGTGGAACTGAACTGAACTGAACAGGCCACTGTAGATCACTCTTCCTTTGAGCAGCTCCTGGAACTCATCTGAAGGGTAATTTGGTGTGGTTAAGATGATTTCTGTGAATTAGGAATGGGGTCCAGAAATAGAGGGGTTATGTCATCCATTGGAATTCAAGAATGCTTGAGCTGTCCATAATCCTCCCAGTTTACCCTGTAAATTGACTACTGCAATGTAATAAGTGGGCAATAACTGTCCCATATACAGAACACATTATCAAAAATGGTGAAATAATCTTTATACTGAACAGTGAAAAAGCTATTGAATTGAACATATGTGTAATAAAAAGGATTCAATTCCGCTCACTCATCACACAAATCGCTCACTCTGCACTTTAATAAAGTTTGTTTGTTTGTTTGTTACACTCTACCTTGTCTGCCTTCTTATGGATGTGACAGAAGACCGGACCAACAAAATGCAGAGCACGAGCACCGCTAACACGGATCCATTCGCTGAATTGGTCAAGTCAAGTCATCTTCATTTATATAGCGCTTTTAACCATGTAGATTGTTCCAAAGCAGCTTTACATTGATAATAGGAAATTCCCTTCACAGGGAAGAGCCTAGTTGACATTTCAGGACTGCGTTGTCGTCGTGTCCAGGCGCAGGTCCTTCATCAGATCTGGATACAGCCTGGATCTGGCGGACTGCAGTAAACCTCGGGATAAACAGAGAGACTAAATGATGTAACGAGTACATCAGGATGTACAGTATGGGAAGAGTTCCCGGTTCCGGCTGACCTAATCTATGCAGCCTAACATTGAATTATAGAAGTCTATAATGTGTTATGTGTATGCTAGGTCAAAGAGATGTGTGTTTAGTCTAGCTTTGAACTGACAGAGTGTGTCTGCTTCCCGGTGAACGCCGTTCGTCATGCACTTCCTCCACCACCCACCACTTCTTCATCTGCTGCCTATGCCAGTCCCATGGCCCGAGCAGCGACATACTGCGGCGAGGCGGAGGATTGCTGCGGGTTTATTCTACAGTTGTCAAGTCAAGTCATCTTCATTTATATAGCGCTTTTAACAATGTAGATTGTTCCAAAGCAGCTTTACAGAGATAAGCGTATAATTTAAGGTAACAGAGATTGTTTCGGCTTTACAGCAGAGTTAAGTTATTTCCATCTAAAGTTAGTTTTGATTGATTTGCTTCCGTCGCAATGATCATTTGTTATTAAATTAGGGGCCGCTAAGACGACACCATTCTCTCTACACAGACTTTAACGCGAAGATGTGAGAAACGCTGATGGCGTTCACATGCGCATTTAGAATGGGTTCTATAGTTATGTGTGTTTGAATATACGCAGGTTTGGAATTCCCTACAAGCCAAGCCTAAACAAAGTACTTGTCTTTCCTTATAAATTTTGATAAAGAATTTTATTTTATTTTGTTGCTTTGGGGTAGGAACGCGAAACGGATTTTCCCGACAACGCCTTATCTGTAGAGTGGTAGTGGGATCCTCCATAGGGAGAGACTAGTTGGCACTTCAGCACTGCGTTGACATCGGGTCCAGGCGAAGGTCCTTCGTCAGATCTGGATACGGCCTGGATCCGGCAGGCTGCAGGAAAACCTCGGGATAAACACAGACACTAAAATTAGCGTAGATGCCATTCTTCTCATGATGTAACGAGTACATCAGGATTTTTGGGAAGTGTTCCCGGTTCCGGCTGACCTAATATATGCAGCCTAACATTAAATTATAGAAGTCTATAATGTATTATGTGAAAGCTAGGTCAAAGAGATGTGTCTTTAATCTGGCTTTGAACTGACAGAGTGTGTCTGCTTCCCGGACAATGGTAGGAAGACTGTTCCAGAGTTTTGGTGCTAAATAGGAAAAGGATCGTCCGCCAGCAGTCGATTTTGATATTCTAGGTATTATCAACTGGCCGGAATTTTGAGATCGCAATAGACGTGACGGACTATAATGCGTTAAGAGCTCGCTCAAGTACTGCGGAGCTAAACCATTTAGTGCTTTGTAAGTGATCAGCAATATTTTAAAATTGATGCGACATTTAATAGGGAGCCAGTGCAGTTTTGACAGAACTGGGCTAATATGGTCATACTTCCTGGTTCTGGTAAGAACTCGAGCTGCTGCGTTTTGAACCAGCTGTAGTTTGTTTATTAAGCGTGCAGGGCAACCACCCAGTAGAGCATTACAATAATCTAGCCTTGAGGTCATGAACGCATGAACTAATTGTTCCGCATTTGTCAATGAGAGCATATGGCGTAATTTAGATATATTTTTAAGATGGAAAAATGCAGTTTTACAGATACTAGACAAGTGACTTTCAAATGAAAGATTGGTATCAAAGAGCACACACACACACACACACACACACACACACACACACACACACACACACACACCCAGGTTCCTAACCGACTACGAAGACTTAACAGAGCAGCCATCAAGTGTTAGACAGTATTCTAGATTATTACGTGAGGACGTTTTTTGTCCAATAATTAGAAACTCTGTTTTTTCAGAATTTAGAAGTAGGAAATTACAAGTCATCCAATTTTTATATCCGCTATGCATTCCGTTAATTTTGTGAATTGATAAGTTTCGTTAGGTTTTGAAGAAATATAGAGCTGAGTATCATCGGCATAACAGTGAAAGCTAATGCCATGTTTCCTAATGATATCTCCTAAGGGTAGCATGTACAGAGTGAACAGCAGCGGTCCTAGTACTGAGCCTTGTGGTACGCCATACTGAACTTGTGATCGATGAGACATCTCATCATTTACTGCTACAAACTGATAACGGTCCGATAAGTATGATTTAAACCATGCTAGTGCATTTCCCGTAATGCCAACATAATGTTCTAATCTATTTAAAAGAATGTTGTGGTCGATAGTGTCAAATGCAGCACTAAGATCGAGTAACACTAATAGAGAGACACAACCACGATCGGATGATAAGAGCAAATCATTTGTGACTCTAACGAGAGCTGTTTCGGTACTATGGTCTAAATCCTGACTGGAAATCCTCGCAGATATCATTTTTTTTTTTCAAGAAAGGAACACAGTTGTGAGGATACTGCCTTTTCTAATATCTTTGACAGAAAAGGTAGATTCGAGATCGGCCTGTAATTGACTAATTCTGTAGGATCAAGTTGCGTTTTTTTAACAAGCGGTTTAATCATAGCCAGCTTAAAGTTTTTTGGTACGTATCCTAGAGACAAAGACGAATTAATGATATTAAGAAGAGGATCTATGACCTCTGGAAGTATTTCTTTCAGTAGCTTAGTCGGTATAGGGTCTAACATACAGGTTGTAGATTTAGATGATTTAATGAGTTTAGTAAATTCTTCCTCTCCTATAGCAACGAATGAATCAAATTTTTCCTCAGGGAGACTACAATGCACTGCCTGGTGTGATACTGTAGTAGACGGTTGCATAGTTATAATTTTGTCCCTGATATTATCAATCTTATAAGTGAAGAAGTTCATAAAGTCATTACTGCTGTGTTGCTTGGAAACTTCGGTGCTTGAAGCTTTATTTTTCGTTAGTTTAGCCACCGTTTCAAATAATTACCTAGGATTATGTTTATTTTCTTCTAATAGGGTTGAAAAATAAGCAGATCTAGCAGCTTTTAAAGCCTCTCTGTAAGTAATCGAGCTCTCTTTCCATGAAATGTGAAATACCTCTAGTTTTGTTTTCTTCCAGTTGCGCTCCATTTTTCTGGCTGCTCTCTTAAGGGCCCGAGTGTGCTCGTTGTACCACGGCGTTGGACTATTTTCTTTAATCTTCTTTAAGCGCAACGGAGCAACTGTGTCTAAAGTGCTGGAAAAGAGAGAGTTAAACGTTTCTGTTGTAATATCTAGTTCTTCTAAGCTATCTGAGATGCTGAGATGATGAAACTGATTAGGAAGATTATTATTAAAGCAATCTTTACTGGCAGAAGTGATAGGTCTCACATATTTGTAACACGGAGTCGGCTTTGCAGCCTTGGCTAAATGCAAATTACACGAGACTAGGTAATGATCTGAGATGTCATCGCTCTGCTGCAGAATTTCAACGGCATCAACATCTATTCCATGTGATAATATTAGATCTAGAGTATGATTACGACGATGAGTAGGTCCTGACACGTGTTGTCTAACTCCAATTGAATTTACAATGTCTTTAAATGCCAATCCCAATGCATCTTTTTCATTATCGATGTGTATATTAAAATCACCAACAATTTATCTGCTTATCTGTTAACTTTATCTGCAGTCAATATTAATTCTGATAGAAAGTCCGCAAATTCTTTGATAAAGTCTGTATGGTGCCCTGGTGGCCTGTATACAGTAGCCAGCACAAATCTCAAACGTGATTTATCGTTTACACTATATATTTTCACATTAAGCACCAATGCTTCAAAAGAATTATATTTAAAACTTTTATTTTTCCATGTATCATATCCCTAACTCTCTATATGAGGATTTTCTATGTAGTACTGCAGCATGTGAAAGTTATAAACTCTCTGATGAAGGGTGGTAAATGTGTAACAGAAGGTTCAGTGAAGAGGAAATCTGAGAGTAAAGCTACTCTGACATTAGGAATCATTGTGGTAATTTATGTGCTTAGCTATGTTCCATATTATACCTGTTATATGACGGTAAACTCTGAAATAGTCATAGCTATTGTAAAATGGATTTGGTACATAAACACATCTCTGGATCCTCTGATCTATGCTATATTTTATCCCTGGTTTAAAAAGACAGTTAAACTCATCTTAACTCTGAAAATATTTCAGCCAGCATCCTCTCTGGTCGATATTTTTACAGAATAGAATAGAATAGAATAGAATAGAATAGAATAGAATAGAATAGAATAGAATAGAATAGAATAGAATAGAATAGGATGAGGCAATTATATAGCACTTTCATATGTACTACTGTACACCCAAAGCACTTTACAATCATATCAGGGGATCTCTCCTCAACCACTTGGATGATGTGACAGCAGCCACAGTACAACGGCCCCAGTGCACTCACCACACACCAGTTATAGTGCTCCTCTCCACTATAACTAACTGGCCTTTTCTAACTAACTGGCCTTTTCTTACTGTGAGATGTTAGTTAGTTAGTTAGATGCCTTTATTAATCCCCACAGAGGAAATTCAGATGTCCAGCAGCATATAGTGTGTGTTGTCTACAAACAAGCATTCTCACTACAATACACTCATAAAAACACAGAAAGTAACAGTTAAAAAAAGTGAATGACAAAACAAGCTACTACTATCATTAGTAGTAAATAATTAATGCACTTCAAACAGGTCCATTATGTAGTCTTATGGCGGTCGACAAATGACCTCCTAAACCTCTCAGTTCTCCTCATTCTTTCCTCCACCAAATCTCCTACAGAGTCCACCCTCCTCCCCAACACTGACACACACTTCCTGACCAGTTTATCAAGATGTTACCCCACTCTTCCACCAGGGCTCTCAAAGTTCTCAAACATGGTTCCTGGATTAGAAATCACAGTTTGTGTGTGTGTGTCCTGGTAAACTCAAACGTTCCCACAAAGATAGTAATATCAGAAATGTCTGAACTTGAGGAAACTTTTTTTATGGTCCCCATGAAAACAGAAAACATGTTATAAATTATACTAAATTATGTTTTTTTGAAAATGTAAATTTTCTGTGAGGGTTGTGTTTAGAGGTAAGGTTAGGTTCAGTCTATGTCCCCATAAAATATGGACACCCAATATGAGTGGTGTATATACAGTATTCAATCATTTACACACACACACACACACACACACACACACACACACACACACACACACACATAATTTAGTATAATTTGTAACATGTTTTCTTCATGGGGACCATAACAACTTTTTTCCACAAGGTCAGACATTTCTGATATTACTATCTTTGTGGGGACGTTTGGGTTTACCAGGACACACACACACACAAACTGTGATTTCTAATCCAGGAACCATCTTTGAGAACTTTGAGAGGCTTGGTGGAAGAGTGGGGTAACATCTCACAGCAAGAAAAGGCCAGTCTGCTACAGTCCATGAGGATGATCTGTGGGACTTACAGCAGCTCCTGGCTACACCAGATATGACTGCTTATTTTCATATTGTTCAGGGACTCATTGTTCCATTTCTTTTCATCAAATGTCTGCGGAACTTGTTTAGTTTATGTCCCAGTTGTTGAATCTTTTTATTTTCATAACAATATTTATACATTAAGACATTTTCTGGAAATAAAAGCAGTTGAAAGTTAGATATCACTTTTTTGACCGAGTTTAGTTCTGTACGACTGTCCCTTTTTGTCATTATGTTTTTTAGATAACACAGATGCAACATGACTGATGAAAGTGATTAAGCATAAAGCACATAATATCTACATTTAGAATTTAGTTTATTTAATGAGCTAATTTAATACAATTTATGAACTAATTTCAGTTTTAAGAAATTGTTCAAATTGAACATGAAATGCAGAAAACATACTCTCTGAAATAAAATAAAGATACATGTAGTGTAAATACAAATATAAATCCTACAAAGATAATCATAAAAGTGCTATATAAATGCCTCATTCTATTCTATTCTCTAAAATATCGACCAGAGAGGATCCTGGCTGAAATATTTTCAGAGTTAAGATGTGTTTAACTGTCTTTTTAAACCAGGGATAAAATATAGCATAGATCAGAGGATCCAGAGATGGGTTTATGTTCCACATCCATGTTATAACAGCTCTGGCTATGTTAGAGTTTACCAATATTTCACAGGTATAGTATGGAACATAGCCAATCATATAAACTACCACAATGATTCCTAATATTAGAACAGCTTTACTCTCAGATTTCCTCTTCAATGAACCTTCTGTTACACATTTACCACCCTTCATCTGAGAGTTTATGACTTTCACATGCTGAAGTACTACATAGAAAATCCTCAAATATAAAGTTAGGCATATGATACATGGAAAAATAAAAGTAATTAACGCATCAGCGATAAACATGGTAATTCCCCCACTAAGAGCACAATCTCCATAACACACGTCGGCTGTGGATGAATTAATGTTAAAATATTTAACCACAATTACAACTGAAAGAGCATAAGATAATGAAAAAGCCCAGCTCAGACAGATGCTTATTACAGTTTTAGTTGTGGTTATTTTCTGTGGGTAGTGTAAAGGGTAACACACAGCCACATAACGATCGACAGCAATTAAAACTAAACTACTGAGAGCTGCTGTGGAGAGCGATCCAATGGCTATAATATACAGACTACAGAAAGTTTCTCCAAAGTACCAACACTGAGCCTCAATCTGTATGATGGCCTCTACGGGCATCACAATAAGTCCAAAAAGCATGTCGGCCACAGCCAGAGAGAGAATAATCAGGTTTGTTGGAGTGTGAAGCTTCTTGAAGTGAGAGATAGAGATGATCACCAGCAGGTTCAGAAACACAGTCCATGCTGACAGCAATGAAAAAACCACATGCATAATAATGTATTCATGTCTAGAGTATTCAAATATCTTGATACATGATGAGTTGATGTCAGGAAAGCAGTAAAGAGTCTCATGATCCTCTGTCTCATTAGCCATGAGTGAGTCTCCTCATGTTAGGAGTTTGTTCTGCTCTCTTTATTTGTTCTGCTCACTTTATACAGTGGCTGGATCAGACGGCCCACCCATCTACTGCCCACTGATGATGTAACATACAAACGTTTTATTTATTTATTTATTTATTAATTATAAATTATTTTAAAGTTGAACATTAGCTTTGAAATGTAATTAATTTCTTCAGTCCAGATTAGAATTCTCTTACACTTTTCAAATCTTAATACTTTTTTGTTTTATTTTTTTGCTTCATTTCTTCGCTGTTTTGGTATTGTTTAGTATTTCCACATGAAAGCAAAGCACAGGTGGAACTGAACTGAACTGAACAGGCCACTGTAGATCACTCTTCCTTTGAGCAGCTCCTGGAACTCATCTGAAGGGTAATTTGGTGTGGTTAAGATGATTTCTGTGAATTAGGAATGGGGTCCAGAAATAGAGGGGTTATGTCATCCATTGGAATTCAAGAATGCTTGAGCTGTCCATAATCCTCCCAGTTTACCCTGTAAATTGACTACTGCAATGTAATAAGTGGGCAATAACTGTCCCATATACAGAACACATTATCAAAAATGGTGAAATAATCTTTATACTGAACAGTGAAAAAGCTATTGAATTGAACATATGTGTAATAAAAAGGATTCAATTCCGCTCACTCATCACACAAATCGCTCACTCTGCACTTTAATAAAGTTTGTTTGTTTGTTTGTTACACTCTACCTTGTCTGCCTTCTTATGGATGTGACAGAAGACCGGACCAACAAAATGCAGAGCACGAGCACCGCTAACACGGATCCATTCGCTGAATTGGTCAAGTCAAGTCATCTTCATTTATATAGCGCTTTTAACCATGTAGATTGTTCCAAAGCAGCTTTACATTGATAATAGGAAATTCCCTTCACAGGGAAGAGCCTAGTTGACATTTCAGGACTGCGTTGTCGTCGTGTCCAGGCGCAGGTCCTTCATCAGATCTGGATACAGCCTGGATCTGGCGGACTGCAGTAAACCTCGGGATAAACAGAGAGACTAAATGATGTAACGAGTACATCAGGATGTACAGTATGGGAAGAGTTCCCGGTTCCGGCTGACCTAATCTATGCAGCCTAACATTGAATTATAGAAGTCTATAATGTGTTATGTGTATGCTAGGTCAAAGAGATGTGTGTTTAGTCTAGCTTTGAACTGACAGAGTGTGTCTGCTTCCCGGTGAACGCCGTTCGTCATGCACTTCCTCCACCACCCACCACTTCTTCATCTGCTGCCTATGCCAGTCCCATGGCCCGAGCAGCGACATACTGCGGCGAGGCGGAGGATTGCTGCGGGTTTATTCTACAGTTGTCAAGTCAAGTCATCTTCATTTATATAGCGCTTTTAACAATGTAGATTGTTCCAAAGCAGCTTTACAGAGATAAGCGTATAATTTAAGGTAACAGAGATTGTTTCGGCTTTACAGCAGAGTTAAGTTATTTCCATCTAAAGTTAGTTTTGATTGATTTGCTTCCGTCGCAATGATCATTTGTTATTAAATTAGGGGCCGCTAAGACGACACCATTCTCTCTACACAGACTTTAACGCGAAGATGTGAGAAACGCTGATGGCGTTCACATGCGCATTTAGAATGGGTTCTATAGTTATGTGTGTTTGAATATACGCAGGTTTGGAATTCCCTACAAGCCAAGCCTAAACAAAGTACTTGTCTTTCCTTATAAATTTTGATAAAGAATTTTATTTTATTTTGTTGCTTTGGGGTAGGAACACGAAACGGATTTTCCCGACAACGCCTTATCTGTAGAGTGGTAGTGGGATCCTCCATAGGGAGAGACTAGTTGGCACTTCAGCACTGCGTTGACATCGGGTCCAGGCGAAGGTCCTTCGTCAGATCTGGATACGGCCTGGATCCGGCAGGCTGCAGGAAAACCTCGGGATAAACACAGACACTAAAATTAGCGTAGATGCCATTCTTCTCATGATGTAACGAGTACATCAGGATTTTTGGGAAGTGTTCCCGGTTCCGGCTGACCTAATATATGCAGCCTAACATTAAATTATAGAAGTCTATAATGTATTATGTGAAAGCTAGGTCAAAGAGATGTGTCTTTAATCTGGCTTTGAACTGACAGAGTGTGTCTGCTTCCCGGACAATGGTAGGAAGACTGTTCCAGAGTTTTGGTGCTAAATAGGAAAAGGATCGTCCGCCAGCAGTCGATTTTGATATTCTAGGTATTATCAACTGGCCGGAATTTTGAGATCGCAATAGACGTGACGGACTATAATGCGTTAAGAGCTCGCTCAAGTACTGCGGAGCTAAACCATTTAGTGCTTTGTAAGTGATCAGCAATATTTTAAAATTGATGCGACGTTTAATAGGGAGCCAGTGCAGTTTTGACAGAACTGGGCTAATATGGTCATACTTCCTGGTTCTGGTAAGAACTCGAGCTGCTGCGTTTTGAACTAGCTGTAGTTTGTTTATTAAGCGTGCAGGGCAACCACCCAGTAGAGCATTACAATAATCTAGCCTTGAGGTCGTGAACGCATGAACTAATTGTTCCGCATTTGTCAATGAGAGCATATGGCGTAATTTAGATATATTTTTAAGATGGAAAAATGCAGTTTTACAGATACTAGACAAGTGACTTTCAAATGAAAGATTGGTATCAAAGAGCACACACACACACACACACACACACACACACACACACACACCCAGGTTCCTAACCGACGACGAAGACTTAAAGGGGACCTATTATGCCCATTTTCACAAGATGTAAAATAAGTCTCTGATGTCCCCAGAGTGTGTATGTGAAGTTTTAGCTCAAAATACCCAACAGAATTTTATTTACAGCACATTTAAATCATCATTTTTTGGGTCTGTGAAAAACGCACTGTTTTAGTGCTTCTCCTTTAAATGCTAATGAGCTGCTGGTTCACGGCACAGGGGGCGGAGCCTAAGCAGCCGCGATCAGAGCCAGAGAACAGTAAAGATGATAATAATAAAACAGACAGTCACAGTAATGGTGTTCATTTCGACCATAAAAATGCCTACAGAGTCAGAGAATATATGCTGTATGGAGTTGGAAAAGGTATAGTTTCGTTTAATTACGATTAAAACCTATTTGGCATTGCTTGTATACACTATTAATGCAAGCCTGCTGTAGGACTCCGTCTGACGATCTGAATTGTCTGAATGATGACACAAAATATACTGATGAGTTTAATAAAGTTTACTGTATGTCACACAAAAGATGAAGCATCAGTTTTTCTTCAGAAAATCACTGTTAGAGCTGAGTAAACAGTATAAGAAGTGCATAAGTAACGTTAGCCTAACTTACATACATTTCTGTTGAGTTGAGGGAGGATTTTCTTTGAAAACAAAATGAATCCACCTCGTCTTCACTGGCTAGCAGATTTCAAGAGTAAATAAAGAGAGCTATGTGAATGAATACATCCAGCTACAACACCTTCAACGCTTGGGAGATGCTTCGATGCTTCTCGTGAGTGCATTGCTACAGCAATGGCTGATGTGTACAACTCGCAGTGAACTCGATCAGGGCGGGTCTAAGTTATAACGGCAGTGTCAGTCAACACTCGGGGGCGGGGCCTGTGGCTTTAGTGATGTCACTAAAGCCACATTCTGAAAACGGGTCGTTTGGAGAGACTGCTTTTGATTTATGGAGATTAAAAAAAAGGAGAGAGTGGATTTTTATCACTGTAGGGTGGTTGTGTACACACACTGCCAACACACATTTATGTCCAAACACCATACAAAAGTGAATTTTGCATAATAGGTCCCCTTTAACAGAGCAGCCATCAAGTGTTAGACAGTATTCTAGATTATTACGTGAGGAAGTTTTTTGTCCAATAATTAGAAACTCTGTTTTTTCAGAATTTAGAAGTAGGAAATTACAAGTCATCCAATTTTTTATATCCGCTATGCATTCCGTTAATTTTGTGAATTGATAAGTTTCGTTAGGTTTTGAAGAAATATAGAGCTGAGTATCATCGGCATAACAGTGAAAGCTAATGCCATGTTTCCTAATGATATCTCCTAAGGGTAGCATGTACAGAGTGAACAGCAGCGGTCCTAGTACTGAGCCTTGTGGTACGCCATACTGAACTTGTGATCGATGAGACATCTCATCATTTACTGCTACAAACTGATAACGGTCCGATAAGTATGATTTAAACCATGCTAGTGCATTTCCCGTAATGCCAACATAATGTTCTAATCTATTTAAAAGAATGTTGTGGTCGATAGTGTCAAATGCAGCACTAAGATCGAGTAACACTAATAGAGAGATACAACCACGATCGGATGATAAGAGCAGATCATTTGTGACTCTAACGAGAGCTGTTTCGGTACTATGGTCTAAATCCTGACTGGAAATCCTCGCAGATATCATTTCTTTCAAGAAAGGAACACAGTTGTGAGGATACTGCCTTTTCTAATATCTTTGACAGAAAAGGTAGATTCGAGATCGGCCTGTAATTGACTAATTCTGTAGGATCAAGTTGCGTTTTTTTAACAAGCGGTTTAATCATAGCCAGCTTAAAGTTTTTTGGTACGTATCCTAGAGACAAAGACGAATTAATGATATTAAGAAGAGGATCTATGACCTCTGGAAGTATTTCTTTCAGTAGCTTAGTCGGTATAGGGTCTAACATACATGTTGTAGATTTAGATGATTTAATGAGTTTAGTAAATTCTTCCTCTCCTATAGCAACAAATGAATCAAATTTTTCCTCAGGGAGACTACAATGCACTGCCTGGTGTGATACTGTAGTAGACGGTTGCATAGTTATAATTTTGTCCCTGATATTATCAATCTTATAAGTGAAGAAGTTCATAAAGTCATTACTGCTGTGTTGCTTGGAAACTTCTGGGCTTGAAGCTTTATTTTTCGTTAGTTTAGCCACCGTTTCAAATAAATACCTAGGATTATGTTTATTTTCTTCTAATAGGGTTGAAAAATAAGCAGATCTAGCAGCTTTTAAAGCCTCTCTGTAAGTAATCGAGCTCTCTTTCCATGAAATGCGAAATACCTCTAGTTTTGTTTTCTTCCAGTTGCGCTCCATTTTTCTGGCTGCTCTCTTAAGGGCCAGAGTGTGCTCGTTGTACCACGGCGTTGGACTATTTTCTTTAATCTTCTTTAAGCGCAACGGAGCAACTGTGTCTAAAGTGCTGGAAAAGAGAGAGTTAAACGTGTCTGTTGTAATATCTAGTTCTTCTAAGCTATCTGAGATGCTGAGATGATGAAACTGATTAGGAAGATTATTAATAAAGCAATCTTTAGTGGCAGAAGTGATAGGTCTCACATATTTGTAACACGGAGTCGGCTTTGCAGCCTTGGCTAAATGCAAATTACACGAGACTAGGTAATGATCTGAGATGTCATCGCTCTGCTGCAGAATTTCAACGGCATCAACATCTATTCCATGTGATAATATTAGATCTAGAGTATGATTACGACGATGAGTAGGTCCTGACACGTGTTGTCTAACTCCAATTGAATTTACAATGTCTTTAAATGCCAATCCCAATGCATCTTTTTCATTATCGATGTGTATATTAAAATCACCAACAATTAGTACTTTATCTGCAGTCAATATTAATTCTGATAGAAAGTCCGCAAATTCTTTGATAAAGTCTGTATGGTGCCCTGGTGGCCTGTATACAGTAGCCAGCACAAATCTCAAACGTGATTTATCGTTTACACTATATATTTTCACATTAAGCACCAATGCTTCAAAAGAATTATATTTAAAACTTGATTTCTTAGTGGTTTTGAAACTATTACTATAAATTACAGCAACACCACCCCCTTTGCGTTTCAGACGAGGCTCATGTTTATAACAGTAATCTTGCGGGGTTGATTCATTTAAAGTAATGTAATCGTTTGGTTTTAGCCAGGTTTCTGTCAAACACAGCACATCTAGGTTATTATCTGAAATCATATCGTTAACAACGAGTGCTTTTGAAGTAAGCGATCGAATATTCAGCAACCCAAGCTTTAGCATTTGCTCATCTGTAATATAGCTGTTTTTTATTTGTTGAACATCAATTCAATTTTTAACCTTAGATGGGTTTAAACGTTTTTTGGATTTCCAAATTCGGGGAACAGACACAGTCTCTATATGATGATAGCTAGGTGAAAGAGGCTCTATGTGATAGGATTTATCTGACCTTACAGTACAAGCTACACTTTGAGATGCAACCTCAACTTTACACCACCAATCGAGCGTGCATTGCTTTTGTGATCTCACTCCTCTCCAGTCATGCTCCTCTCTCTGTGGCAAGTGGATGGAATGAAACGGCTCTTCTCACAGACTATCGTCAAGGTTTAGATCCTGAGATTTGTCAACTAATGGTTGTTCATGATGATATTATGGGATATTTCCCAACGACTTTCTGCTTGTTCATTATTCCAACCCGCTTTTCATCCTCCACCTCTAGTACCATCTACCAGCCTTCCAACACCAGAACCCATGCAGATGACCACCCGCTGATCAACTGGAATACTGGTGAGATTCTTCAGTGGGGCAAATCCTGTCTCCTAGCCTGCTTAACCATCTGGGGTGGTCCACGGTGTTTTTTGGGGTCCTTGAGATGTTTTGACATGCCCCCATGGCAAAGGTGTAATTACACTATATTTAGCACAAACAGGGCAACCATAATATGTGAGCAACATTTATGTACATGTTTGTATTTTTGAGAGAATAATGTTTATGCATGGTTATTGAAAAAAACTAAAAACTAAAGTTTCTGAAATTAGGCCACAAAACACATACTAAATATGTGTTGACTAGACACATATTTAGTATGTGTCATACAAGACTTTTGACTAATGGATGTTGTCGCCTAGAGTTTTTTCTTCAAAATGATCTGAAAATCGTCCTGCCTAATCATTCACATAAAACAATACATTGATCCAACACCATCACGCATATTGAGTGGTTCGCACCTGAGGAGACAATGGGGCCCGCATACATAATGAGCCTTTCATTCAGGTGTGTCACTGAGCCACAATAAAGAATGCAAGAGCAATATATATATATATATATTCTACCAAATTGGTTCACAGTTGGAAGCATCTAATTTTTTTTATTTTTCCACAAATTGTGCTTGCAAATTGTATAATATCCAAGGAAAACATGTCTAGTAAATGAAAAAGATGCATTGGGTTTGGCATTTAAAGACATTGTAAACTCAATTGGAGTTAGACAACACGTGTCAGGACCTACTCATCGTCGTAATCATACTCTAGATCTAATATTATCACATGGAATAGATGTTGATGCCGTTGAAATTCTGCAGCAGAGCGATGACATCTCAGATCATTATCTAGTCTCGAGTAAATTACATTTAGCCAAGGCTGCAAAGCCGACTCCGTGTTTCAAATATGTGAGACCTATCACTTCTGCCACTAAAGATTGCTTTATCAATAATCTTCCTGATCAGTTTCATCATCTTAGCATCCCGGATAGCTTAGAAGAACTTGATATTGCAACAGAAACTTTTAACTCTCTCTTTTCCAGCACTTTAGACACAGTTGCTCCTTTGCACTTAAAGAAGATTAAAGAAAATAATCCAACGCCGTGGTACAACGAGCACACTCGGCCCTTAAGAGAGCAGCCAGAAAAATGGAATGCAACTGGAAGAAAACAAAACTAGAGGTATTTCGCATTTCATGGAAAGAGAGCTCGATTGCATACAGAGAGGCTTTAAAAGCTGCTAGATCTGCTTATTTTTCAACCCTATTAGAAGAAAATAAACATAATCCTAGGTATTTATTTGAAACAGTGGCTAAACTAACGAAAAAGAAAGCTTCAAACACAGAAATTTCCAAGCAGCACAGCAGTAATGACTTTATGAACTTCTTCACTTTGTAGCTACACCTCATAAGGGTTAGGTTATTTATATTGTGTCCTTATACCGTTATTGTAATGTCTGCATGGGATTTGGATTTTATGTGTATGGGTCTTTAACTCTGGGAGGAACTCTCGCGAGATTCGGAGGGTTACCTCGCTATGCACATCAACAAGTCATCCTATAAGAAGAGGTGGGGGGAGAAGGTCCAGAAAGAGACCGGCATGGTTGTTTTTGTTTGTACAAAAAAACTTGGGATTATTGGAGTGGAGTATAATATGTTGTTGGTTCGCCTGTGAGGATTTAAAAACGGACATTCTCTGCAGACACGAGGTGTTCACGGACTCTATCGGCTGTTTCGGAGTTGCTTGCAGACATTATCTGCCGTCACGACACGAGGTGTTCACGGACTCTATCGGCTGTTTCGGAGTTGCTCACGGACATTCTCTGCAGACACGAGGTGTTCACGGACTCTATCGGCTGTTTCGGAGTTGCTCACGGACATTCTCTGCAGACACGAGGTGTTCACGGACATTATTTCCCTTTACGTAACTGCTTGCGGACATTATCTGCCGTCACGGTGAGACTGATTCAACTTTGTATACACTATATGAACTAAGAACTATTATCTTCCCATACAACGGCACTCATATGAAAACAACCATACCCTGTGTTTAATTTTGTCTTGGTACGCTGTGTAAATATACTTTGGTGTTTGAACGAATGGTGTGTGACTATGTAACTATTTTTTACCTCCTTTGATTACTTCCTTAAAAAGATCTATTATTTATCTTGATGTGAAATTCTCAGTATACTACGGGAATTGTTACATAGTGGTGGCCCGTACGGGGAGGTTCTATTGTCTTACTTTAAGGGATTCAATGGATTTGTCATAATGGAGGAAATAGAGAGTGACACACTAAGGCCAATTGTTCAAAAGACTACTTGTATTAGCAACCAAGGGGCATCGACTTCCAGTAATAATGTTGATGAAGTGGTGGATATTGCTGGGGTAACACCTAACATGGATTTCTCGGCTGGTCCATTTGTTACAAGACGCAATCCTACCGCTGAAGTAACATCTATGTTAAGTTCTCTTTACATTTCTGATGTTGAGGATGAAGTTGATGATGTAGAGAAAGATGAATGTGATGATATGCAAATGATGAGAGCCGATGTAGACAAATTGAAGGTGGATTTATTGGCTCTTGGTAATCGAGTTCAGGCGGGGGAACATGATTTTAAACAATCTGTGGAGAGTGCACTAAATAGAGAAAGTAGTTTTCGTGTTGCCGGTGGACACTAGCTTGGCAGAGTTGGATGAATATTTCCAGAAATCTCTGGAGAAGTTGGAAAGAGTGGTGGCTGACTGTTTTCTGAGGAGAGACGAGAGGTGGGAAGATCAATTAAAAAAGCTGCAATTGACAAGTACACCTTCTTTCTTCCGAAACCAACCTTATACTCCAGGTACATCCTTGTCATCCGTCGAGGTTCCGAAAACTCCAATTCCAGCTACTAGAGGCTCTTCCAGAAAACCTATCAATGTGACGTATGATGTTTCACTGGGTGATACGCAACTTTCCACTGTGTATAACCCTACAGCAGTTTCTTCATTTTGTGCCCAGCCACCGATTCGTCTGGAATTTCCCACCTTTGGTGAGGCTTGTGAGACTGCTGATGTACTCACCTTCATTGAACAGTGTGAAAATTACTTAGAAATCCGTCCCCTCCCTAGTTTAGAGCTCATTGGGACCCTGAGCACAGTGTTGCGAGGTCCTGCTCTGAGCTGGTGGAAAGCTGAGAAAAGGAAGGTCTCAGATTGGCAATCCTTCAAAAATGCGTTCAGGACAGCATTTCTACCTGAGGATTACCTCACTGAGGTAGAAGATAAGCTGAGATCGATGGTTCAACAACCTGGATAACATTTAAGGGATTTTGCTTATGATTACCGGGCCCTTTGTCTGAAGTGGAAATCAGATATCTCAGAAGATGAAATAGTGAGTCGTGTTCTGAATAACATTAACCCCAGGGTGGCAGGATGTCTCAGATGCACAGTGAAGACAATTGAACAGTTGGTAAAGGTGGGGTCTATGGTGGAAAAAGACTGCTTGGGGGCTAAAGACTATTGGAAAAAAGTTGACAGCTATAACAGTAAAGAAAAGACTGATAAGAAACAACCTGAACGTAGTACTACAAAACATTTGGCTGGACTGAACATAGCACAACCTCATTCAGTGTCATCCCTCTTGTTGATACCTGTAACGGTAAAGAATAAAGAGATAAGGGCAGTTGCTGACACAGGAAGTACATTTACTTTGATGCAAGAAAGTCTGTGGAGATCCTTAGGAGGAGACGTGTCATGGTGCTCGGCGGGACATCTACAACGTTTCATATTGGCCGATGGACAAGTGCACCAAGCGATTGATCAAAAAAGCATCAGTTATACGTGGCATAATCAGGTATGTCAATTGAACACGTATATTATGAAAGATGTTCATTTGGCCTTCCCCTTGATAATCGGTCTGGACTTTTTAAGAGCTGCAGCAGCCATCTTGGAGGTTGGCCAAAACAGATATGGTCTGAAGACTGATGAAGGCTATGATTACTATACCTTCTTACCAGATCAGAGGGCTCCAGGAATTTCTAATATTGCTGCTGAGGAAACCTCCATCCAAACTGTCACTACAAACCTTTATTATGCCCTGCCTCCTTCCTGGGAACCTCCATTTAATCCACTGATATCTGAAGATTTACCATTATTAGACTCAGATAAACCTGAGGAGCTGCAGAAGTTGATGGACTTTTGGCCTCGTACAACCTCGAGTATCTTGGGAAGGACTGCAATGGAGAAACATAAAATCGTGTTATCTGACACAATGCCAGTTAAATCCAGAGCCTATCGGGTATCGCCTGTTAAGAAACATATAATTGAAGGCCATGTAGACCAAATGCTCAAAGACTATGGCTGCGTTCGAAACCGCATACTTCCCTACTATTTAGTATGGGAAAAAGAGTAGGCGAGCGAAAAAGTATGTACGAATCCAAAAGAGTAGGCGAGAATTACCTGGGTGACGTACTAATTATCGCGAGATTCGGACTTAAGTGCGTTCGAATATGCCTACTTTCCTACTATATAGTAGGCGAAAACAGTACGTGAAGGAAGCAGTACGTTCGAAACATCAGTATTCATAAAAGAGTAGGCGAGAAGTTCCCGGATGGCTTACTGCTTCCAGCCAGATTTTTGAGTGCTCGACCGATGGATACTCTTCTATCCCAGGAGGCCACGCGAGAGGATACGTCACAAAAAAGAAGAAGAAGGATAGGTCATACTCGAACGTGACGGAAAGGATGACGGACGAGACTCAAATGTGAGTATTACAAATCAAATGATCGCATGTGTTGAACTACTGTACAGTAAACTGTTGAATTGTTTAAGGTGTAAAGACGCTGTATAGGCTATTTGTGATTTTGCTGTAAATCACATTTTATTATGTATAGCTAACAGAGAAGCTCCAGTAAGGACACATATGTCTCCAAAGTGGATTTGCATACATTTTAAACCGTATACATCTTAAATACAATTACTAAATGTCTATTTAATATCTGGCAAGAAACTCTTCTATAAGAATTGCAGATTACTATATGAAATAGGCATCTGAGTGATGTATGTGTGCTATTATGTAGAACAAATCTATAAAGTAACTAAACATAAGTTATCTATTTTATTTGTCCATTAGTTGATAAATTGAGGAACATTTATATTGGATAAAAACTAAAAGTTAAAACAACCTCAACATGTAAATGTAGTGTTGAGCTCATAAATCACAGAGGTAACGTGAGTCTGGTCTGGATGTTAGAGTGGCTCATGAAGCTGAATGCTGCCATCAAAGACTTTGTTACATTACAGAAATGGATAACAACAACTATTTAAATATTAAGTTGTAGTTTATTTTAATTATTGTAATTTCAAACAGAGCTATTACAGCACTTTTCTGATTCTTGATTTCTGTGCATTTGCTGCACAGCTTTTGTGGTGGAGCAGGACCTGCAAAGAAAGATGATGGCGGCATTTGTGGAAAAAAGCATTTTTGTCATCTAAATAATACTGAAATCAAATGACATTGTGATGTTAAAATTACTGCTTTTGTGTTATGTTTGTGCATTTTGTAGGATCTGAAATGTCAGCAGACTGGTGTGAGCACTGAGGACGAAGAGCACAGAGCTGAATCCTGGAGATGGTGCCATGGATGAGACCCTCCATCACTCCACCTGCCCTTATGAGAACCTCCACTTGCCCTCATGAGACCCACCATCACTCCACCTGCCTTTATTGCCTCAGATTGTGAAGCACAACACATCACGCAACAACCTCAGGCACGAGGGAACGGCTCACCTCTGGCGGTCAGCTGATTCATCAGAATAAATCTGCAGAATGGGCACCGCTGTGTTGAGATGGCAGAAGGATGTGGGGTTCAGTGCCTGTAGCCTACATACATGATTGTAATAAAGCTTTGTTTCATGTGTTGACTTGTATATGCATTTGTTTATTGTGTGATGGTGACTTTGATTCATTCTTTTACTAATTTATTAATATTTCTCATTGTTGTCAGTAAATAAAATACAATTAATTAATGCTTTATTTATTGTTTGAAGGAAAATGTAGATGTTCACTATATACACATCTAGAGTGTATTCATGCATAGCTATGTCATATGATATACATTACATTTTGTTTGTTTTATTGAATTATATAATTTACAGTAAAAAGTAATATAATTAATTGATCAGCATTTATCGTTGTTATTATTGTATGTTTTGGGCTGGGAGCAATGCAATTCATTCTGGGGTAATATTAATTTTTAATAATGATACTTATATTTTTCGAGTATAAAATCAACAGTTTTCTCCAAAGGTGAATCTCCCTTTGTGCAGACATTACAAACGCTGAGGAAAACCGTTCTAGGTAGGGCTGTCGAGTAAATGTGAGGTACATGTATGTATGTATATGTATGTATGTATTTATACATGCATATATATATATATAATATAATATATATATATATATATCATGGGTTTGCAAACATATTATGAGATTTTATACACAGGAAAAAACCTATAAGGTTGAATATCAATATATATTTTCTTAAATAATTATATAATACATTTAAAAAAATGCATTTTCTGTTATTTATAGGCCTGAGGGATGAAACGATAGTTAAATTTAACAAGAAAAAGAGGAAAACAAAGCAGTAAGCCACTTTTGCTTATGGATGAAAATGTTTGGATATAAAATAAAGAAATTAACAACATATTCAAGAGATGACAATTTTGGGATTTCGTAATAAAAATAAATATCGTTAAGGATAAAACGGTGGGTCACATTAGTAGGGTTAAATATAAGAACTTAAATCAACCCTAAATGTACTCACAAAATAAATGGGCAGCAGTTTCTTCAAAAAGACCACAAAATGAGCAAGTTTAATCAATATCATGATATTTACAGATAGATGAATTAAACGTGTCGTTCAAATCTTTTAAGTTGTTGCGCGTGTGATAACGCGTCGTAGGTCACATGATATCGTCAACATGGCAGATGTCCGGTTCTCATTCATACTCAACGAGATCTGGCTATAAAGTACCTACTCTTTTAGCGCTCATTAAGTAAGTACTCATTGAAATTAAGTACCTACTCATTGAGTATGCGGTTTCGAACGCAGCCAATATCATTGAGCCCTCCTTTTCACCTTGGGCCTCCCCTGTCGTCCTGGTCCCCAAAACTGATGGTTCGTACCGGTTCTGTGTGGATTACAGGAAGATAAACAGTAAAACCTGCTGAGCTCTAATGGAGTAAGACGTGAGTTTGGAAGCTCCTGCCGATTTTGATTAATATTGTAATCTTTTGCGCTTTTTCGACACATATTTAGTATAGTCTTACTCCGCTGAATTTTTTTGTTAGGAAGTCTAACTCTGGACTGCGTAAGATGGCTGGAAAGAACTCTAAAACTCGCAAAACTATTCAGACACAACTGCGGCCTAGTCCTCAAATCGCGACCACACCCTCGAGTGGGTCATCTGCTGCTTCAGAGGTCGAGGGCGCCTCTGCGCATGCTAACCTTGACATCGATGCACTCAAGCTCGAGTTGTTGGCCTCGGTGAGGAAAGAGATTGCTGATATTTTTAAAAAGGAACTCCAGGATACACTCGGGGATGCTCTGCCTACTATTAGGCTCGACCTGCAAGCGGTAAAGTCACAGCTGGCGAATGATAAAGCTGCTACCGAGGCTACCATGTCCAAGCTTAAAGGTACGGTTGGAGAAATGGAGCACGCACTCACTGAGTGCTCCGATGACATCGCCGTGATGAAAACTACTATCGAGCGCCTCACAGCTAACGTAGCCAAGCTGGAAAATAAATGTGAAGACTTGGAGTCCAGATCACGGCGCAACAACGTTAGGATAATGGGAGTACCGGAGGGTCCTGACACCTGTACTGCTGCAGCTGTGGCCGCCTTGCTGAAGGAAGCGTTCAATCTGGAAAAGGAGCCGCTTTTGGACCGGTCCCACCGGACCCTCCAACCCAAACCCAAGCCTGGTGATCGTCCGCGAGCCATTGTGTGCAGGTTTCATTATCACAGTGACTGTGTGGACATTCTGCGCCGCGCTAGAGAGCTCCGACGGATTAGTGCCACTATTGTTTGTTTGTAGCAGGTAAATTTTTATTTTATTTATATTTATTTTCCTCAATCTTACTGGACATTGTTAACAAGACTATACATTTTGTATTTTCTCATTTTATGCTTTCTGCATTTATTTGCGCAAGATTGAGGGATTGCCTACTGTTATTTGTTCATTTGTATTTTCACGCGCTTTACTGTATTCATGCGCTTTAAATAATGTTGAGATCGGCGGGAGTTTTTTTTTTTCTCTTTCTTTTCTCTCTCGCTTTTGATTGCTCGGCATGATCTCCGGGTTGTTCAACACTATTGTGGACAACTTGTGGTTATTGTGGGAAACACTGCTGTCTCCTTTGTTCTGTGGTTATTTGGGGACTTTGGGTGTATTTGTGTTTAGGGGATTGTTGGGGTGGGGATGTGGGGAGGGTGTTTCACCTCGGCTCTGTATGACCATTTTAATTTTTTTTTATTCAGATGGTTATTGGCAATATATATCCCAGCACTGCTGGGTCAGGCACACCTCTCAGATTTATCAGTTGGAATATACGTGGTATGGGTAATCCTGTTAAGAGATCTAAGGTTTTTGCACACTTGAAACGTTTAAACTCTGATTTAGTATTTTTGCAGGAGACTCACCTTCGTGTTAAAGATCAGTGTAGGTTACATTGCCCTTGGGTAGGCCAAGTCTTCCACTCAAATTTTAATTCAAAAGCAAGGGGGGTCGCCATTTTAATTAACAAAAAAGTTCAGTTCTCATCCACTGATGTTATTGCTGATAGGAATGGCAGATATCTCATGGTTGCTGGGACCCTGATGCAAAAAAAGGTTTTGTTGGTAAACGTATACGCCCCGAACTTCGATGATGTTGAATTCGCTAACAGATTTCTGAGTAACATCCCCTTCTTGAATACACACTTGCTGATCCTTGGTGGGGATCTAAATTGTGTTTTTGACCCAATCTTGGATCGGTCTAATCCTCGAAATCTGACTCAATCTGGTATGTCTAAAGCATTCTCTGATTTTATGGTACAGAATAGTCTTATTGATCCATGGAGATCCCGTAACCCCTCTATTAAAAAATTCTCTTTCTTTTCCCAGGTGCACCATTCATATTCTAGGATTGATTACTTTTTTATTGATAGTACACTTAATTCATGTGTTAATTCTTCTGACTATTTAGGTATTGTAATATCTGACCATTCACCTTTATTATTAGATATTCAACTCTCTAATTATAAACCTAGCCCACCACTTTGGAGATTTAACTCTCTTCTTTTGGCAGACAAAGAATTCTGTGAACTCATTTCAAACTCTATTGATGAGTTCTTGTCTTTCAATCACAATGACTCCTCTTCGTATTCGTTGCTGTGGGAGACACTTAAATGTTACCTGAGAGGTCAAATTATTTCTTACTCTGCTCTTTCTAATAAAAAGATTAATGGTAAGCTTAATGCACTTACATCTGTGATTAGTAACCTTGATCAGAAATATGCATTGAACCCTTCTCCAGAACTACTTAAGCAGCGTCTCGATTTGCAAGCAGAATTTGATCTTATTTCAACTAAAGAAGCAGAGCGCTTGCTACTACGCAGTCGTGGCTCTTATTACGAACATGGTGATAAGGCAAGTCGTTTATTGGCACATCAGTTACGACGACAGGCCACTTCCCGTTTGATACCTACTATTAAAAACACTTATGACACTATTACTGCAGACCCCTTAGAAATTAATGCTACTTTTAAATCATTTTACTCTTTATTATATAAATCTGAATTTCCTACAGATAACACCAAAATGAATACATTTCTTCAGAATCTTTCGAACCCTGTCATTGATTCTATTACTGCCATGCAAATGGACTCTCCACTCTCTCTTGAAGAAGTATTAAATGCAATTAATGTCATGCAATCTAATAAAGCCCCAGGCCCCGACGGGTTTCCGATTGAATTTTTAAAAAAATTTATTGGCAAATTGGCACCATTACTTTTATCTGTATTCACTGAATCTCTGGAAAGTGGTTCTTTACCACCAACCATGACACAAGCCACTATTGCTCTCCTTCTCAAAAAGGACAAAGATTCAACCTCCTGTGGGTCTTACAGACCATTGTCTTTGCTTAATGCTGACGTCAAGGTATTGGCTAAAGTAATTGCATCCCGCTTAGAGAATGTGCTTCCTCATATTATATCCGAAGAGCAAAATGGTTTTATAAAGGGACGTCAATTGTTTTTTAATACCCGTACACTTTTCAATATAATTTATTCTAAACACTCTGCTGAACTTCCTGAGCTTGTGATTTCTTTGGACGCCGAAAAGGCATTTGATAGGGTAGAGTGGGAGTACTTGTTTGCAGTTTTAAAAAAATTTGGATTTGGTGAAAATTTTATTTCTTGGATTCGCCTCCTCTATTCATCTCCTAAGGCCAGTGTTCATACTAATGATGTTTATTCTGATTATTTTAACCTTGAACGTGGAACTCGCCAAGGGTGTCCCTTATCACCTTTGCTCTTTGCTATTGCTATCGAGCCTCTGTCAATTACATTAAGATCTTCCCCTTTATTCAAAGGAATCATCCGTAATAGAACTGAATGTAAACTATCATTGTATGCGGATGATTTGCTATTGTATATATCTGATCCTTCACTCTCTATCCCTGCTGTTTTAAGTATTCTGGAGAACTTTAGCTCTTTTTCAGGTTATAAATTAAATTTGGAGAAAAGTGAGTGTTTTCCCATTAATACTGCAGCATGTCATATGCAACAGTCAGATTTGCCTTTTCGATTTAGTCCATCAGGGTTCAAATACCTCGGTGTCAACGTGACTCGTTCTTTGTCTAGCCTTGCTTCTGCGAATTTCACTCCCCTTATCTCTAAGATTACAACCAATATTCAAAGATGGGGTAACCTCCCCCTTTCATTAATTGGCAAGATCAATGTTGTTAAAATGAATATTTTACCAAAATTTCTATTCTTATTCCAGTCAATTCCTCTTTTTCTACCAAAACATTTTTTTAACGCACTTGATAAGTTAATTTGTTCTTTTATTTGGGGTGGAAAACCACCTAGGATTCGTAAAACTCTACTGCAGAGATGCAGACTTAGTGGAGGACTAGCATTACCTAATTTTTTTAATTACTACTGGGCGGCTCACATTCATAAACTTTGCTACTGGTTAAAATCCCCTGGATCCTTTTGGTGTAAATTGGAACTATCATCCTGTAGGGAATCTTCTGTACCTGCTTTACTTTATACCTCTTTACCCACAAAACCTTCTCTATATACTGATAATCAAGTGGTTCTTAACACGCTCAAAATCTGGTATCAGTTTAGACGACACTTTAAATTTGTAAATGGTTCTTCCTTGGGTCCTATCAACTACAACCACTTATTTCCTCCATCATTTTCGGATTCGACATTTTCACTGTGGTATGACAAGAGTATTACACAATTTAGAGATTTATATGTAGACGGTGTCTTTGTCAGTTTTACCAATTTGTCATCTCGCTATGAACTCCCTGTTAGTCATTTGTTTCGCTATTTTCAAACTCGCAATTTTGTGGCTAAGTATTTCCCTAATTTCCCCTCTTTACCTCCAGAGCATTGCTGGGAAATCATGCTTTCATTTGTCCCTCATATCAGAGGAATCATTTCCAAGCTGTATGACATTATTTTAGCTTTTAGCGATGATTCAAATGACAAGCTTAAGTGTACATGGGAAAGGGAACTGGGAATACAAATACAGGAGGAGTCCTGGGTACAGGCTATAGAGAGGATACGTTCTAGCACGACTTGTGCTCGTCTTGGACTTATTCAATTTAAGGTCTTACATAGGGTACATTTCTCTAAGCTTAGACTATCTGAAATATATCCGGATGTGGAAGACAAATGCGATAAATGTCATGGCTCACCTTGTCATCTTAGCCACATGTTTTTTTTCTGTCCTGATTTGAAAGATTTTTGGCTGGGTTATTTTAATATTATGTCCTCTGTTCTTGGGGTAAATCTCCAACCTTGTCCTCTGATTGCTATATTTGGAATTCCTGACCCCTCACTTGCACTTAACCCTACCCAAAAGGACATCATAGCTTTTACATCTTTACTAGCTAGACGCTCTTTATTGTTACACTGGAAGTCTGCTAAATATCCTTCTATCTCCCGTTGGCTCAGAGACGTCATGTATTTTTTAAAACTTGAGAAAATTAAATACACGTTGAGAGGATGTACAGTCAAATTTTTCCATAAATGGCAACCTTTTATTTCCTATTTCACTGATTTAGTGGTACTACCCAATTGAATGTGTGCCTGTTTTTGTTTTGTTGTACTGTTTTTATTGCATAAATAACCAGTAATATGTGTGTTGGTCGTGGTGTGCCAAGTGGGTGGGGGGTTGTTCATTGTTTATTGTGGTACTTTGTGATCCATTGTAATTATTTTCTCCTACATCTTTATCAGTGTTTTGTTTTGTTTTTTTGATTATTCATATTTTTTTATGTATGTATCTGTGTATATATGTATGTGTATGTGTGCGTGTATGTATGTGTGTATACATAGATATATAGATACATGGATATATGGATATATAGACATAGATTGGATATATAAATATGTTCTATGTGCGTGTATATGTGTCCATGTACATATTCATGTATGTTTAAAGAGGGAGAAAAAAGGAAAAAAGGGGGAAAAAATGGATAAATTGTATCTGTGAATGGAAATATGATATTGTTTTGCTTTTCCCAATAAAAAGAAAGTTAAAAAAAAAAAAAAAAAAAGGTATTTGACCAAGTATATAATTAAAAAAAAAAAAAAACATGATGGGGAAAATAAAATTCTAAAAAAGTAAAAAAAACAAACAAAAAAAAAAAAACAGTAAAACAGTACCAGATGCTTATCCAATGCCAATCATTCACGACATCCTTGAGTCCTTGGAAGGTGCAACCGTGTTTACTACCTTAGATCTGCAGTCTGGCTATTGGCAGGTAGAGATGGAGGAAGAGAGTAAAGCTAAAACAGCTTTTATTACAACCAAAGGGCTATTTCAATTCCAGGTTATGCCTTATGGGCTGCGAAATGCAGCTGCCACTTTCCAGAGACTCATGGAAAAGGTTTTGGCAGAGTTGAGAGGACCTATTTTGTTTTGTGTACATTGACGATATAATAATTTACTCCAAATCAGTGGAAGAACATCTCCATCATCTTAATATAATTCTTCAAAGACTCACGCAAGCCAACCTTACCCTCAACATGAAGAAATGCCATTTCTTCAAAAGACAACTTAAATTCCTGGGACATATCATCTCTGGAAAAGGAGTGGAGGTTGACCGAGAAAAGACAGAAGCCGTCGCTCGGTATTCTCCTCCCACCGACCTGAAGACGCTACAAAGATTTCTTGGACTGGCAGGTTGGTACCATAAATTCATTCCCCACTTTGCAGATATCACAGCTCAACTCAACAATCTAAAGAAAAAAGATGTGAAATGGGACTGGACCCCTGAATGCCAGGCCAGCTTTGATAACCTTAAGCAATCTCTCCAGAACCCACCCGTACTAATACAACCTGATCTTACAAAGCCATTTCAAGTACACACTGACGCAAGCGATGTGGGCCTAGGGGCCATACTCAGTCAGATAACCTCTAATGGAGAAAAGGTGATTGCTTATGCGTCACGAACTTTGCGAGGAGCAGAGATCAACTACTCTACTTCTGAAAAGGAATGCTTGGCGGTGGTCTGGGCAGTGGAAAAGTGGAGGCACTACCTGGAAGATAGGAGGTTTGATGTATATACAGACCATTCTGCACTAGCTTGGGCCTTTAACTGTCCCAAGACTAGCTCACGCCTAACCCGTTGGACCCTACGTCTGCAGCAGTTTGAGTTTCATGTTCATCATAGGAAAGGATGTCTTAATCTAGGCCCAGATGCTTTGTCCAGATCGCTTGAACTGGTGAGTGGAGAGGAAGCACAGTGTTTAGCAATAATAACTCCAAAACATCCTTCTGACATACCACACACCATGGATGAAATAGCTCAAGCCCAACAACAAGATGAAACCGTTTCTCGTCTGCAATCTGAAACAAAAATGAGAAAGGTAAAAGCCCCACAAATTACCTTCCAAGTCCTCCAAGGGGTTTTATACCGTAAAGTGCCAATGAAGAATAATGGGAACAAGTTCCAGGTTGTGGTACCTAAAAAATTAATTCCTGGATTTCTCCATTACTTTCACGATAACCCTCTGGGGGGACACATGGGTCAATTGAAAACGGTGCGTAAAGATGTATGGCAGTATGTGAAAGGATGTAATAACTGTCAACAATACAAACATGACAATACTAAACCCAGTGGTCTTCTTCAAACCACTGAAGTGACAGAGCCTGGACAAATGTTGGGTGTGGACTTGATGGGACCTTTCCCAAGTAGCAAAAAACAAAACACTTACCTGCTTGTCATCGTGGATTATTACTCGAAATGGGTAGAATTATTTCCCCTTCGAGATAGTAAAACTCCAAAGATAGTTAGGATATTGAGGGATGAAATATTTACACGCTGGGGGGTGCCAAAATACTTGGTGTCTGACCGGGGGCCCAGTTTACATCCAGTTTGATGTCCGATCTCTGTAAGACATGGGGAAGTATCCAGAAGTTAACCACCAGTTATCATCCACAAACTAATCTTACTGAACGCATAAACCGAACTTTAAAGACCATGATAGCTGCCTATGTAGGACAGGACCATCAGTTATGGGATCAGTGGCTTGTTGAGTTCCGTTTTGCTATTAACTCTGCTTATCAGGAGACAACAGGCAAAACCCCAGCTGAATTGATGATTGGTAGACATCTCCAGGGACCACTAGAAAGACTGGTTCATAGGTCCCCCTCACCCGACCAAACTGCTTATGATCTCGTGGAACGTCAGAAGGTCATGGCGGAGGAAGTCAAGAGGAGAGTCGAAGTTCAAAAGAACAGACAAGCAAGATACTACAATTCCCGGAGGAAAGATACACAGTTTCAGCCGGGGGATTTTGTCTGGGTGAAGACTCATCCCCTTCCGTCCGCTACAAACAAGTACTCTGCTAAGCTAGCGCCCAAATGGGAGGGTCCCGCTGAGATAATAAATAAATTGGGGCCAATAAATTATACCCAATAAATTATACCATCCAGTGGGGCAATCCTTCAAAAACAGACAATATAAATGTTGTTAATCTTAAACGCTGGTACGGCCGCTCTATCCTGTTGCCGTCAGCTGGGGGTGGGGTCTATGTAGCTACACCTCATAAGGGTTAGGTTATTTATATTGTGTCCTTATACCGTTATTGTAATGTCTGCATGGGATTTGGATTTTATGTGTATGGGTCTTTAACTCTGGGAGGAACTCTCGCGAGATTCGGAGGGTTACCTCGCTATGCACATCAACAAGTCATCCTATAAGCAGAGGGGGGGGGAGAAGGTCCAGAAAGAGACCGGCATGGTTGTTTTTGTTTGTACAAAAAAACTTGGGATTATTGGAGTGGAGTATAATATGTTGTTGGTTCGCCTGTGAGGATTTAAAAACGGACATTCTCTGCAGACACGAGGTGTTCACGGACTCTATCGGCTGTTTCGGAGTTGCTTGCGGACATTATCTGCCGTCACGACACGAGGTGTTCACGGACTCTATCGGCTGTTTCGGAGTTGCTCACGGACATTCTCTGCAGACATGAGGTGTTCACGGACTCTATCGGCTGTTTCGGAGTTGCTCACGGACATTCTCTGCAGACACGAGGTGTTCACGGACATTATTTCCCTTTACGTAACTGCTTGCGGACATTATCTGCCGTCACGGTGAGACTGATTCAACTTTGTATACACTATATGAACTAAGAACTATTATCTTCCCATACAACGGCACTCATATGAAAACAACCATACCCTGTGTTTAATTTTGTCTTGGTACGCTGTGTAAATATACTTTGGTGTTTGAACGAATGGTGTGTGACTATGTAACTATTTTTTACCTCCTTTGATTACTTCCTTAAAAAGATCTATTATTTATCTTGATGTGAAATTCTCAGTATACTACGGGAATTGTTACAACTTATAAGATTGATAATATCAGGGACAAAATTATAACTATGCAACCGTCTACCACAGTATCGCACCAGGCAGTGCATTGTAATCTCCCTGAGGAAAAATTTTATTCATTCGTTGCTATAGGAGAGGAAGAATTTACTAAACTCGTTAAATCATCTAAATCAACAACATGTATGTTAGACCCTATACCAACTAAGCTACTGAAAGAGATGCTTCCAGAGGTCATAGATCCTCTTCTTAATATCATTAATTTGTCTTTGTCTCTAGGATACGTACCAAAAAACTTTAAGCTGGCTATGATTAAACCGCTTGTTAAAAAAATGCAACTTGATCCTACAGAATTAGTCAATTACAGGCCGATCTCAAATCTACCTTTTCTGTCAAAGATACTAGAAAAGGCAGTATCTTCACAACTGTGTTCCTTTCTTGAAAGAAATGATATCTGCGAGGATTTTCAGTCCGGATTTAGACCGTACCATAGTACTGAGACAGCTCTCATTAGAGTCACAAATGATTTGCTCTTATCATCCGATCGTGGTTGTATCTCTCTATTAGTGTTACTCGATCTTAGTGCTGCGTTTGACACCATTGACCACAACATTCTTTTGAATAGACTAGAAAACTACGTTGGCATTAGTGGAATTGCACTAGCATGGTTTAAATCATACTTATCTGACTGTTATCAATTTGTAGCAGTAAATGAACAGATGTCTCACTGATCACAAGTTCAGTATGGCGTACCACAAGGCTCAGTACTAGGACCGCTGCTGTTCACTCTGTACATGCTACCATTAGGAGACGATATGCTACCATTATGCCGACGATACTCAGCTCTATATTTTTTCAAAACCTAACGAAACTCACCAATTCACTAAATGCATACAGAATGCATAGCTGATATAAAAAATTGGATGACTCGTAATTTCCTACTTCTAAATTCTGAAAAAACAGAGATTCTAATTATTGGACAAAAAACTTCCTCACGTAATAACCTAGAATACTGTCTAACACTTGATGGCTGCTCTGTCAAGTCTTCGTCGTCGGTTAGGAACCTGGGTGTGCTCTTTGATACCAATCTTTCATTTGAAAGTCACTTGTCTAGTATCTGTAAAACCGCATTTTTCCATCTTAAAAATATATCTAAATTACGTCATATGCTCTCATTGACAAATGCGGAACAATTAGTTCATGCGTTCATGACATCAAGGCTAGATTATTGTAATGCTCTACTGGGTGGTTCTGCACGCTTGATAAACAAACTACAGCTGGTTCAAAACGCAGCAGCTCGAGTTCTTACCAGAACCAGGAAGTATGACCATATTAGCCCAGTTCTGTCAAAACTGCATTGGCTCCCTATTAAACATCGCATCAATTTTAAAATATTGCTGATTACTTACAAAGCACTAAATGGTTTAGCTACGCAGTACTTGAGTGAGCTCTTAACACATTATAGTCCTTCACGTCTATTGCGATCTCAAAATTCCGGCCAGTTGATAATACCTAGAATATCAAAATCGACTGCTGGCGGACGATCCTTTTCCTATTTAGCACCAAAACTTTGGAACAATCTTCCTAACATTGTCCGGGAAGCAGACACACTCTGTCAGTTCAAAGCTAGATTAAAGACATCTCTTTGACATAGCATTCACATAATACATTATAGACTTCTATAATTCAATGTTAGGCTGCATAGATTAGGTCAGCTGGAACCGGGAACACTTCCCATAAATCCTGATGTACTCGTTACATCATGAGAAGAATGGCATCTACGCTAATTTTAGTGTCTTTGTTTATCCCGAGGTCTTCCCGCAGCCTGCCGGATCCAGGCCGTTTCCAGATCTGACGAAGGACCTTCGCCTGGACCCGATGTCAACGCAGTGCTGAAGTGCCAACTAGTCTCTCCCTATGGAGGATCCCTTTACCACTCTACAGATAAAGCGTCGTCGGGAAAACTCAATTTGCGTATCTACCCCGAATTGATAAAATAAAATTCTGAATCAAAACTATAAGGAAACACCAGTAATTTGTTTAGGCTTGGTTTGTAGGGAATTACAAACCTGCACACATATATTCAAACGCACATAACTATAGAACCAATTCTTAATGCGCATGTGAACGCCATCAGCGTTTCTCACAGGATCGCGTTTAAAGTTTGTGTAGAGAGAATGGTGTCGTCTTGGCGTGATCGTTGCGACGGAAGCGAATCAATCAAAACTAACTTTAGCTGGAAAATAACTTTATAAAGAACCGCTATAAAGCCAAAACAATCTTACCTTAAATTATACGTTTATCTCTGTAAAGCTGCTTTGAGACAATCTACATTGTTAAAAGCGCTATATAAATGAATGATGAATGAAGATGACTTGACTTGACTAGTAATTGTGCAGTTAATTCTCATACTGTATTTTCAGTTTTGGAATATTTATCCCCTCCCCAAATTTGTCACTAATAAAACACAATAAAAAATATTTAAAGAAAAGGCTTATATTTACCTTTTAATAGTTTGTTTACATCTACCTTGTAAATGTATGTTTTTATTAAAAAGGTTACAATTGCAACAACAATTCAAGTGTAATCTTTCTTTGTAAAAACTAAAGTATACATTTTATCATACATATTTTAAAGTTAAGGATTCATTACTTGAATATAGCCTACATTGGAACAAACACATAACATATTATTTGATTACTTTATTTTTGACAAAACAAGCTATATTTAACATATGAGCAAAAATTGGCAAACAAAAGCTTATTTGAGGTGGCAGATATTTTACAGTAAAAATTTATAATCTATCCAAAACTAGTCAACGAAATGTTGTCTTTTATATGTCTGTAACATAGGTCTTTCGTTTATATAAGAAATAAAAATGTTAATTTGCATACGTTTAATACGTTGCTTATACAAATATTTTATTTCAACATATTTCAGTCGATTTTTACTCATCTCAGTATAGCAATATAGTTTGCTAAAAGCGGATCATTCATTCACACACAGAAATGCGATTCAAATTTAAACCGTCTTTTTGCGAGCTGTGGTAAACAGCGCGCATCTCTGCCGTTCATTCATTCACACACAGAAACGCGATTCACTTGAGAATGAAAAAACTCACTACAGTATTCCATAGCTCAGCTGCATCCGTTGCTCCTCGAAATACCAGCACTTCTGAGGTACATTTTCCATTATTATTATTATGATAGTATTATTCCTCACAACGCTGCGAGACGGTGTAGACAAGTACAATGATCTGAATAAACTTGATGTGTTTTCTCGAGCTGATATGGGGGCGTTCACAGTTTGCGTGGATCGCCTCAGAACATTTGCGTTTGAATAGCGCGCGCTCTCTGTGGGCGGGGTCCATTAAAAATAATGAGCTGAGATGAGAACGACTGACATCTCTCTCTTTTCATACATATTACATAAACTGAGAATATCTGTAAATTACTTCATTCAAAAGAAAAGAATTCAAGCTTCATGCCTGTGTGTCTGTATGTCTGTTTGACTGAGTATTCGCTGAGTTGTTGTTCATTTTCGGACACGTTTCAGAATGGACTTCACTGACAGAGAGAAAGCAGAACTTTCTTTTTTTAAACATAAACATCATGTTTATTTTTCTTTATTTGGCAAAAAAGCACAACACTTTGTTTTTATTGTGAGTATACACAAAAATAATACACACTTAACAGGATCGATTGATGTATGAAACTGGTTTGTAAGATCAAAGTCAACAGAGTATTTTGAGTCTCGTTTGAACTGATAAGAAAAAAAGCGACCAAATCACGCCGGCGCGATTGTCGACCCCAGGGGGTTAAACTGCTATATAAATAAATAAACAAACAAACTATGTGAAGAGAGCACACGGGAAGCTACCAGCTCGACACGTAGGCTATAGAATCTAGCGAACATGTTTGGTGCCGCCCTGTAGCTCTACAAACATCTCTCAGCGAGGTACCCGGTGCCAGCGCCCAGGAAGAAGCTAAACTCTGAGCGTTATTGGACTGCACTAAGGTGCCGGCTGGCGATACAAGAGGGGGCTGAGGGTGGCAAGGCTTTACAGGGTCGCACACCGCCAGTCTGGCCCTCCTGGGACCCAGGAACAGAGGAATTTTCTCTTTCTTTGACAGCTTGGGTCAAAGAAATGACAAATGCCAATGGCGGAACACAAACAAAAACAAAACAAAGATTCTCCACCCGGCCCAGGCCCAGCCCATTCTCCGGGGGAGAGAGTGGTGCAGTGGCCATCTCCCAAAGAGCTCATTCCTCCATCCCTGGGTGGCCCGTCTCAGGGACGCTTATGCTTGCGCTTGCCACCTGGCTTGGCAGCGTCTGAAACGGGCCGGGCGGCCTGCCTGCGGCCGGCTCCATATTGAGGCCTAGGTGAAGACTGCTGCTGTGGCGGTGGCAGGAGGACGCCCTTGTCGGCGAGTAGACAGAGGATCTGCCAGCGCAAGACTGGTGAAAGCAGTAGCGGGCCACAGAGGCAGGATGTGCCTCCGTCTGTTTCTGGGCAGCAGAGAACTGTTGGACGAAGATCTCCACCGCGTCGTCAAACAGCCCAACCTGGGAAATGGGGGAAACCGATTCTTGTTGGCATCCCTCATATCGGCCAGGTTGAGCCAGAGATGGCACTCCAGAACCACTAAGGTAGACATCGCCAGACCGATAGCGTGAGCCGCAACCTTCGTGCCCCGAAGGGTGAGGTCGGTTGCTGTGCGGATCTCACCCATAAGCTCACGGGCTGGGCTACCCTCGTGCATGTCCATGAGTGCCTTGGCCTGGTGGGCCTGCAGCAACACCATGGCATGCAGGGAGGAAGTGGCTTGCCCACAGGCTTTGTAAGCCTTGCCCGTGAGAACGGACGAAAACTTACAGGCCTTAGAGGGGAGCCGAGGATCCCCCTTCAAATAGGTAGCGGTCACCGGACACAGCTGCACTGCACAGAAGACAGACTGACTGATCTCACCTTTAATAATAGCCAGATTAAAAGTTTTTAGCACATATCCTAGTGACAAAGAAAAAATTATGATATTAAGGAGAGGATCTATGACCTCAGGAAGCATCTCTTTCAGTAGCTTATTCGGTATAGGGTCTAATGAACGTGTTGTTGATTTAGATGATTTAACGAGTTTAGACAATTCTTCCTCTCCTATTGCAACGAATAAATCAGGTTTTTTTTTACATTTGAGCACATGCGCATATGTCATTAAAATAAATGTTTAATTTAGAATTGTTGCATTAAGTCTCCCTTTTTAGTTGCAGGGTTGTAACAATATATATTTTTCTAAGGTTCATTGTGTCAACTTTGACCATTGGGTGGCGCAAATCCCACTTTGTTGTTACACAGCAGAAAAAGGAAGGAAACAGTAGGAATCAGCGTTGGTAGAATGCATGCTGTGAAGTTGTGACTTAGGATTGGTCACTTGTCTGTTTCTTTGAAGCTGTTGATTTGTCATCAGCAATGCAACATTGAACATGCAATGGCAAGTTTCTCATTTACTCCTGATAATAAGTCATCTGAGGTTATTCATCACAGCCACAGTAAACTCTGAAGACCAATTATAGCCATTATGGTTTGCTGTTGAGTAAATGTGCACCTCAGGGTGCTGTTAACACCTGTGCTGAATGCAGAGATGATCTGTTCATTAGAGGTGTGAAAGCAACACATCTAAACACAGTGAAGGCACTGAGGCAATAGCTGCTGCTCATTATTCAGGGGTCAGTTACATAATATTTTGCTTTGATGTATTTTAAAAGTTAATGAAGTAGAACTTTTATTCATTCAATAAAAGTTATTCGTTCAAGTAGATATACAAAAAAATCCTCTCGGTGCAGGTGCCAACAGTACAGAGAAACATATTACCCCCACCCCAAAAAAAAAGAAAAGAAGAATTTCCTATCGTCCGTCTTGGTGTGAGGCCTTTTTGGATTGGTTCTAGCACTGTTACGTTTATTATGGTATTGGGTAGGTTCGGGTTTGCCTTAGTCGCTTAACCTGCGAAGGGTTATTACGTTTTCTAAAAAGATTGGGTGTATTTATAAGATTAGGTGTATTTAAAACCCCAGTTGGTTTTAGTTGTAATTTAAAGCAGATTATTGAAATTATGCCATCAGTCCTTGGGTGTAGAGGGGCTGTGATTTTAAATAGGGTGTGATCATACCATGGGATCTTCGGGCTACTTAGATACCGTCTAGTTTTGTTCCTAGTCTCCCAAAACTGGTGGTGTGAGAGAAATATTTGAGACATTTCATCAGTGGTGGACCTCAGGATCCTCAAGTGTTTCGGCGCCTTAAACCACCAGACACTCTCCTCTGAGGCGGCCTGCTCGGGGTGATCAATTCCCAGCGAATGTCTCATAGCCAATTTCTAATACGGGTGTTAACAGAATCACAATTGAATGCTGTTGGATTCTGCATCATAACTAAAATATTTTTTCACGATTATTTTGGTATCAGTGTGTCTGGAGTGTTGAAGTGCCCATGTGCTGTTGTATGAGTGGCCTAGATAGCCATAAGAAACTGGGCACCCATTTAAGACCCGTTTGCCCTAGGTCACCCTCCCTGTGTGCAAGCCCGAAGGTACAGGGGGGCTGGATACTTACCACTCTCCCAAGTGACCCTTTGTTGACACCGTAGGGTTACCAAGGTCACCCGAAAGAGTCTGCAGTCTATTGGTCTCATCTTGGGGCATACTCTGCGTACAGAGCCTGAGATCGCTGGATCCCCGGGAACCCGCCGAAGGCAGACCCCCCGAAATCCTCAGATCTCCTTGCCCAAGTCAGTGGAACCACTAACCGGTTCTAGATTTCTCTGGCAGACTTTGGTTTGGGGCCTTCCCCGGCTAGGCCAGAGAGCGGGCTCCCCCAAGGCCCCCCGGCACCCAGGCGAACCCGGAGTACCAAGGAACCCTGAGCAAGCCCTTTGCCCAAATCAGTCGGATCCGAAGACCCGGCTGATTTTGCCCGGAGAACCCCGACCTCCCCGAGAAGTCCCCTGGGCAAGGGCATGGGAACCCCCAGCGAGAGTCGGAAATACCCTTTCAGAGTCCACTGGCCTCCACAATGCGACCCCCGACCAGGCACGGAAGCGATTCTCTCCGCTACCCATGCCATCTGCCGGAGCCCCCATTCAAGGACCAGCGTAACCCCTCGGAGGCACCCTAGTGCGCATCCAACGGCCCCAGGCCGCAAAATTCGCAGCCCGGGGGCCCCCGCAAGCCCACCGTGGTATCCCCCAGAGCCCCCCTTAGCTCCCCCAGGTCCCGGGTATGAGAGGAGCCCGAAACTATCGTTGGCCCCCCCTAGTCAATACACAGGACCCGACATGGAAGCTAGGGAGGCCCCTGCGGGCATCCCTAGGACCCCCCGTCCACCATGTTAAATGGACAGATTTTTAAGGGCCTAGGTCGAGGTTCTGGTTGGCGGACGCACCGAGTGGTACACTCAAGCTTCTACCAACCTTCCCCCCTAGAGTGAAATGCAAGAACCAAACCGACATTATCCTTACCAAGGACGACCGCTGGGAGCATCCACCCTAAGGAATTCTATGGCCCCCCTGTTGGTATATATTTAAACGGTCTAGTGATTATGATGACGGTAAGTTTTATGAAAATATTAATTTTCATGTTTAGGACCTTGAAACTTACTCGGGGTGACCTTATGTTACTGTATTCATGTTAAAAAATTATTTATGTGGGTTTGGGGTGTAAATTTTATCACCAAATTGTCCTAAATTGACCGTTCGCAAAGACCCGCCCCCCTTAGTTACTGTCGCTATGTCCGACAAGCTACGCCGTTCTCACGCCACACCATGTTCTCACGCAGTGAAAAATACATCGCGGAGCAGAGAGGAGACTGACAACACGCTGGCAGACAGGACAGACCAGGTTACTTTTCGGTTACGTTTGATATTAAACATATTAAACAAAGTCTCACCTTTCAAATTTGGTCATTTTTTAAAAGAAATTTAAACAATAAATACCGTTTTGTTGCTCTTTAATGTGCCGTGACAGATCGCTGTAGAGCATCAGTTAAAGCTGCTCGTGAACCGATCATCTCTTCCTTCTAGTTAATTTATAGCCTCAAATAAAGATGAACAAACATAAGAAGGAATGTTGTTTTAACCACGGAAAGGCGTCAGTACACTCCGTTTTTCAAGTTCAAATCCTCCTATGTTAATCTACTAACTATCCTGACTGCTTTGTCGGACAAAATGGCGGATGACGAAGTATGATTGGTCAGATCAGCTGTCAATCAAGCTCCCTGCGAAGGGTCAATTGGCCTCTTTTTTCTCTAATTGCTCCTTAATTGGTTATTCTGTAATCTGATTGGCTAACGACCCCTATTAAGAGCTGTTTGACCTTTTATAGTTATATTGGATTGATTAATTGCGGAGTTATTTATTTTTTTCTTTTCTGGAGATATCTGATAGAATTCTAGTGGTTTCTGATGGTTCATGGCTAGTTTTTAGATGGTTTTCCTAGTGATTTTTGGTGGTTTCTGGTAGTTTTAGGTGGTTTTTGGTGGTTTTTGATGGTTTTGTTGATTTTTAATGGCTTTTTAGGAAGTATTGATGGTTTTTGTGTGTGTTTTTTTTTGCGGTTTTTAATGTTTTTCTTGTTGGGTTTGAGTGGTTTGTGATGGTTTTGAGTGTTTTTTGATAATTTCTGGAGTTTTTTTGTTGTTTTTTGACGTTTTTTTGGCGATTTTTAATGGTTCTTGATTGTTTTTGGTGTTTTCTGGTGGTTTTGAGCGGTTTTTGGTGGTCTTTTGGTAATTTTTGCTGATTTTAGCTGGTTTTGTTGGTTTTTCAAAGGTTTTTGGTGGGTATTTGGAGGTTTTTGATGGTTCTTGGTGGTTTTGAGTGGTTTTTGATAGTTTCTGGTGGTTTTTTGGTAATTTTTTGGTAGTTTTTGGTGGTTTCCTTTCAAGGGAACTCGCGCTGCGTCGAGACGCGGTGGGAACGCTCTGCGTGATTGCGTCGTGAAGCACGTGTATAATCAGTCCAATGGAAAGACGAGACGTCATACGTGACGTCATCGACCAGGAAGCTATAAATCACCCATGAGATCAGAACACGCTAGCTTCTGTGCCTTCAGCAAGCGCTCTCTGTATATCTGTCCCTGTCATATTTATTGTTGTCTGTCAAGCTCAATATATATCATTACTATGGCGAATAAGCAAGAATTCAGGCGTTGTGTTGTTCCCTGCCCTCGTTACATCACAGGTGGGGACACACATCTGCTTTGTGTGTTTTGTTTGGGAGTGGAGCATGCCCAGTCAGTTCTCGAGGGAGGGTTAGGGTTAGGGTTAGGGTTAGGTTAGGGGAAAAAAAACTCCAGTTCTCCAACGAGAGCCGGAAAGCACGGGCTCGCACATCGTTTTTGACCGTTCACCGCTAATCCAACCCATTGGGCAGTTTTACCGATCCCGTCTTCTTGATTCTCCCTTCTCTCTTTTTTTCTCAGGTTTTCATCTTGGGTAAGTATTATACCTCATTTCACTCTTGTTTTTATTTTGATTCTATCTTTCTGTTTTATAGGTCTAGATGGTCAGAAGGTTACCAGGTGTTTCATCGGTTAATGATAGAACACGTCCGATCCCAATTGGAGGAGGTAAGTACAAAGATATATTATTATTATTATTTTTTTTTTCTTTCATCTCAATCCAATATGGGGAAGATTAATTCCCGGTAAAATTCATACGGGAATACACCAAAATTTAATTTAATTATAATTTTTTGTCATATTATCAAAGTGATGGTGTATCTCCCTTTTACCAGGGAAACTAAGAGATTTCAATAAGGATCCATTCCAAGAGTTCTAATACACTTGATTGAGACCATGGGGATAAACCGTATTCAGTCTTTTAATCCACTGTCTCTCCTTCATCCATCTCTGTCTGTCCGACCACCAGGATCCTGCCTCTATCCCCATGATGGACAAATTGGTGCTACCATGAAGTCTGAAATGCTCATAAAGGTACGTCGCCCTCCCGGCCCCATTGACCGAGCGCAGATGTTGTTTTAATCTTTCCAGCAGAGTGTTCTTGGTTTGCCCAACATACAATCTGCTGCAAACCTTACACTCGATACAATAGACCAGGTTGGATGACCGTAAGCCCAGGGCATGTGAAATCGGTGCACCCAAGTGAGTGAATTTGTTTTCAATAAATTTTGTACATTTGAGAAACCCGCTGTATTTATCTTTCTTAGGTCTAATGCCCAAGGAGGAATGCACCAATAAATCTTTCAAATTTTTGTTCCGTCTGAAGGCTGCTATACTTTTAAACGAGGTGAGTGGTTCAAAACGATCCTGAGTTCTCTGGAAGTTGATTTTTAACTTCGAGTTTAATGCTAGGGAGGCTGAAGAGAAGGTCGAAATAAAGGGGACCAGATGATTATTACGGTTTTCTTCTCTAGGTTTCGACCCTTGTTGAAAAAGTTGTTGAACCTCCACCTTTATACTTCTGAGGAGGGTTCTACTGTAACCCCGACGTCTGAGGGCTTGGAAAAGGGTCCTACTAGCCGAATCAATATCCTCTGTTGCTGTGCAAATTCTATGATACCTTATTAATTGTGATTTCACAATTCCCCTATAGGTGTGTTTCGGATGGTAACTAGTCTTATGCAACAGCGCATGAGTGTCAGTGGGCTTAAAGTAAACCCTCGTTCCCAGAGAACGCTCCCCACTATCCCCCCTAACGATATACACCTCGGTATCCAGGAACTCAATTTTCTCCCGTTGTAGATTGTATTTCACTGAGATGGAAGCATGATGTTTGTTTAAGATCGTAATGAATTTTGTAAACTCAACCTCTGAGTCATTCCAGACACCAAATATGTCATCCAAGTATCGGACATAAAAACTGGGCAGCTTATGGCATTTAGGGAACACCGTTGTCTCCCAATCTGCCATATATATATCGGCGTATGCCGGGGCGAATTTTTTCCCCATCGCTGTTCCCGAAATTTGAAGATAATATTTGGAATCAAATTCAAAATCATTCCGCGTAAGGCCCAACTCCAACAAAGTAAGAAGGGCCTCGTCAGGTCTATAAGGGTCAGGGTACCTCTCAAAAATCTCCCGTACTGCCTTAAGGCCCAGTCGAGTATCTATATTCGTGTAAAGGGAATCGATGTCAACGGTGAAAAGAAATCCCCCAGGTGGCACTTTGATCTGTTTCAACTTCGCTACAAAGTCGAAAGTGTCCTTGACATAGCTCACGTGTTTTTGTGATAAAGGATTCAGAAAATAATCAATAAAGGCCGCAATCCTATATGATTCACTCCCGCAGTCTGACACAATCGGTGTTTCCTCGGCTGTGGGGGATCTTCACCGAAGAGATAGTATTTCTGTTTGGCTGTTATAATCTTCTTTTCATACAGGTCGCCAACAATTTCCCGGATCTTTTTCTGGGTCTCCAATTGGAGAGAACCAGCCAAGGGTAAGTAATGTGTTGTATTACTCAATTGTCTGTGGGCTTCGGTCAAATATTGATTCTTGTCCATAATCACAATTTTCGAACCCTTATCTGCAGGTTTTATTACGATATCCTGGTTAGCTTTTAACCGATCAAGTGCATTTCTTTCCTCCATTGACAAGTTACTCTCCCTCACCCCATAAACACAAATCCTCTCCAGGGCTCGTCTATCTCGTCTGATTAACTGTTTAATGGGTTCCGATATAGAACTCCATTCAGGTTCCCAAAGGGAAGAATTGATAAACGGCTCCTGGGAGAAATCCGTGACATAACCAAAATGGTCCAGAAGTTTAAGTTTCCTATGGTACAAATGGAGATCTCTGAGAAGCTCCCGCCTATCTACTCTAAGTGGTGTCGGAATGAAAAAAAGTCCTCTCTCCAGCAGCCTTCCCTCAACCTCCGAGAGAGAAAAGGTAAGTGAAAGATTTAAAATATTTGAAAGGGGCTGTATGATATTTCTAGGTCCCCCTATTTCAAGTTTAACTGGAACATCCAATTATTGAGAATTTTCGTTGCCGTATCAGCCGTCCAATGGATCGTATCCCTCTGATTCACCAGGAACTGATCTTCCTCAATCCCTCTCAAGGTTCTGAAGTTAGCCCCCAAGAAGAGGTTCACTTCCCTTACTAGGGTTTGTACTTCTGATGGAAGTTGTGTTGAAACCTGAATCAGAGGGACCCAAATCTCCGCCCGCGGGAAAAGACCTCTGGCTCGTGACATTAGCTGTCTAAACTGCCCCTGTATAGTGGTTAGTTTATTCTTCCTAAGACAATTATTAAGGCCAATTGAGAGAATGACTTTTTGAGTTCTAAAAGAAGGATCCAATTTCCCCAGAATCTCCTTCAAATGGAGGATCTGGGCTCCAGGAAAGCTGTCTATCTGGATCAAGGGATGTTCAATTTTCTGAATCCTAGACAAGTTGGAATCACCTAAGATTAAAATTGGTTGTTTGACCTCTACTCTCCACTGAACCATTTTTTGGTAGGTGTTACAATGACGGGTGGGTTTCCTCAGTGGAGGTACTCTAACCTCCACCATGTCACTACCTGGGCTCGAGGAGATTTGTTCTCCCAAAGGAGGTTCTAATTCCTCCTCTGCTAGGAGCTGTGACCCTGGGAGAATCACCGCCACGTTGGACTGCAGAACCCTTCCCTCTCTCATGGTAGATAAATCCTCTTCCTCACCTCCATTGGTATCACCCATATCGGAACCCTCTGATAGATTAAGTTCAAAATTGGGTTGAAAGCTCGGGCTACTACATGATGCAACAGCTGGATGTACTTCCGCTGAAAAAATCTGAAGCCTGTTCTGCAATTCTGCTTCAGGGGGAGCCTGGCCGGAACCGCTCTCTCCGGGGGCAGAGGTATAACCCGGTACTATAGTTAGGTTTGGGAATTGCAGCCCCAGCAATGGATCAGGATTAGGATCAAGGTTAGGATCAGGGTTAGGATTAGGATTGGGGTTGGGGTTAGGATTAGGTTCAGGATAAGGGTAGGGGTTAGGGCTAGGTCCAGAGTTGGGGGTAGGATCAGGGTTAGGATTAGGATTGGGACTGGGGCTGGGGTTAGGTTTGGGATAGGGGTTGGGGTTAGGTTCGGGATAAGGGTAGGGGTTAGGTTTTTAGAGGATATTACAACAGCCCTTCCCCCTCCTGGTTTTTCAAAAGGGTTCCGGGACTGAGGATATGCACTGGCCGACGCTTGTCTGACTACCTAGTCGGGCTAAACTTCAGGACTATAATGGGAGATCTCTGCCTCCCCTGCGGGTATCCAATCACGAGGCTTTTGTGATTCTACCACTGGACCAAGTATGGACCCCATTACACTTGGACAAGGGTCCCACTTGATCCCATAGTTTTTATCTGACTCAGTTTATTAAGGAACCACTATGGGTCGCTACTGAGTCACTATGGGTAACTTCGAGCAGGAAAAAATAGATAGATGCTACCTCCGAATCGAAAAAGATTCTATATGCTAACCACAGAACTCCTTTTGGTTAGGGCAGAACCATAGTAATAGGGATAAGCCTAAATCTAGCTTGACGAGGCCAAACTATACGCTATCCACATGAATCCACTAGAGCAGGAAAAAATAGATAGATGCTACCTCGGAATCGAAAAAGATTCTATATGCTAACCACAGAACTCCTTTTGGTTAGGGCAGAACCATGGTAATAGGTATAAGCCTAAATCTAGCTTGACAAGGCCAAACTACACGCTATCCACATGAATCCACTTACGGACAAGTAAAAAAAAGCCTCCCTTGGTACAACTCCAACTTCCTGCTCCCTCTAAACTCGTGTGAGAGGGAAATATTCAAGACACTCTCGTCAGTGATGTACCTCAGGCTCCTTGGGTGTTTCGGCTCTTTAAACACCAGACACCCTCCTCTGAGGCGGCCTATCCTGGATGATCAGCCCAGGACGAGTGTCTCATAGCCAATTTCTAATCGAACTAGACCAGATCCTCAAGACCACTGTGATTGGGTTCTGGTTTTAAGATCCGGGGATCCAAACTAATCATCCTTTCTTCTGAAACCAACTGCTGGCCCTGCTGTTCTCTGAATTGGAACTACCAGGTAAAAAAAACATCGGTAACTTCTTCTGAAATTAACTGCTGTCTTTTTGCAAATTACAGGACAACTGCTCCAAATTGGAACTACCAGGTAAGAACATGGAACTGCTACCTGTACTGATCTCCCAATTGGAACTACCAGGTTAGAACATGGGTAACTTCTTCTGAAATTAACTGCTGTCTTTTTTGCAGATTACAGGACAACTGCTCCAAATTGGAACTACCAGGTAAGAACATGGAACTGCTACCTGTACTGATCTCCCAATTGGAACTACCAGGTTAGAACATGGGTAACTTCTTCTGAAATTAACTGCTGTCTTTTTTGCAAATTACAGGACAACTGCTCCAAATTGGAACTACCAGGTAAGAACATGGAACTGCTACCTGTACTGATCTCCCAATTGGAACCACCAGGTAAAAACATGGGTAACTTCTTCTGAAATTAACTGCTGTCTTTTTGCAAATTACAGGACAACTGCTCCAAATTGGAACTACCAGGTAAGAACATGGAACTGCTACCTGTACTGATCTCCCAATTGGAACTACCAGGTTAGAACATGGGTAACTTCTTCTGAAATTAACTGCTGTTGAGATTAACTGCTCTCTTTTACGATTACAGGACTACTGCACCCTGTACTGATCTCCAAATTGGAACTACCAGGTAAAAACAGGAATAGTTTCTCCCGAATCTTAACCTGGTTAAAAAGGACTCACAATGGGGCGGACCTCGAAACTGGCGGATGCGGGGCATCAACCTTCTACCAGTTTCTTGCCCTAAGAGCCAGGACGAACCAAACCGACATCATCCCATTACAGGACAACCGCTGGTAGCCCTGACTCCTGAATTGGAGTACCAGGTAAGATAATTCACCCCCAAGCTGACTGCTAGCCTCCAAACTACCAAGTATACACATGCTTCACGTCGCAAATAACTTCCCAGTCTCTCAACCTGGTCAAAAGAAAGCTCACAATGAAGCGGGGTCGGAACTGGCGGATGCGAGCATCAACCTTCTACCAGTCCCTTGCCCTAAGAGGCAAGACAAACCAAACAGACATCGTCCCATTACAGGACAACCGCTGGTAGCCTTGACTCCTGAATTGGAGCTTCCAGGCAAGAGATCCCGTCCCTCTACCATAACCGAAACCGATGCCACAGTCAGTGTGTAAGCATGTTGTTGCAAAATGTGCCGTTGCATGGAGGGCGCTAACCACCCATAGAAGATTGGGCGCCATTTAAGACCTGTTCGCCCCAGGTCACCTTCCCTGCGTGCTGTCCAAGTGGACCCAGGGGGGCTGGATACTTACCGCCTTACCGAGCAACCCTTGGGTTAACACCGCTAGGTATCCGGGTTAACTCGAGAAAGGCCTGCGAGGAATGGTCTACTTCTGGGGCCCTTTGTCAGCATGCTGACTTAACACAGGAGATCCTGCCCGAGAAGCCCCCGAATAGCAACGGGTTGCCACCAGGTTCCTCCCACCGGCAGGATCCCCAAAAGGGAAGAAAAACAGCTGAACAGATCAAAATCCTTACCAAAAAGGAAGAATCTGTCAATCGCTGATGCCACCAGATGGCGCATCTCTAATATCTACCTTTCTGATATGGTTACCTCGATCGTGGTAACTCCGAAAATATTTTTTATATATATCCTTCCAAGTTCCTGCTCAAAACCGATTAAAATTAACCATCCTTATCAGAAAATGAGAATAAACGATCCCTTTAATAATCACTCGCCTTGGGAAAGAACCACTTTTCCTTTTCCCACATTAGCGAAAAAACGGTTTTTTTTGTATATAAAAAAACGATTTCCAAAAAACTCGAACTCCCGATTCTTCCACAAAAACTCATCGCCCATAAACTTAGGGCGGGAATCGATGCTTAGGGAAGAACCACTTCTCCCTTCCCAAGCTAGCCAGAAAAACGATTTTTTCGAAAAACTTTTTTTTCCAAAAAAACTCCCAATTTTTTATAAAAACCCACTGCCCCCAGATTTAGGGCGGGAATCAGTGCAGAACTAGATTTAAATTGGTAAAAACTATGCCGAATCCAAGCATCAACACCATCCGGTGTATCCTCCAAAGAACGGTTACAGGTAAATTTTCAGAAGAGAAATTGGTACCGTTTTAGATCTAATTTGATCTTCTCTTTTGCAATTACAGGACCACTGCTACCCGTACTGATCTCCCAAGGTAAGAACATGGGTAATTTATTCTGCAATTAACTGCTGTCTACTACAAATTACCGGACCACCGCTCCAAATTGGAACTTCCAGGTAAGAACATGGAACTGCTACCCGTACTGATCTCCAAATTGGAACTACCAGGTAAGAACATGGGTAATTTATTGTGAAATTCACTGCTGTCTCTTACACTTTACAGAACAATTGCTCCAAATTGGAACTCCCAGATAAGAACGCGAAAATGTTACCCGTACTGATCTCCAAATTGGAACCACCAGGTAATTTATTCTGAAATTAACCACTAGTACCACCATCCAGGACTAGAATGGGTAGGTTTAGGGCAAATGCAGGCCCAGATCCAAACCTCAGTAGATCCATGCCAACCCCAATCAGGTGTATTGTCCATAGGGGTAGGATGGGTAGGTTTAGGGAAGAAATAGATACCGGCCTAGACCTCCCTGGGTAGGTGTTAGGGACAGGATAGGTGCAGGCCTAGATCCCCCTGGGTAGGTGTTAGGGACCGGATAGGTGCAAGCCTAAATCCCCTGGGTAGGTGTTAGGGACAGGATAGGTGCCGGCCTAGATCCACCTGGGTAGGTGTTAGGGACCGGATAGGTGCAGGCCTAAATCCCCTGGGTAGGTGTTAGGGACAGGATAGGTGCAGGCCTAGATCCCCCTGGGTAGGTGTTAGGGACAGGATAGGTGCAGACCCAGATTCCCCTGGGTAGGTTTTAGGGAAAGGATAGATACGGGCCTAAATCCCTCTGGGTACCATCAAATGAATTGTCCATAGACTGCCCTAAGTAGATACAGGCCTAGACTCACAGGTACACTATCCTGCAAATCAATATGGATAGCTCAGAACAGAACTTTTCATTAAAAGGCTCAGATTGAGAAGCGATTCCTGGAACCAATTTTCCAAAATCATTCCCCCATCATCATATCATGCCCCTTTTAGAAAACCTTTTCTCCTGTGAGAGAGAAACTTAACTTGTTTCTTGTCTAAGATCCAAAGATGAAAGATGAAAATTGAACCAGAAGATGCTGAATGATGAATAATGAATGATGAATGATGAATGATGAACCAGAAGATGCTGAACCTGTTTAGGAACAACACCTCCCTAAGGGCCGGCTTAGGCCCGTATTCATCCTCCTCATCCGGCCCCAACCCCGACCCAAAGAGCCAGAGAGGAGCCGGAGAGGGTGTATTGTGGTTTCGACTTTCGTTTTCCCCTTGAATTGTTCCAAGATCTAGTCCTCCCAATCCTTCTCCAATCTGATTAAAAGCAGAAGATGAACCAGAAGATGCTGCTCCTGCTTAGGAACAACACCTCCCTAAGGGCCGGCTTAGGCCCGTATTCATCCTCCTCATCCGGCCCCCACCCCGACCCAAAGAGTCGGAGAGGGGCCGGAGAGGGTGTTTTGTTTTTTAATTTTTTAATTCCTACATTCAAATTTTCAAGATGAGGGCCAATGAAAATGATGGTGATGATGATAAAAATGATGATATCCATGATGCTGATATTGATGAGGATGATGATGAAGATGGTGATGATGATGAAGAAGAAGAAGAAGAAGAAGAAAAAAGAAGAAGAAGATGATGATGATGATGATGATGATGATGATGGTGATGATGATGATGATGATGATGATGACGATGAAGAAGAAGATGATGACGATGAGGATGATGATGATGATGATCCAATCCGATCTGATTTTTAAGCCAGAGATGAACCAGAAGATGTTGCTCCTGCTTAGGAACAACACCTCCCCAAGGGCCGGCTTAGGCCCGTATTCATCCTCCTCATCCGGCCCCCACCCCGACCCAAGGAGTCGGAGAGGGGCCGGAGAGGGTGTTTTTTATGGCCTCTTCAATCCCTACTATATCCGTACATCCTTAAACTTCCGTTCTCATCCGAAACTCAATTCTCCAGATTATATTACCGATACCTCCCTTCTTTCATTCAAACCATTTGGGACCCAACTTCCTAATTTCCCAATCCAAATATACTCCTTGTACAATCTGTGTCTTAAAGTCCACTTTGGGTTATGCTCCAATCCTCTTATCCTCAACTTCTGCAATCCATGTTGTTTAAAATGCTCAATCAGTACTCTTCTGCTGGCACTCAATACCCCCTTCCGGATCACATATCTATGCTGATATAGACGGGTCCTAATAGAATTCTTCGTCTGACCAACATACTGCTTGCCACACCGGCTACATTGAATCGCATAAATACAATTCTTCATTTTCAAGGAAATTCTGGGGAGAAAAAATGCCCTCGACTGTCCCCGGGCTTTAATAATCCGAGATCTATCTCTTGCTGGTGGTTTCCCTCCTTTTTGCCTAGGAAGCCTGCTGTGGACCAGCAAATCCCGCAAGTTTGTATTCCTCTTATAGGCTGAAAGGAGAGCCATGTCCTGACCTTCTGGGATGCCCCCCAATGTCTCCTTGAAATTATCCCTGATCTCCTTATTAAGTCTCATCGCCTCTGGAGTATATGGAAAGATGGCCGGAACCAGAACGCTCCCGACTCTAGAGGGCCTGGGTTCCGGGTTTGCCTGTAACCGACAATGTTCTTTATAAATCCCCCTAAGCCGTGATCTCGAGTAACCTCTTGTCCGCAGCGCGCAAAACAATGTGCGTTTCGCTTCCTGGAAGTCCTCCTCTCTTGAACAAATCCTCCTAAATCTAAGGAGCTGAGATAACACTATACCTCTAAATGTATGTCTCGGATGATAACTCTCACAATGTAACAAGGCATGGGTATCTGTCTCTTTAAAGAACATCTTAAAATCCAGTCGACCCGTGGAAGGAAAATCCGGTCCCTTATATACCGTTGTATCCAAGAACTCAATAGCCTGTTCCTTGACCACCGCTTGTACCTTAATCGAAGTATGATGCGTATTTAATACTCCCAAAAAGGTTTCAAAATCCTGTTGACTATGACTCCACACTCCCCAAACATCATCCAAGAAGCGCAAGTATGATAAGGGAATTTTTTCACACTTGGGAAACACCGTCTCCTCCCATTGGGCCATATAGATATTTGCATATGCTGGTGCAAACCTCTTCCCCATGGCTGTCCCCTTAATCTGTAGGTAAAATCCTCCCTCGAAGTCAAAATCATTACAGGTCAAACTCAACTCCAGGAGTTCTAGAATCGCTTCGTCTGGTCTGGCGGCATCCGGGTACCGAGAAAAACAGTCCCGCACTGCCTTCAGTCCCAACGGGGTCTCAATGTTCGTGTAAAGACTCTCCACATCAAGTGAGAACAAAATTGCCCCTGGTGGCACTCTCAAATTTCTCACCTTATCCAAAAAATCATAAGTGTCCCTAATATAACTAGAATGTCTAGTCGATAAGGGATTCAAGTAAAAGTCAATCAATTCCGCAATCCTGTGACTCTCACTTCCACAATCCGAAACTATCGGACGACCTGGGGGCATACAGGGATTAAGCCATTTCTCCTTAGATTTGTGCACCTTTGGCAGTAAATAAAACCTTCTAGGTCTAGGTGTGACTTCCCCCAATAGGTAATTTGCCTGCCGTTTGCAAATAAAACCCGTCTTCTCCAAAGAATCCACCACCTTCTCAATGCGCGGCACTGATTCCATAAAAATAGGAGCCCTTAGCTTACGATAAAATGTTGCATCAGTCAACTGTCTCTGTGCTTCTTGCACATAATGCTCCCTATCCATAATGACCACTGTACTTCCCTTATCTGCTGGTTTAATAACTATATCCCGCCTAGAGATCAACTCTCCCAGAGCTTTAACCTCCTCTCGGGATAAATTCTGTCTTGGAGTCCGTACTCCCGATAAAGCTTTCTGGACCCCCTCCACATTCCTATCAAAAAAATCCCATACTTCCCCTGGTAATTGCTGGGGTCTGGGCACCCAGCCTGATCTCTCACAAAAAGGTAAGATCTGAACATCCGTCTCCTCCCTAGGGCCAAAAAATACCGCTCTCTGTACCTTGGCATGAAACTGACCCAGGTCCGCCAGAAGAGACCCCCTATCAACCTTTTTCAATAAATGAGAAGGAATAAAGGATAAACCCCTTTCCAATAGACTTACTTGTGCTGGTGTCAAACGAAAACACTGAGACAAATTAATCACTGAATGCTGCTTTATTTTCTCATAATGTACGGGGCCCTGGCGAAATGGCCCCTCTATTCTTTTAAATATCCCTGCCAATGTCTAAGGATACCTCTGGCGGTTGCGGACGTCCAATGCACCTTGTCCGATTCCCCCTTAAATTGCTCTCCTGATAGAAGAGGAATGCTACAACCCAAATCCGCTATCTTCTCATTAAGAGCAGAAAGCATTACTTTCTGCTCCTCTGGAAGAGCACGATCAAAATTAATCAGCGGAATATAAATTTGGGCTTCCGGAAACAATTTCTTGGATGTTTCCACCATTCTCTGGAGCATCTTCCCCAGCACAGTAACCTTTCCTCCACCCCTGTCATTCAGCCCAAATGAGAGGATGACATGCTCCTGTACCTCAGATCCTTTTGTCCCATGTTTAAGGATAACATAGGCGTCAGCTATTGAGGCTCCTGAAAAAGTGTGAATCTCCAAATCCCAGGCCTCCGTCTTTGGCAGGCGACCCACATTTGAGTCCCCCAGAATAAGAATGGGGCTAACCGGAGACAAAGACCATTTCTTAATATTTTGTCTCCCTCCGTGATCAAAATGCAGGCTCCATCTTGAGGTCTCTCCATGACCCCCCTTAACCTGCTCCTTCCCCTTTTCCTTTTTATTCTCTTTACCTTTCTCTGTTTCTCCTTCCTTCTCCCGTACTGACCCTGCTGGGTCTTCTAACAGCCAATCCAAGGCACCCTCTATCTCGATTACCTGGGAGCTCTCGTCCTCCTCTTCCCGGGGTATTTGATATGGAGTAAGGGCTGGTAACACTACCATAGCTTTATTTATGCTGGGGCCCAAACTTTTCCTAGCCTTCGGTATCCCAGCTGCAGGTGCCACCGCAAGTGATACCGGAACCTCTGTTTCCTGAGATTGATCTACCTCCATAGGGGCCTCTTCACCCTGTTGCCCCTGTTGTTCCTGCTCGCGTTCTCGCCCTGAACCCAATTCCAATTCCGGTTCCCGTTCTTGCGCGTATTGAGGTACATCTTCACCCTCAACCTCTTCTCCTTCCCTAGACTTTTCCCCTCCCCTCAAGGTCTTCAAAATGTTCCAGGCCCGCCGAATTGTCTGCTCCCTCAGATTTCTGTACCTTCTACGGGTCCATCTGATGGCCACCTGCCATGCCTCCTGCCAATTGACCCCCCGACTCTCTATTTTGATCTCCTCCCCTGCCCTTCTTAGAGCACCCTGGTAATGCTCTTCCATGATCGCTAATCCAGTCTTCAACCAATCACTGGTGTTTTCCTGCAACCGATATTCAGTTCTTGCCGATAGAAAAGCCGGCTGCACCTTCTTTGCTTGGGCCGCAAGCCTAGTTAGTCTACCTGCTGAGCCCTCTCGGCCGCTTTCCACCTCCACCGTGTTGTGGAATAATTTCAAGAACACATGAAAAGCCCGTACTAGGCTTTTAAACTGTGGATTTCCTGCTGGTCTCTCCTGCCCGGTCTCTCGCCCCCTTATTCCTCCTCCAGCTCCACCTTCTCTCTCCACATTCCTCCTTCTTCCACCATCCTCTCTTTCACCACTCGACCGTCCTCTTCCATTCCTGTCCCGTCCTCTTTCCCCTCCTCTTCTTTCATTTCTCTCTCTCCTCTCTCCCCTTTCCTCCGGTCTTCTTCTCTCCATCTCTCTTCTTCCACCACTCCTCACTTCATCCACCAATCTTCCTCCCGCCTCTCTTCTTCTCCTCCTTTCCTCCCAAAAACTTCCTGTCTCTCTCCTTGCGTCCCGACCTCTCCTTTCTCCACGATAGCTTCCCGCCTCTCTCCTTTCATCCTGATGACTTCCTCTCCTTTCATCCCGATGACTTCTCGCCTCCCTCCTTCTTTCATTTTGAAACGCTCTTTCTCCCCTTCTCTCTCCAAACCGACGTTCTCTTCCCATCCTCTCCCTCCGCTCACGCTCTCTGCTCCTCCTCCACCTTCCACCTTCTCCTTGTCCTCTCTCCATGCTCAACAATGATTTTTATTTCCTAAGAACATAAAATCTGTGTTATCTACACATCCCGTTCTTTGTACTGAGTCAAAAAACCCCCGTCCCAATATCCCCCAACGGGATACCGCCCCGGTTAGTCATGTCCGATGGCTCTGGCTAGGTTAGGTTTTTAGAGGATATTACAACAGCCCTTCCCCCTCCTGGTTTTTCAAAAGGGTTCCGGGACTGAGGATATGCACTGGCCGACGCTTGTCTGACTACCTAGTCGGGCTAAACTTCAGGACTATAATGGGAGATCTCTGCCTCCCCTGCGGGTATCCAATCACGAGGCTTTTGTGATTCTACCACTGGACCAAGTATGGACCCCATTACACTTGGACAAGGGTCCCACTTGATCCCATAGTTTTTATCTGACTCAGTTTATTAAGGAACCACTATGGGTCGCTACTGAGTCACTATGGGTAACTTCGAGCAGGAAAAAATAGATAGATGCTACCTCCGAATCGAAAAAGATTCTATATGCTAACCACAGAACTCCTTTTGGTTAGGGCAGAACCATAGTAATAGGGATAAGCCTAAATCTAGCTTGACGAGGCCAAACTATACGCTATCCACATGAATCCACTAGAGCAGGAAAAAATAGATAGATGCTACCTCGGAATCGAAAAAGATTCTATATGCTAACCACAGAACTCCTTTTGGTTAGGGCAGAACCATGGTAATAGGTATAAGCCTAAATCTAGCTTGACAAGGCCAAACTACACGCTATCCACATGAATCCACTTACGGACAAGTAAAAAAAAGCCTCCCTTGGTACAACTCCAACTTCCTGCTCCCTCTAAACTCGTGTGAGAGGGAAATATTCAAGACACTCTCGTCAGTGATGTACCTCAGGCTCCTTGGGTGTTTCGGCTCTTTAAACACCAGACACCCTCCTCTGAGGCGGCCTATCCTGGATGATCAGCCCAGGACGAGTGTCTCATAGCCAATTTCTAATCGAACTAGACCAGATCCTCAAGACCACTGTGATTGGGTTCTGGTTTTAAGATCCGGGGATCCAAACTAATCATCCTTTCTTCTGAAACCAACTGCTGGCCCTGCTGTTCTCTGAATTGGAACTACCAGGTAAAAAAAACATCGGTAACTTCTTCTGAAATTAACTGCTGTCTTTTTGCAAATTACAGGACAACTGCTCCAAATTGGAACTACCAGGTAAGAACATGGAACTGCTACCTGTACTGATCTCCCAATTGGAACTACCAGGTTAGAACATGGGTAACTTCTTCTGAAATTAACTGCTGTCTTTTTTGCAGATTACAGGACAACTGCTCCAAATTGGAACTACCAGGTAAGAACATGGAACTGCTACCTGTACTGATCTCCCAATTGGAACTACCAGGTTAGAACATGGGTAACTTCTTCTGAAATTAACTGCTGTCTTTTTTGCAAATTACAGGACAACTGCTCCAAATTGGAACTACCAGGTAAGAACATGGAACTGCTACCTGTACTGATCTCCCAATTGGAACCACCAGGTAAAAACATGGGTAACTTCTTCTGAAATTAACTGCTGTCTTTTTGCAAATTACAGGACAACTGCTCCAAATTGGAACTACCAGGTAAGAACATGGAACTGCTACCTGTACTGATCTCCCAATTGGAACTACCAGGTTAGAACATGGGTAACTTCTTCTGAAATTAACTGCTGTTGAGATTAACTGCTCTCTTTTACGATTACAGGACTACTGCACCCTGTACTGATCTCCAAATTGGAACTACCAGGTAAAAACAGGAATAGTTTCTCCCGAATCTTAACCTGGTTAAAAAGGACTCACAATGGGGCGGACCTCGAAACTGGCGGATGCGGGGCATCAACCTTCTACCAGTTTCTTGCCCTAAGAGCCAGGACGAACCAAACCGACATCATCCCATTACAGGACAACCGCTGGTAGCCCTGACTCCTGAATTGGAGTACCAGGTAAGATAATTCACCCCCAAGCTGACTGCTAGCCTCCAAACTACCAAGTATACACATGCTTCACGTCGCAAATAACTTCCCAGTCTCTCAACCTGGTCAAAAGAAAGCTCACAATGAAGCGGGGTCGGAACTGGCGGATGCGAGCATCAACCTTCTACCAGTCCCTTGCCCTAAGAGGCAAGACAAACCAAACAGACATCGTCCCATTACAGGACAACCGCTGGTAGCCTTGACTCCTGAATTGGAGCTTCCAGGCAAGAGATCCCGTCCCTCTACCATAACCGAAACCGATGCCACAGTCAGTGTGTAAGCATGTTGTTGCAAAATGTGCCGTTGCATGGAGGGCGCTAACCACCCATAGAAGATTGGGCGCCATTTAAGACCTGTTCGCCCCAGGTCACCTTCCCTGCGTGCTGTCCAAGTGGACCCAGGGGGGCTGGATACTTACCGCCTTACCGAGCAACCCTTGGGTTAACACCGCTAGGTATCCGGGTTAACTCGAGAAAGGCCTGCGAGGAATGGTCTACTTCTGGGGCCCTTTGTCAGCATGCTGACTTAACACAGGAGATCCTGCCCGAGAAGCCCCCGAATAGCAACGGGTTGCCACCAGGTTCCTCCCACCGGCAGGATCCCCAAAAGGGAAGAAAAACAGCTGAACAGATCAAAATCCTTACCAAAAAGGAAGAATCTGTCAATCGCTGATGCCACCAGATGGCGCATCTCTAATATCTACCTTTCTGATATGGTTACCTCGATCGTGGTAACTCCGAAAATATTTTTTATATATATCCTTCCAAGTTCCTGCTCAAAACCGATTAAAATTAACCATCCTTATCAGAAAATGAGAATAAACGATCCCTTTAATAATCACTCGCCTTGGGAAAGAACCACTTTTCCTTTTCCCACATTAGCGAAAAAACGGTTTTTTTTGTATATAAAAAAACGATTTCCAAAAAACTCGAACTCCCGATTCTTCCACAAAAACTCATCGCCCATAAACTTAGGGCGGGAATCGATGCTTAGGGAAGAACCACTTCTCCCTTCCCAAGCTAGCCAGAAAAACGATTTTTTCGAAAAACTTTTTTTTCCAAAAAAACTCCCAATTTTTTATAAAAACCCACTGCCCCCAGATTTAGGGCGGGAATCAGTGCAGAACTAGATTTAAATTGGTAAAAACTATGCCGAATCCAAGCATCAACACCATCCGGTGTATCCTCCAAAGAACGGTTACAGGTAAATTTTCAGAAGAGAAATTGGTACCGTTTTAGATCTAATTTGATCTTCTCTTTTGCAATTACAGGACCACTGCTACCCGTACTGATCTCCCAAGGTAAGAACATGGGTAATTTATTCTGCAATTAACTGCTGTCTACTACAAATTACCGGACCACCGCTCCAAATTGGAACTTCCAGGTAAGAACATGGAACTGCTACCCGTACTGATCTCCAAATTGGAACTACCAGGTAAGAACATGGGTAATTTATTGTGAAATTCACTGCTGTCTCTTACACTTTACAGAACAATTGCTCCAAATTGGAACTCCCAGATAAGAACGCGAAAATGTTACCCGTACTGATCTCCAAATTGGAACCACCAGGTAATTTATTCTGAAATTAACCACTAGTACCACCATCCAGGACTAGAATGGGTAGGTTTAGGGCAAATGCAGGCCCAGATCCAAACCTCAGTAGATCCATGCCAACCCCAATCAGGTGTATTGTCCATAGGGGTAGGATGGGTAGGTTTAGGGAAGAAATAGATACCGGCCTAGACCTCCCTGGGTAGGTGTTAGGGACAGGATAGGTGCAGGCCTAGATCCCCCTGGGTAGGTGTTAGGGACCGGATAGGTGCAAGCCTAAATCCCCTGGGTAGGTGTTAGGGACAGGATAGGTGCCGGCCTAGATCCACCTGGGTAGGTGTTAGGGACCGGATAGGTGCAGGCCTAAATCCCCTGGGTAGGTGTTAGGGACAGGATAGGTGCAGGCCTAGATCCCCCTGGGTAGGTGTTAGGGACAGGATAGGTGCAGACCCAGATTCCCCTGGGTAGGTTTTAGGGAAAGGATAGATACGGGCCTAAATCCCTCTGGGTACCATCAAATGAATTGTCCATAGACTGCCCTAAGTAGATACAGGCCTAGACTCACAGGTACACTATCCTGCAAATCAATATGGATAGCTCAGAACAGAACTTTTCATTAAAAGGCTCAGATTGAGAAGCGATTCCTGGAACCAATTTTCCAAAATCATTCCCCCATCATCATATCATGCCCCTTTTAGAAAACCTTTTCTCCTGTGAGAGAGAAACTTAACTTGTTTCTTGTCTAAGATCCAAAGATGAAAGATGAAAATTGAACCAGAAGATGCTGAATGATGAATAATGAATGATGAATGATGAATGATGAACCAGAAGATGCTGAACCTGTTTAGGAACAACACCTCCCTAAGGGCCGGCTTAGGCCCGTATTCATCCTCCTCATCCGGCCCCAACCCCGACCCAAAGAGCCAGAGAGGAGCCGGAGAGGGTGTATTGTGGTTTCGACTTTCGTTTTCCCCTTGAATTGTTCCAAGATCTAGTCCTCCCAATCCTTCTCCAATCTGATTAAAAGCAGAAGATGAACCAGAAGATGCTGCTCCTGCTTAGGAACAACACCTCCCTAAGGGCCGGCTTAGGCCCGTATTCATCCTCCTCATCCGGCCCCCACCCCGACCCAAAGAGTCGGAGAGGGGCCGGAGAGGGTGTTTTGTTTTTTAATTTTTTAATTCCTACATTCAAATTTTCAAGATGAGGGCCAATGAAAATGATGGTGATGATGATAAAAATGATGATATCCATGATGCTGATATTGATGAGGATGATGATGAAGATGGTGATGATGATGAAGAAGAAGAAGAAGAAGAAGAAAAAAGAAGAAGAAGATGATGATGATGATGATGATGATGATGATGGTGATGATGATGATGATGATGATGATGACGATGAAGAAGAAGATGATGACGATGAGGATGATGATGATGATGATCCAATCCGATCTGATTTTTAAGCCAGAGATGAACCAGAAGATGTTGCTCCTGCTTAGGAACAACACCTCCCCAAGGGCCGGCTTAGGCCCGTATTCATCCTCCTCATCCGGCCCCCACCCCGACCCAAGGAGTCGGAGAGGGGCCGGAGAGGGTGTTTTTTATGGCCTCTTCAATCCCTACTATATCCGTACATCCTTAAACTTCCGTTCTCATCCGAAACTCAATTCTCCAGATTATATTACCGATACCTCCCTTCTTTCATTCAAACCATTTGGGACCCAACTTCCTAATTTCCCAATCCAAATATACTCCTTGTACAATCTGTGTCTTAAAGTCCACTTTGGGTTATGCTCCAATCCTCTTATCCTCAACTTCTGCAATCCATGTTGTTTAAAATGCTCAATCAGTACTCTTCTGCTGGCACTCAATACCCCCTTCCGGATCACATATCTATGCTGATATAGACGGGTCCTAATAGAATTCTTCGTCTGACCAACATACTGCTTGCCACACCGGCTACATTGAATCGCATAAATACAATTCTTCATTTTCAAGGAAATTCTGGGGAGAAAAAATGCCCTCGACTGTCCCCGGGCTTTAATAATCCGAGATCTATCTCTTGCTGGTGGTTTCCCTCCTTTTTGCCTAGGAAGCCTGCTGTGGACCAGCAAATCCCGCAAGTTTGTATTCCTCTTATAGGCTGAAAGGAGAGCCATGTCCTGACCTTCTGGGATGCCCCCCAATGTCTCCTTGAAATTATCCCTGATCTCCTTATTAAGTCTCATCGCCTCTGGAGTATATGGAAAGATGGCCGGAACCAGAACGCTCCCGACTCTAGAGGGCCTGGGTTCCGGGTTTGCCTGTAACCGACAATGTTCTTTATAAATCCCCCTAAGCCGTGATCTCGAGTAACCTCTTGTCCGCAGCGCGCAAAACAATGTGCGTTTCGCTTCCTGGAAGTCCTCCTCTCTTGAACAAATCCTCCTAAATCTAAGGAGCTGAGATAACACTATACCTCTAAATGTATGTCTCGGATGATAACTCTCACAATGTAACAAGGCATGGGTATCTGTCTCTTTAAAGAACATCTTAAAATCCAGTCGACCCGTGGAAGGAAAATCCGGTCCCTTATATACCGTTGTATCCAAGAACTCAATAGCCTGTTCCTTGACCACCGCTTGTACCTTAATCGAAGTATGATGCGTATTTAATACTCCCAAAAAGGTTTCAAAATCCTGTTGACTATGACTCCACACTCCCCAAACATCATCCAAGAAGCGCAAGTATGATAAGGGAATTTTTTCACACTTGGGAAACACCGTCTCCTCCCATTGGGCCATATAGATATTTGCATATGCTGGTGCAAACCTCTTCCCCATGGCTGTCCCCTTAATCTGTAGGTAAAATCCTCCCTCGAAGTCAAAATCATTACAGGTCAAACTCAACTCCAGGAGTTCTAGAATCGCTTCGTCTGGTCTGGCGGCATCCGGGTACCGAGAAAAACAGTCCCGCACTGCCTTCAGTCCCAACGGGGTCTCAATGTTCGTGTAAAGACTCTCCACATCAAGTGAGAACAAAATTGCCCCTGGTGGCACTCTCAAATTTCTCACCTTATCCAAAAAATCATAAGTGTCCCTAATATAACTAGAATGTCTAGTCGATAAGGGATTCAAGTAAAAGTCAATCAATTCCGCAATCCTGTGACTCTCACTTCCACAATCCGAAACTATCGGACGACCTGGGGGCATACAGGGATTAAGCCATTTCTCCTTAGATTTGTGCACCTTTGGCAGTAAATAAAACCTTCTAGGTCTAGGTGTGACTTCCCCCAATAGGTAATTTGCCTGCCGTTTGCAAATAAAACCCGTCTTCTCCAAAGAATCCACCACCTTCTCAATGCGCGGCACTGATTCCATAAAAATAGGAGCCCTTAGCTTACGATAAAATGTTGCATCAGTCAACTGTCTCTGTGCTTCTTGCACATAATGCTCCCTATCCATAATGACCACTGTACTTCCCTTATCTGCTGGTTTAATAACTATATCCCGCCTAGAGATCAACTCTCCCAGAGCTTTAACCTCCTCTCGGGATAAATTCTGTCTTGGAGTCCGTACTCCCGATAAAGCTTTCTGGACCCCCTCCACATTCCTATCAAAAAAATCCCATACTTCCCCTGGTAATTGCTGGGGTCTGGGCACCCAGCCTGATCTCTCACAAAAAGGTAAGATCTGAACATCCGTCTCCTCCCTAGGGCCAAAAAATACCGCTCTCTGTACCTTGGCATGAAACTGACCCAGGTCCGCCAGAAGAGACCCCCTATCAACCTTTTTCAATAAATGAGAAGGAATAAAGGATAAACCCCTTTCCAATAGACTTACTTGTGCTGGTGTCAAACGAAAACACTGAGACAAATTAATCACTGAATGCTGCTTTATTTTCTCATAATGTACGGGGCCCTGGCGAAATGGCCCCTCTATTCTTTTAAATATCCCTGCCAATGTCTAAGGATACCTCTGGCGGTTGCGGACGTCCAATGCACCTTGTCCGATTCCCCCTTAAATTGCTCTCCTGATAGAAGAGGAATGCTACAACCCAAATCCGCTATCTTCTCATTAAGAGCAGAAAGCATTACTTTCTGCTCCTCTGGAAGAGCACGATCAAAATTAATCAGCGGAATATAAATTTGGGCTTCCGGAAACAATTTCTTGGATGTTTCCACCATTCTCTGGAGCATCTTCCCCAGCACAGTAACCTTTCCTCCACCCCTGTCATTCAGCCCAAATGAGAGGATGACATGCTCCTGTACCTCAGATCCTTTTGTCCCATGTTTAAGGATAACATAGGCGTCAGCTATTGAGGCTCCTGAAAAAGTGTGAATCTCCAAATCCCAGGCCTCCGTCTTTGGCAGGCGACCCACATTTGAGTCCCCCAGAATAAGAATGGGGCTAACCGGAGACAAAGACCATTTCTTAATATTTTGTCTCCCTCCGTGATCAAAATGCAGGCTCCATCTTGAGGTCTCTCCATGACCCCCCTTAACCTGCTCCTTCCCCTTTTCCTTTTTATTCTCTTTACCTTTCTCTGTTTCTCCTTCCTTCTCCCGTACTGACCCTGCTGGGTCTTCTAACAGCCAATCCAAGGCACCCTCTATCTCGATTACCTGGGAGCTCTCGTCCTCCTCTTCCCGGGGTATTTGATATGGAGTAAGGGCTGGTAACACTACCATAGCTTTATTTATGCTGGGGCCCAAACTTTTCCTAGCCTTCGGTATCCCAGCTGCAGGTGCCACCGCAAGTGATACCGGAACCTCTGTTTCCTGAGATTGATCTACCTCCATAGGGGCCTCTTCACCCTGTTGCCCCTGTTGTTCCTGCTCGCGTTCTCGCCCTGAACCCAATTCCAATTCCGGTTCCCGTTCTTGCGCGTATTGAGGTACATCTTCACCCTCAACCTCTTCTCCTTCCCTAGACTTTTCCCCTCCCCTCAAGGTCTTCAAAATGTTCCAGGCCCGCCGAATTGTCTGCTCCCTCAGATTTCTGTACCTTCTACGGGTCCATCTGATGGCCACCTGCCATGCCTCCTGCCAATTGACCCCCCGACTCTCTATTTTGATCTCCTCCCCTGCCCTTCTTAGAGCACCCTGGTAATGCTCTTCCATGATCGCTAATCCAGTCTTCAACCAATCACTGGTGTTTTCCTGCAACCGATATTCAGTTCTTGCCGATAGAAAAGCCGGCTGCACCTTCTTTGCTTGGGCCGCAAGCCTAGTTAGTCTACCTGCTGAGCCCTCTCGGCCGCTTTCCACCTCCACCGTGTTGTGGAATAATTTCAAGAACACATGAAAAGCCCGTACTAGGCTTTTAAACTGTGGATTTCCTGCTGGTCTCTCCTGCCCGGTCTCTCGCCCCCTTATTCCTCCTCCAGCTCCACCTTCTCTCTCCACATTCCTCCTTCTTCCACCATCCTCTCTTTCACCACTCGACCGTCCTCTTCCATTCCTGTCCCGTCCTCTTTCCCCTCCTCTTCTTTCATTTCTCTCTCTCCTCTCTCCCCTTTCCTCCGGTCTTCTTCTCTCCATCTCTCTTCTTCCACCACTCCTCACTTCATCCACCAATCTTCCTCCCGCCTCTCTTCTTCTCCTCCTTTCCTCCCAAAAACTTCCTGTCTCTCTCCTTGCGTCCCGACCTCTCCTTTCTCCACGATAGCTTCCCGCCTCTCTCCTTTCATCCTGATGACTTCCTCTCCTTTCATCCCGATGACTTCTCGCCTCCCTCCTTCTTTCATTTTGAAACGCTCTTTCTCCCCTTCTCTCTCCAAACCGACGTTCTCTTCCCATCCTCTCCCTCCGCTCACGCTCTCTGCTCCTCCTCCACCTTCCACCTTCTCCTTGTCCTCTCTCCATGCTCAACAATGATTTTTATTTCCTAAGAACATAAAATCTGTGTTATCTACACATCCCGTTCTTTGTACTGAGTCAAAAAACCCCCGTCCCAATATCCCCCAACGGGATACCGCCCCGGTTAGTCATGTCCGATGGCTCTGGCTAGGTTAGGTTTTTAGAGGATATTACAACAGCCCTTCCCCCTCCTGGTTTTTCAAAAGGGTTCCGGGACTGAGGATATGCACTGGCCGACGCTTGTCTGACTACCTAGTCGGGCTAAACTTCAGGACTATAATGGGAGATCTCTGCCTCCCCTGCGGGTATCCAATCACGAGGCTTTTGTGATTCTACCACTGGACCAAGTATGGACCCCATTACACTTGGACAAGGGTCCCACTTGATCCCATAGTTTTTATCTGACTCAGTTTATTAAGGAACCACTATGGGTCGCTACTGAGTCACTATGGGTAACTTCGAGCAGGAAAAAATAGATAGATGCTACCTCCGAATCGAAAAAGATTCTATATGCTAACCACAGAACTCCTTTTGGTTAGGGCAGAACCATAGTAATAGGGATAAGCCTAAATCTAGCTTGACGAGGCCAAACTATACGCTATCCACATGAATCCACTAGAGCAGGAAAAAATAGATAGATGCTACCTCGGAATCGAAAAAGATTCTATATGCTAACCACAGAACTCCTTTTGGTTAGGGCAGAACCATGGTAATAGGTATAAGCCTAAATCTAGCTTGACAAGGCCAAACTACACGCTATCCACATGAATCCACTTACGGACAAGTAAAAAAAAGCCTCCCTTGGTACAACTCCAACTTCCTGCTCCCTCTAAACTCGTGTGAGAGGGAAATATTCAAGACACTCTCGTCAGTGATGTACCTCAGGCTCCTTGGGTGTTTCGGCTCTTTAAACACCAGACACCCTCCTCTGAGGCGGCCTATCCTGGATGATCAGCCCAGGACGAGTGTCTCATAGCCAATTTCTAATCGAACTAGACCAGATCCTCAAGACCACTGTGATTGGGTTCTGGTTTTAAGATCCGGGGATCCAAACTAATCATCCTTTCTTCTGAAACCAACTGCTGGCCCTGCTGTTCTCTGAATTGGAACTACCAGGTAAAAAAAACATCGGTAACTTCTTCTGAAATTAACTGCTGTCTTTTTGCAAATTACAGGACAACTGCTCCAAATTGGAACTACCAGGTAAGAACATGGAACTGCTACCTGTACTGATCTCCCAATTGGAACTACCAGGTTAGAACATGGGTAACTTCTTCTGAAATTAACTGCTGTCTTTTTTGCAGATTACAGGACAACTGCTCCAAATTGGAACTACCAGGTAAGAACATGGAACTGCTACCTGTACTGATCTCCCAATTGGAACTACCAGGTTAGAACATGGGTAACTTCTTCTGAAATTAACTGCTGTCTTTTTTGCAAATTACAGGACAACTGCTCCAAATTGGAACTACCAGGTAAGAACATGGAACTGCTACCTGTACTGATCTCCCAATTGGAACCACCAGGTAAAAACATGGGTAACTTCTTCTGAAATTAACTGCTGTCTTTTTGCAAATTACAGGACAACTGCTCCAAATTGGAACTACCAGGTAAGAACATGGAACTGCTACCTGTACTGATCTCCCAATTGGAACTACCAGGTTAGAACATGGGTAACTTCTTCTGAAATTAACTGCTGTTGAGATTAACTGCTCTCTTTTACGATTACAGGACTACTGCACCCTGTACTGATCTCCAAATTGGAACTACCAGGTAAAAACAGGAATAGTTTCTCCCGAATCTTAACCTGGTTAAAAAGGACTCACAATGGGGCGGACCTCGAAACTGGCGGATGCGGGGCATCAACCTTCTACCAGTTTCTTGCCCTAAGAGCCAGGACGAACCAAACCGACATCATCCCATTACAGGACAACCGCTGGTAGCCCTGACTCCTGAATTGGAGTACCAGGTAAGATAATTCACCCCCAAGCTGACTGCTAGCCTCCAAACTACCAAGTATACACATGCTTCACGTCGCAAATAACTTCCCAGTCTCTCAACCTGGTCAAAAGAAAGCTCACAATGAAGCGGGGTCGGAACTGGCGGATGCGAGCATCAACCTTCTACCAGTCCCTTGCCCTAAGAGGCAAGACAAACCAAACAGACATCGTCCCATTACAGGACAACCGCTGGTAGCCTTGACTCCTGAATTGGAGCTTCCAGGCAAGAGATCCCGTCCCTCTACCATAACCGAAACCGATGCCACAGTCAGTGTGTAAGCATGTTGTTGCAAAATGTGCCGTTGCATGGAGGGCGCTAACCACCCATAGAAGATTGGGCGCCATTTAAGACCTGTTCGCCCCAGGTCACCTTCCCTGCGTGCTGTCCAAGTGGACCCAGGGGGGCTGGATACTTACCGCCTTACCGAGCAACCCTTGGGTTAACACCGCTAGGTATCCGGGTTAACTCGAGAAAGGCCTGCGAGGAATGGTCTACTTCTGGGGCCCTTTGTCAGCATGCTGACTTAACACAGGAGATCCTGCCCGAGAAGCCCCCGAATAGCAACGGGTTGCCACCAGGTTCCTCCCACCGGCAGGATCCCCAAAAGGGAAGAAAAACAGCTGAACAGATCAAAATCCTTACCAAAAAGGAAGAATCTGTCAATCGCTGATGCCACCAGATGGCGCATCTCTAATATCTACCTTTCTGATATGGTTACCTCGATCGTGGTAACTCCGAAAATATTTTTTATATATATCCTTCCAAGTTCCTGCTCAAAACCGATTAAAATTAACCATCCTTATCAGAAAATGAGAATAAACGATCCCTTTAATAATCACTCGCCTTGGGAAAGAACCACTTTTCCTTTTCCCACATTAGCGAAAAAACGGTTTTTTTTGTATATAAAAAAACGATTTCCAAAAAACTCGAACTCCCGATTCTTCCACAAAAACTCATCGCCCATAAACTTAGGGCGGGAATCGATGCTTAGGGAAGAACCACTTCTCCCTTCCCAAGCTAGCCAGAAAAACGATTTTTTCGAAAAACTTTTTTTTCCAAAAAAACTCCCAATTTTTTATAAAAACCCACTGCCCCCAGATTTAGGGCGGGAATCAGTGCAGAACTAGATTTAAATTGGTAAAAACTATGCCGAATCCAAGCATCAACACCATCCGGTGTATCCTCCAAAGAACGGTTACAGGTAAATTTTCAGAAGAGAAATTGGTACCGTTTTAGATCTAATTTGATCTTCTCTTTTGCAATTACAGGACCACTGCTACCCGTACTGATCTCCCAAGGTAAGAACATGGGTAATTTATTCTGCAATTAACTGCTGTCTACTACAAATTACCGGACCACCGCTCCAAATTGGAACTTCCAGGTAAGAACATGGAACTGCTACCCGTACTGATCTCCAAATTGGAACTACCAGGTAAGAACATGGGTAATTTATTGTGAAATTCACTGCTGTCTCTTACACTTTACAGAACAATTGCTCCAAATTGGAACTCCCAGATAAGAACGCGAAAATGTTACCCGTACTGATCTCCAAATTGGAACCACCAGGTAATTTATTCTGAAATTAACCACTAGTACCACCATCCAGGACTAGAATGGGTAGGTTTAGGGCAAATGCAGGCCCAGATCCAAACCTCAGTAGATCCATGCCAACCCCAATCAGGTGTATTGTCCATAGGGGTAGGATGGGTAGGTTTAGGGAAGAAATAGATACCGGCCTAGACCTCCCTGGGTAGGTGTTAGGGACAGGATAGGTGCAGGCCTAGATCCCCCTGGGTAGGTGTTAGGGACCGGATAGGTGCAAGCCTAAATCCCCTGGGTAGGTGTTAGGGACAGGATAGGTGCCGGCCTAGATCCACCTGGGTAGGTGTTAGGGACCGGATAGGTGCAGGCCTAAATCCCCTGGGTAGGTGTTAGGGACAGGATAGGTGCAGGCCTAGATCCCCCTGGGTAGGTGTTAGGGACAGGATAGGTGCAGACCCAGATTCCCCTGGGTAGGTTTTAGGGAAAGGATAGATACGGGCCTAAATCCCTCTGGGTACCATCAAATGAATTGTCCATAGACTGCCCTAAGTAGATACAGGCCTAGACTCACAGGTACACTATCCTGCAAATCAATATGGATAGCTCAGAACAGAACTTTTCATTAAAAGGCTCAGATTGAGAAGCGATTCCTGGAACCAATTTTCCAAAATCATTCCCCCATCATCATATCATGCCCCTTTTAGAAAACCTTTTCTCCTGTGAGAGAGAAACTTAACTTGTTTCTTGTCTAAGATCCAAAGATGAAAGATGAAAATTGAACCAGAAGATGCTGAATGATGAATAATGAATGATGAATGATGAATGATGAACCAGAAGATGCTGAACCTGTTTAGGAACAACACCTCCCTAAGGGCCGGCTTAGGCCCGTATTCATCCTCCTCATCCGGCCCCAACCCCGACCCAAAGAGCCAGAGAGGAGCCGGAGAGGGTGTATTGTGGTTTCGACTTTCGTTTTCCCCTTGAATTGTTCCAAGATCTAGTCCTCCCAATCCTTCTCCAATCTGATTAAAAGCAGAAGATGAACCAGAAGATGCTGCTCCTGCTTAGGAACAACACCTCCCTAAGGGCCGGCTTAGGCCCGTATTCATCCTCCTCATCCGGCCCCCACCCCGACCCAAAGAGTCGGAGAGGGGCCGGAGAGGGTGTTTTGTTTTTTAATTTTTTAATTCCTACATTCAAATTTTCAAGATGAGGGCCAATGAAAATGATGGTGATGATGATAAAAATGATGATATCCATGATGCTGATATTGATGAGGATGATGATGAAGATGGTGATGATGATGAAGAAGAAGAAGAAGAAGAAGAAAAAAGAAGAAGAAGATGATGATGATGATGATGATGATGATGATGGTGATGATGATGATGATGATGATGATGACGATGAAGAAGAAGATGATGACGATGAGGATGATGATGATGATGATCCAATCCGATCTGATTTTTAAGCCAGAGATGAACCAGAAGATGTTGCTCCTGCTTAGGAACAACACCTCCCCAAGGGCCGGCTTAGGCCCGTATTCATCCTCCTCATCCGGCCCCCACCCCGACCCAAGGAGTCGGAGAGGGGCCGGAGAGGGTGTTTTTTATGGCCTCTTCAATCCCTACTATATCCGTACATCCTTAAACTTCCGTTCTCATCCGAAACTCAATTCTCCAGATTATATTACCGATACCTCCCTTCTTTCATTCAAACCATTTGGGACCCAACTTCCTAATTTCCCAATCCAAATATACTCCTTGTACAATCTGTGTCTTAAAGTCCACTTTGGGTTATGCTCCAATCCTCTTATCCTCAACTTCTGCAATCCATGTTGTTTAAAATGCTCAATCAGTACTCTTCTGCTGGCACTCAATACCCCCTTCCGGATCACATATCTATGCTGATATAGACGGGTCCTAATAGAATTCTTCGTCTGACCAACATACTGCTTGCCACACCGGCTACATTGAATCGCATAAATACAATTCTTCATTTTCAAGGAAATTCTGGGGAGAAAAAATGCCCTCGACTGTCCCCGGGCTTTAATAATCCGAGATCTATCTCTTGCTGGTGGTTTCCCTCCTTTTTGCCTAGGAAGCCTGCTGTGGACCAGCAAATCCCGCAAGTTTGTATTCCTCTTATAGGCTGAAAGGAGAGCCATGTCCTGACCTTCTGGGATGCCCCCCAATGTCTCCTTGAAATTATCCCTGATCTCCTTATTAAGTCTCATCGCCTCTGGAGTATATGGAAAGATGGCCGGAACCAGAACGCTCCCGACTCTAGAGGGCCTGGGTTCCGGGTTTGCCTGTAACCGACAATGTTCTTTATAAATCCCCCTAAGCCGTGATCTCGAGTAACCTCTTGTCCGCAGCGCGCAAAACAATGTGCGTTTCGCTTCCTGGAAGTCCTCCTCTCTTGAACAAATCCTCCTAAATCTAAGGAGCTGAGATAACACTATACCTCTAAATGTATGTCTCGGATGATAACTCTCACAATGTAACAAGGCATGGGTATCTGTCTCTTTAAAGAACATCTTAAAATCCAGTCGACCCGTGGAAGGAAAATCCGGTCCCTTATATACCGTTGTATCCAAGAACTCAATAGCCTGTTCCTTGACCACCGCTTGTACCTTAATCGAAGTATGATGCGTATTTAATACTCCCAAAAAGGTTTCAAAATCCTGTTGACTATGACTCCACACTCCCCAAACATCATCCAAGAAGCGCAAGTATGATAAGGGAATTTTTTCACACTTGGGAAACACCGTCTCCTCCCATTGGGCCATATAGATATTTGCATATGCTGGTGCAAACCTCTTCCCCATGGCTGTCCCCTTAATCTGTAGGTAAAATCCTCCCTCGAAGTCAAAATCATTACAGGTCAAACTCAACTCCAGGAGTTCTAGAATCGCTTCGTCTGGTCTGGCGGCATCCGGGTACCGAGAAAAACAGTCCCGCACTGCCTTCAGTCCCAACGGGGTCTCAATGTTCGTGTAAAGACTCTCCACATCAAGTGAGAACAAAATTGCCCCTGGTGGCACTCTCAAATTTCTCACCTTATCCAAAAAATCATAAGTGTCCCTAATATAACTAGAATGTCTAGTCGATAAGGGATTCAAGTAAAAGTCAATCAATTCCGCAATCCTGTGACTCTCACTTCCACAATCCGAAACTATCGGACGACCTGGGGGCATACAGGGATTAAGCCATTTCTCCTTAGATTTGTGCACCTTTGGCAGTAAATAAAACCTTCTAGGTCTAGGTGTGACTTCCCCCAATAGGTAATTTGCCTGCCGTTTGCAAATAAAACCCGTCTTCTCCAAAGAATCCACCACCTTCTCAATGCGCGGCACTGATTCCATAAAAATAGGAGCCCTTAGCTTACGATAAAATGTTGCATCAGTCAACTGTCTCTGTGCTTCTTGCACATAATGCTCCCTATCCATAATGACCACTGTACTTCCCTTATCTGCTGGTTTAATAACTATATCCCGCCTAGAGATCAACTCTCCCAGAGCTTTAACCTCCTCTCGGGATAAATTCTGTCTTGGAGTCCGTACTCCCGATAAAGCTTTCTGGACCCCCTCCACATTCCTATCAAAAAAATCCCATACTTCCCCTGGTAATTGCTGGGGTCTGGGCACCCAGCCTGATCTCTCACAAAAAGGTAAGATCTGAACATCCGTCTCCTCCCTAGGGCCAAAAAATACCGCTCTCTGTACCTTGGCATGAAACTGACCCAGGTCCGCCAGAAGAGACCCCCTATCAACCTTTTTCAATAAATGAGAAGGAATAAAGGATAAACCCCTTTCCAATAGACTTACTTGTGCTGGTGTCAAACGAAAACACTGAGACAAATTAATCACTGAATGCTGCTTTATTTTCTCATAATGTACGGGGCCCTGGCGAAATGGCCCCTCTATTCTTTTAAATATCCCTGCCAATGTCTAAGGATACCTCTGGCGGTTGCGGACGTCCAATGCACCTTGTCCGATTCCCCCTTAAATTGCTCTCCTGATAGAAGAGGAATGCTACAACCCAAATCCGCTATCTTCTCATTAAGAGCAGAAAGCATTACTTTCTGCTCCTCTGGAAGAGCACGATCAAAATTAATCAGCGGAATATAAATTTGGGCTTCCGGAAACAATTTCTTGGATGTTTCCACCATTCTCTGGAGCATCTTCCCCAGCACAGTAACCTTTCCTCCACCCCTGTCATTCAGCCCAAATGAGAGGATGACATGCTCCTGTACCTCAGATCCTTTTGTCCCATGTTTAAGGATAACATAGGCGTCAGCTATTGAGGCTCCTGAAAAAGTGTGAATCTCCAAATCCCAGGCCTCCGTCTTTGGCAGGCGACCCACATTTGAGTCCCCCAGAATAAGAATGGGGCTAACCGGAGACAAAGACCATTTCTTAATATTTTGTCTCCCTCCGTGATCAAAATGCAGGCTCCATCTTGAGGTCTCTCCATGACCCCCCTTAACCTGCTCCTTCCCCTTTTCCTTTTTATTCTCTTTACCTTTCTCTGTTTCTCCTTCCTTCTCCCGTACTGACCCTGCTGGGTCTTCTAACAGCCAATCCAAGGCACCCTCTATCTCGATTACCTGGGAGCTCTCGTCCTCCTCTTCCCGGGGTATTTGATATGGAGTAAGGGCTGGTAACACTACCATAGCTTTATTTATGCTGGGGCCCAAACTTTTCCTAGCCTTCGGTATCCCAGCTGCAGGTGCCACCGCAAGTGATACCGGAACCTCTGTTTCCTGAGATTGATCTACCTCCATAGGGGCCTCTTCACCCTGTTGCCCCTGTTGTTCCTGCTCGCGTTCTCGCCCTGAACCCAATTCCAATTCCGGTTCCCGTTCTTGCGCGTATTGAGGTACATCTTCACCCTCAACCTCTTCTCCTTCCCTAGACTTTTCCCCTCCCCTCAAGGTCTTCAAAATGTTCCAGGCCCGCCGAATTGTCTGCTCCCTCAGATTTCTGTACCTTCTACGGGTCCATCTGATGGCCACCTGCCATGCCTCCTGCCAATTGACCCCCCGACTCTCTATTTTGATCTCCTCCCCTGCCCTTCTTAGAGCACCCTGGTAATGCTCTTCCATGATCGCTAATCCAGTCTTCAACCAATCACTGGTGTTTTCCTGCAACCGATATTCAGTTCTTGCCGATAGAAAAGCCGGCTGCACCTTCTTTGCTTGGGCCGCAAGCCTAGTTAGTCTACCTGCTGAGCCCTCTCGGCCGCTTTCCACCTCCACCGTGTTGTGGAATAATTTCAAGAACACATGAAAAGCCCGTACTAGGCTTTTAAACTGTGGATTTCCTGCTGGTCTCTCCTGCCCGGTCTCTCGCCCCCTTATTCCTCCTCCAGCTCCACCTTCTCTCTCCACATTCCTCCTTCTTCCACCATCCTCTCTTTCACCACTCGACCGTCCTCTTCCATTCCTGTCCCGTCCTCTTTCCCCTCCTCTTCTTTCATTTCTCTCTCTCCTCTCTCCCCTTTCCTCCGGTCTTCTTCTCTCCATCTCTCTTCTTCCACCACTCCTCACTTCATCCACCAATCTTCCTCCCGCCTCTCTTCTTCTCCTCCTTTCCTCCCAAAAACTTCCTGTCTCTCTCCTTGCGTCCCGACCTCTCCTTTCTCCACGATAGCTTCCCGCCTCTCTCCTTTCATCCTGATGACTTCCTCTCCTTTCATCCCGATGACTTCTCGCCTCCCTCCTTCTTTCATTTTGAAACGCTCTTTCTCCCCTTCTCTCTCCAAACCGACGTTCTCTTCCCATCCTCTCCCTCCGCTCACGCTCTCTGCTCCTCCTCCACCTTCCACCTTCTCCTTGTCCTCTCTCCATGCTCAACAATGATTTTTATTTCCTAAGAACATAAAATCTGTGTTATCTACACATCCCGTTCTTTGTACTGAGTCAAAAAACCCCCGTCCCAATATCCCCCAACGGGATACCGCCCCGGTTAGTCATGTCCGATGGCTCTGGCTAGGTTAGGTTTTTAGAGGATATTACAACAGCCCTTCCCCCTCCTGGTTTTTCAAAAGGGTTCCGGGACTGAGGATATGCACTGGCCGACGCTTGTCTGACTACCTAGTCGGGCTAAACTTCAGGACTATAATGGGAGATCTCTGCCTCCCCTGCGGGTATCCAATCACGAGGCTTTTGTGATTCTACCACTGGACCAAGTATGGACCCCATTACACTTGGACAAGGGTCCCACTTGATCCCATAGTTTTTATCTGACTCAGTTTATTAAGGAACCACTATGGGTCGCTACTGAGTCACTATGGGTAACTTCGAGCAGGAAAAAATAGATAGATGCTACCTCCGAATCGAAAAAGATTCTATATGCTAACCACAGAACTCCTTTTGGTTAGGGCAGAACCATAGTAATAGGGATAAGCCTAAATCTAGCTTGACGAGGCCAAACTATACGCTATCCACATGAATCCACTAGAGCAGGAAAAAATAGATAGATGCTACCTCGGAATCGAAAAAGATTCTATATGCTAACCACAGAACTCCTTTTGGTTAGGGCAGAACCATGGTAATAGGTATAAGCCTAAATCTAGCTTGACAAGGCCAAACTACACGCTATCCACATGAATCCACTTACGGACAAGTAAAAAAAAGCCTCCCTTGGTACAACTCCAACTTCCTGCTCCCTCTAAACTCGTGTGAGAGGGAAATATTCAAGACACTCTCGTCAGTGATGTACCTCAGGCTCCTTGGGTGTTTCGGCTCTTTAAACACCAGACACCCTCCTCTGAGGCGGCCTATCCTGGATGATCAGCCCAGGACGAGTGTCTCATAGCCAATTTCTAATCGAACTAGACCAGATCCTCAAGACCACTGTGATTGGGTTCTGGTTTTAAGATCCGGGGATCCAAACTAATCATCCTTTCTTCTGAAACCAACTGCTGGCCCTGCTGTTCTCTGAATTGGAACTACCAGGTAAAAAAAACATCGGTAACTTCTTCTGAAATTAACTGCTGTCTTTTTGCAAATTACAGGACAACTGCTCCAAATTGGAACTACCAGGTAAGAACATGGAACTGCTACCTGTACTGATCTCCCAATTGGAACTACCAGGTTAGAACATGGGTAACTTCTTCTGAAATTAACTGCTGTCTTTTTTGCAGATTACAGGACAACTGCTCCAAATTGGAACTACCAGGTAAGAACATGGAACTGCTACCTGTACTGATCTCCCAATTGGAACTACCAGGTTAGAACATGGGTAACTTCTTCTGAAATTAACTGCTGTCTTTTTTGCAAATTACAGGACAACTGCTCCAAATTGGAACTACCAGGTAAGAACATGGAACTGCTACCTGTACTGATCTCCCAATTGGAACCACCAGGTAAAAACATGGGTAACTTCTTCTGAAATTAACTGCTGTCTTTTTGCAAATTACAGGACAACTGCTCCAAATTGGAACTACCAGGTAAGAACATGGAACTGCTACCTGTACTGATCTCCCAATTGGAACTACCAGGTTAGAACATGGGTAACTTCTTCTGAAATTAACTGCTGTTGAGATTAACTGCTCTCTTTTACGATTACAGGACTACTGCACCCTGTACTGATCTCCAAATTGGAACTACCAGGTAAAAACAGGAATAGTTTCTCCCGAATCTTAACCTGGTTAAAAAGGACTCACAATGGGGCGGACCTCGAAACTGGCGGATGCGGGGCATCAACCTTCTACCAGTTTCTTGCCCTAAGAGCCAGGACGAACCAAACCGACATCATCCCATTACAGGACAACCGCTGGTAGCCCTGACTCCTGAATTGGAGTACCAGGTAAGATAATTCACCCCCAAGCTGACTGCTAGCCTCCAAACTACCAAGTATACACATGCTTCACGTCGCAAATAACTTCCCAGTCTCTCAACCTGGTCAAAAGAAAGCTCACAATGAAGCGGGGTCGGAACTGGCGGATGCGAGCATCAACCTTCTACCAGTCCCTTGCCCTAAGAGGCAAGACAAACCAAACAGACATCGTCCCATTACAGGACAACCGCTGGTAGCCTTGACTCCTGAATTGGAGCTTCCAGGCAAGAGATCCCGTCCCTCTACCATAACCGAAACCGATGCCACAGTCAGTGTGTAAGCATGTTGTTGCAAAATGTGCCGTTGCATGGAGGGCGCTAACCACCCATAGAAGATTGGGCGCCATTTAAGACCTGTTCGCCCCAGGTCACCTTCCCTGCGTGCTGTCCAAGTGGACCCAGGGGGGCTGGATACTTACCGCCTTACCGAGCAACCCTTGGGTTAACACCGCTAGGTATCCGGGTTAACTCGAGAAAGGCCTGCGAGGAATGGTCTACTTCTGGGGCCCTTTGTCAGCATGCTGACTTAACACAGGAGATCCTGCCCGAGAAGCCCCCGAATAGCAACGGGTTGCCACCAGGTTCCTCCCACCGGCAGGATCCCCAAAAGGGAAGAAAAACAGCTGAACAGATCAAAATCCTTACCAAAAAGGAAGAATCTGTCAATCGCTGATGCCACCAGATGGCGCATCTCTAATATCTACCTTTCTGATATGGTTACCTCGATCGTGGTAACTCCGAAAATATTTTTTATATATATCCTTCCAAGTTCCTGCTCAAAACCGATTAAAATTAACCATCCTTATCAGAAAATGAGAATAAACGATCCCTTTAATAATCACTCGCCTTGGGAAAGAACCACTTTTCCTTTTCCCACATTAGCGAAAAAACGGTTTTTTTTGTATATAAAAAAACGATTTCCAAAAAACTCGAACTCCCGATTCTTCCACAAAAACTCATCGCCCATAAACTTAGGGCGGGAATCGATGCTTAGGGAAGAACCACTTCTCCCTTCCCAAGCTAGCCAGAAAAACGATTTTTTCGAAAAACTTTTTTTTCCAAAAAAACTCCCAATTTTTTATAAAAACCCACTGCCCCCAGATTTAGGGCGGGAATCAGTGCAGAACTAGATTTAAATTGGTAAAAACTATGCCGAATCCAAGCATCAACACCATCCGGTGTATCCTCCAAAGAACGGTTACAGGTAAATTTTCAGAAGAGAAATTGGTACCGTTTTAGATCTAATTTGATCTTCTCTTTTGCAATTACAGGACCACTGCTACCCGTACTGATCTCCCAAGGTAAGAACATGGGTAATTTATTCTGCAATTAACTGCTGTCTACTACAAATTACCGGACCACCGCTCCAAATTGGAACTTCCAGGTAAGAACATGGAACTGCTACCCGTACTGATCTCCAAATTGGAACTACCAGGTAAGAACATGGGTAATTTATTGTGAAATTCACTGCTGTCTCTTACACTTTACAGAACAATTGCTCCAAATTGGAACTCCCAGATAAGAACGCGAAAATGTTACCCGTACTGATCTCCAAATTGGAACCACCAGGTAATTTATTCTGAAATTAACCACTAGTACCACCATCCAGGACTAGAATGGGTAGGTTTAGGGCAAATGCAGGCCCAGATCCAAACCTCAGTAGATCCATGCCAACCCCAATCAGGTGTATTGTCCATAGGGGTAGGATGGGTAGGTTTAGGGAAGAAATAGATACCGGCCTAGACCTCCCTGGGTAGGTGTTAGGGACAGGATAGGTGCAGGCCTAGATCCCCCTGGGTAGGTGTTAGGGACCGGATAGGTGCAAGCCTAAATCCCCTGGGTAGGTGTTAGGGACAGGATAGGTGCCGGCCTAGATCCACCTGGGTAGGTGTTAGGGACCGGATAGGTGCAGGCCTAAATCCCCTGGGTAGGTGTTAGGGACAGGATAGGTGCAGGCCTAGATCCCCCTGGGTAGGTGTTAGGGACAGGATAGGTGCAGACCCAGATTCCCCTGGGTAGGTTTTAGGGAAAGGATAGATACGGGCCTAAATCCCTCTGGGTACCATCAAATGAATTGTCCATAGACTGCCCTAAGTAGATACAGGCCTAGACTCACAGGTACACTATCCTGCAAATCAATATGGATAGCTCAGAACAGAACTTTTCATTAAAAGGCTCAGATTGAGAAGCGATTCCTGGAACCAATTTTCCAAAATCATTCCCCCATCATCATATCATGCCCCTTTTAGAAAACCTTTTCTCCTGTGAGAGAGAAACTTAACTTGTTTCTTGTCTAAGATCCAAAGATGAAAGATGAAAATTGAACCAGAAGATGCTGAATGATGAATAATGAATGATGAATGATGAATGATGAACCAGAAGATGCTGAACCTGTTTAGGAACAACACCTCCCTAAGGGCCGGCTTAGGCCCGTATTCATCCTCCTCATCCGGCCCCAACCCCGACCCAAAGAGCCAGAGAGGAGCCGGAGAGGGTGTATTGTGGTTTCGACTTTCGTTTTCCCCTTGAATTGTTCCAAGATCTAGTCCTCCCAATCCTTCTCCAATCTGATTAAAAGCAGAAGATGAACCAGAAGATGCTGCTCCTGCTTAGGAACAACACCTCCCTAAGGGCCGGCTTAGGCCCGTATTCATCCTCCTCATCCGGCCCCCACCCCGACCCAAAGAGTCGGAGAGGGGCCGGAGAGGGTGTTTTGTTTTTTAATTTTTTAATTCCTACATTCAAATTTTCAAGATGAGGGCCAATGAAAATGATGGTGATGATGATAAAAATGATGATATCCATGATGCTGATATTGATGAGGATGATGATGAAGATGGTGATGATGATGAAGAAGAAGAAGAAGAAGAAGAAAAAAGAAGAAGAAGATGATGATGATGATGATGATGATGATGATGGTGATGATGATGATGATGATGATGATGACGATGAAGAAGAAGATGATGACGATGAGGATGATGATGATGATGATCCAATCCGATCTGATTTTTAAGCCAGAGATGAACCAGAAGATGTTGCTCCTGCTTAGGAACAACACCTCCCCAAGGGCCGGCTTAGGCCCGTATTCATCCTCCTCATCCGGCCCCCACCCCGACCCAAGGAGTCGGAGAGGGGCCGGAGAGGGTGTTTTTTATGGCCTCTTCAATCCCTACTATATCCGTACATCCTTAAACTTCCGTTCTCATCCGAAACTCAATTCTCCAGATTATATTACCGATACCTCCCTTCTTTCATTCAAACCATTTGGGACCCAACTTCCTAATTTCCCAATCCAAATATACTCCTTGTACAATCTGTGTCTTAAAGTCCACTTTGGGTTATGCTCCAATCCTCTTATCCTCAACTTCTGCAATCCATGTTGTTTAAAATGCTCAATCAGTACTCTTCTGCTGGCACTCAATACCCCCTTCCGGATCACATATCTATGCTGATATAGACGGGTCCTAATAGAATTCTTCGTCTGACCAACATACTGCTTGCCACACCGGCTACATTGAATCGCATAAATACAATTCTTCATTTTCAAGGAAATTCTGGGGAGAAAAAATGCCCTCGACTGTCCCCGGGCTTTAATAATCCGAGATCTATCTCTTGCTGGTGGTTTCCCTCCTTTTTGCCTAGGAAGCCTGCTGTGGACCAGCAAATCCCGCAAGTTTGTATTCCTCTTATAGGCTGAAAGGAGAGCCATGTCCTGACCTTCTGGGATGCCCCCCAATGTCTCCTTGAAATTATCCCTGATCTCCTTATTAAGTCTCATCGCCTCTGGAGTATATGGAAAGATGGCCGGAACCAGAACGCTCCCGACTCTAGAGGGCCTGGGTTCCGGGTTTGCCTGTAACCGACAATGTTCTTTATAAATCCCCCTAAGCCGTGATCTCGAGTAACCTCTTGTCCGCAGCGCGCAAAACAATGTGCGTTTCGCTTCCTGGAAGTCCTCCTCTCTTGAACAAATCCTCCTAAATCTAAGGAGCTGAGATAACACTATACCTCTAAATGTATGTCTCGGATGATAACTCTCACAATGTAACAAGGCATGGGTATCTGTCTCTTTAAAGAACATCTTAAAATCCAGTCGACCCGTGGAAGGAAAATCCGGTCCCTTATATACCGTTGTATCCAAGAACTCAATAGCCTGTTCCTTGACCACCGCTTGTACCTTAATCGAAGTATGATGCGTATTTAATACTCCCAAAAAGGTTTCAAAATCCTGTTGACTATGACTCCACACTCCCCAAACATCATCCAAGAAGCGCAAGTATGATAAGGGAATTTTTTCACACTTGGGAAACACCGTCTCCTCCCATTGGGCCATATAGATATTTGCATATGCTGGTGCAAACCTCTTCCCCATGGCTGTCCCCTTAATCTGTAGGTAAAATCCTCCCTCGAAGTCAAAATCATTACAGGTCAAACTCAACTCCAGGAGTTCTAGAATCGCTTCGTCTGGTCTGGCGGCATCCGGGTACCGAGAAAAACAGTCCCGCACTGCCTTCAGTCCCAACGGGGTCTCAATGTTCGTGTAAAGACTCTCCACATCAAGTGAGAACAAAATTGCCCCTGGTGGCACTCTCAAATTTCTCACCTTATCCAAAAAATCATAAGTGTCCCTAATATAACTAGAATGTCTAGTCGATAAGGGATTCAAGTAAAAGTCAATCAATTCCGCAATCCTGTGACTCTCACTTCCACAATCCGAAACTATCGGACGACCTGGGGGCATACAGGGATTAAGCCATTTCTCCTTAGATTTGTGCACCTTTGGCAGTAAATAAAACCTTCTAGGTCTAGGTGTGACTTCCCCCAATAGGTAATTTGCCTGCCGTTTGCAAATAAAACCCGTCTTCTCCAAAGAATCCACCACCTTCTCAATGCGCGGCACTGATTCCATAAAAATAGGAGCCCTTAGCTTACGATAAAATGTTGCATCAGTCAACTGTCTCTGTGCTTCTTGCACATAATGCTCCCTATCCATAATGACCACTGTACTTCCCTTATCTGCTGGTTTAATAACTATATCCCGCCTAGAGATCAACTCTCCCAGAGCTTTAACCTCCTCTCGGGATAAATTCTGTCTTGGAGTCCGTACTCCCGATAAAGCTTTCTGGACCCCCTCCACATTCCTATCAAAAAAATCCCATACTTCCCCTGGTAATTGCTGGGGTCTGGGCACCCAGCCTGATCTCTCACAAAAAGGTAAGATCTGAACATCCGTCTCCTCCCTAGGGCCAAAAAATACCGCTCTCTGTACCTTGGCATGAAACTGACCCAGGTCCGCCAGAAGAGACCCCCTATCAACCTTTTTCAATAAATGAGAAGGAATAAAGGATAAACCCCTTTCCAATAGACTTACTTGTGCTGGTGTCAAACGAAAACACTGAGACAAATTAATCACTGAATGCTGCTTTATTTTCTCATAATGTACGGGGCCCTGGCGAAATGGCCCCTCTATTCTTTTAAATATCCCTGCCAATGTCTAAGGATACCTCTGGCGGTTGCGGACGTCCAATGCACCTTGTCCGATTCCCCCTTAAATTGCTCTCCTGATAGAAGAGGAATGCTACAACCCAAATCCGCTATCTTCTCATTAAGAGCAGAAAGCATTACTTTCTGCTCCTCTGGAAGAGCACGATCAAAATTAATCAGCGGAATATAAATTTGGGCTTCCGGAAACAATTTCTTGGATGTTTCCACCATTCTCTGGAGCATCTTCCCCAGCACAGTAACCTTTCCTCCACCCCTGTCATTCAGCCCAAATGAGAGGATGACATGCTCCTGTACCTCAGATCCTTTTGTCCCATGTTTAAGGATAACATAGGCGTCAGCTATTGAGGCTCCTGAAAAAGTGTGAATCTCCAAATCCCAGGCCTCCGTCTTTGGCAGGCGACCCACATTTGAGTCCCCCAGAATAAGAATGGGGCTAACCGGAGACAAAGACCATTTCTTAATATTTTGTCTCCCTCCGTGATCAAAATGCAGGCTCCATCTTGAGGTCTCTCCATGACCCCCCTTAACCTGCTCCTTCCCCTTTTCCTTTTTATTCTCTTTACCTTTCTCTGTTTCTCCTTCCTTCTCCCGTACTGACCCTGCTGGGTCTTCTAACAGCCAATCCAAGGCACCCTCTATCTCGATTACCTGGGAGCTCTCGTCCTCCTCTTCCCGGGGTATTTGATATGGAGTAAGGGCTGGTAACACTACCATAGCTTTATTTATGCTGGGGCCCAAACTTTTCCTAGCCTTCGGTATCCCAGCTGCAGGTGCCACCGCAAGTGATACCGGAACCTCTGTTTCCTGAGATTGATCTACCTCCATAGGGGCCTCTTCACCCTGTTGCCCCTGTTGTTCCTGCTCGCGTTCTCGCCCTGAACCCAATTCCAATTCCGGTTCCCGTTCTTGCGCGTATTGAGGTACATCTTCACCCTCAACCTCTTCTCCTTCCCTAGACTTTTCCCCTCCCCTCAAGGTCTTCAAAATGTTCCAGGCCCGCCGAATTGTCTGCTCCCTCAGATTTCTGTACCTTCTACGGGTCCATCTGATGGCCACCTGCCATGCCTCCTGCCAATTGACCCCCCGACTCTCTATTTTGATCTCCTCCCCTGCCCTTCTTAGAGCACCCTGGTAATGCTCTTCCATGATCGCTAATCCAGTCTTCAACCAATCACTGGTGTTTTCCTGCAACCGATATTCAGTTCTTGCCGATAGAAAAGCCGGCTGCACCTTCTTTGCTTGGGCCGCAAGCCTAGTTAGTCTACCTGCTGAGCCCTCTCGGCCGCTTTCCACCTCCACCGTGTTGTGGAATAATTTCAAGAACACATGAAAAGCCCGTACTAGGCTTTTAAACTGTGGATTTCCTGCTGGTCTCTCCTGCCCGGTCTCTCGCCCCCTTATTCCTCCTCCAGCTCCACCTTCTCTCTCCACATTCCTCCTTCTTCCACCATCCTCTCTTTCACCACTCGACCGTCCTCTTCCATTCCTGTCCCGTCCTCTTTCCCCTCCTCTTCTTTCATTTCTCTCTCTCCTCTCTCCCCTTTCCTCCGGTCTTCTTCTCTCCATCTCTCTTCTTCCACCACTCCTCACTTCATCCACCAATCTTCCTCCCGCCTCTCTTCTTCTCCTCCTTTCCTCCCAAAAACTTCCTGTCTCTCTCCTTGCGTCCCGACCTCTCCTTTCTCCACGATAGCTTCCCGCCTCTCTCCTTTCATCCTGATGACTTCCTCTCCTTTCATCCCGATGACTTCTCGCCTCCCTCCTTCTTTCATTTTGAAACGCTCTTTCTCCCCTTCTCTCTCCAAACCGACGTTCTCTTCCCATCCTCTCCCTCCGCTCACGCTCTCTGCTCCTCCTCCACCTTCCACCTTCTCCTTGTCCTCTCTCCATGCTCAACAATGATTTTTATTTCCTAAGAACATAAAATCTGTGTTATCTACACATCCCGTTCTTTGTACTGAGTCAAAAAACCCCCGTCCCAATATCCCCCAACGGGATACCGCCCCGGTTAGTCATGTCCGATGGCTCTGGCTAGGTTAGGTTTTTAGAGGATATTACAACAGCCCTTCCCCCTCCTGGTTTTTCAAAAGGGTTCCGGGACTGAGGATATGCACTGGCCGACGCTTGTCTGACTACCTAGTCGGGCTAAACTTCAGGACTATAATGGGAGATCTCTGCCTCCCCTGCGGGTATCCAATCACGAGGCTTTTGTGATTCTACCACTGGACCAAGTATGGACCCCATTACACTTGGACAAGGGTCCCACTTGATCCCATAGTTTTTATCTGACTCAGTTTATTAATGAACCACTATGGGTCGCTACTGAGTCACTATGGGTAACTTCGAGCAGGAAAAAATAGATAGATGCTACCTCCGAATCGAAAAAGATTCTATATGCTAACCACAGAACTCCTTTTGGTTAGGGCAGAACCATAGTAATAGGGATAAGCCTAAATCTAGCTTGACGAGGCCAAACTATACGCTATCCACATGAATCCACTAGAGCAGGAAAAAATAGATAGATGCTACCTCGGAATCGAAAAAGATTCTATATGCTAACCACAGAACTCCTTTTGGTTAGGGCAGAACCATGGTAATAGGTATAAGCCTAAATCTAGCTTGACAAGGCCAAACTACACGCTATCCACATGAATCCACTTACGGACAAGTAAAAAAAAGCCTCCCTTGGTACAACTCCAACTTCCTGCTCCCTCTAAACTCGTGTGAGAGGGAAATATTCAAGACACTCTCGTCAGTGATGTACCTCAGGCTCCTTGGGTGTTTCGGCTCTTTAAACACCAGACACCCTCCTCTGAGGCGGCCTATCCTGGATGATCAGCCCAGGACGAGTGTCTCATAGCCAATTTCTAATCGAACTAGACCAGATCCTCAAGACCACTGTGATTGGGTTCTGGTTTTAAGATCCGGGGATCCAAACTAATCATCCTTTCTTCTGAAACCAACTGCTGGCCCTGCTGTTCTCTGAATTGGAACTACCAGGTAAAAAAAACATCGGTAACTTCTTCTGAAATTAACTGCTGTCTTTTTGCAAATTACAGGACAACTGCTCCAAATTGGAACTACCAGGTAAGAACATGGAACTGCTACCTGTACTGATCTCCCAATTGGAACTACCAGGTTAGAACATGGGTAACTTCTTCTGAAATTAACTGCTGTCTTTTTTGCAGATTACAGGACAACTGCTCCAAATTGGAACTACCAGGTAAGAACATGGAACTGCTACCTGTACTGATCTCCCAATTGGAACTACCAGGTTAGAACATGGGTAACTTCTTCTGAAATTAACTGCTGTCTTTTTTGCAAATTACAGGGCAACTGCTCCAAATTGGAACTACCAGGTAAGAACATGGAACTGCTACCTGTACTGATCTCCCAATTGGAACCACCAGGTAAAAACATGGGTAACTTCTTCTGAAATTAACTGCTGTCTTTTTGCAAATTACAGGACAACTGCTCCAAATTGGAACTACCAGGTAAGAACATGGAACTGCTACCTGTACTGATCTCCCAATTGGAACTACCAGGTTAGAACATGGGTAACTTCTTCTGAAATTAACTGCTGTTGAGATTAACTGCTCTCTTTTACGATTACAGGACTACTGCACCCTGTACTGATCTCCAAATTGGAACTACCAGGTAAAAACAGGAATAGTTTCTCCCGAATCTTAACCTGGTTAAAAAGGACTCACAATGGGGCGGACCTCGAAACTGGCGGATGCGGGGCATCAACCTTCTACCAGTTTCTTGCCCTAAGAGCCAGGACGAACCAAACCGACATCATCCCATTACAGGACAACCGCTGGTAGCCCTGACTCCTGAATTGGAGTACCAGGTAAGATAATTCACCCCCAAGCTGACTGCTAGCCTCCAAACTACCAAGTATACACATGCTTCACGTCGCAAATAACTTCCCAGTCTCTCAACCTGGTCAAAAGAAAGCTCACAATGAAGCGGGGTCGGAACTGGCGGATGCGAGCATCAACCTTCTACCAGTCCCTTGCCCTAAGAGGCAAGACAAACCAAACAGACATCGTCCCATTACAGGACAACCGCTGGTAGCCTTGACTCCTGAATTGGAGCTTCCAGGCAAGAGATCCCGTCCCTCTACCATAACCGAAACCGATGCCACAGTCAGTGTGTAAGCATGTTGTTGCAAAATGTGCCGTTGCATGGAGGGCGCTAACCACCCATAGAAGATTGGGCGCCATTTAAGACCTGTTCGCCCCAGGTCACCTTCCCTGCGTGCTGTCCAAGTGGACCCAGGGGGGCTGGATACTTACCGCCTTACCGAGCAACCCTTGGGTTAACACCGCTAGGTATCCGGGTTAACTCGAGAAAGGCCTGCGAGGAATGGTCTACTTCTGGGGCCCTTTGTCAGCATGCTGACTTAACACAGGAGATCCTGCCCGAGAAGCCCCCGAATAGCAACGGGTTGCCACCAGGTTCCTCCCACCGGCAGGATCCCCAAAAGGGAAGAAAAACAGCTGAACAGATCAAAATCCTTACCAAAAAGGAAGAATCTGTCAATCGCTGATGCCACCAGATGGCGCATCTCTAATATCTACCTTTCTGATATGGTTACCTCGATCGTGGTAACTCCGAAAATATTTTTTATATATATCCTTCCAAGTTCCTGCTCAAAACCGATTAAAATTAACCATCCTTATCAGAAAATGAGAATAAACGATCCCTTTAATAATCACTCGCCTTGGGAAAGAACCACTTTTCCTTTTCCCACATTAGCGAAAAAACGGTTTTTTTTGTATATAAAAAAACGATTTCCAAAAAACTCGAACTCCCGATTCTTCCACAAAAACTCATCGCCCATAAACTTAGGGCGGGAATCGATGCTTAGGGAAGAACCACTTCTCCCTTCCCAAGCTAGCCAGAAAAACGATTTTTTCGAAAAACTTTTTTTTCCAAAAAAACTCCCAATTTTTTATAAAAACCCACTGCCCCCAGATTTAGGGCGGGAATCAGTGCAGAACTAGATTTAAATTGGTAAAAACTATGCCGAATCCAAGCATCAACACCATCCGGTGTATCCTCCAAAGAACGGTTACAGGTAAATTTTCAGAAGAGAAATTGGTACCGTTTTAGATCTAATTTGATCTTCTCTTTTGCAATTACAGGACCACTGCTACCCGTACTGATCTCCCAAGGTAAGAACATGGGTAATTTATTCTGCAATTAACTGCTGTCTACTACAAATTACCGGACCACCGCTCCAAATTGGAACTTCCAGGTAAGAACATGGAACTGCTACCCGTACTGATCTCCAAATTGGAACTACCAGGTAAGAACATGGGTAATTTATTGTGAAATTCACTGCTGTCTCTTACACTTTACAGAACAATTGCTCCAAATTGGAACTCCCAGATAAGAACGCGAAAATGTTACCCGTACTGATCTCCAAATTGGAACCACCAGGTAATTTATTCTGAAATTAACCACTAGTACCACCATCCAGGACTAGAATGGGTAGGTTTAGGGCAAATGCAGGCCCAGATCCAAACCTCAGTAGATCCATGCCAACCCCAATCAGGTGTATTGTCCATAGGGGTAGGATGGGTAGGTTTAGGGAAGAAATAGATACCGGCCTAGACCTCCCTGGGTAGGTGTTAGGGACAGGATAGGTGCAGGCCTAGATCCCCCTGGGTAGGTGTTAGGGACCGGATAGGTGCAAGCCTAAATCCCCTGGGTAGGTGTTAGGGACAGGATAGGTGCCGGCCTAGATCCACCTGGGTAGGTGTTAGGGACCGGATAGGTGCAGGCCTAAATCCCCTGGGTAGGTGTTAGGGTTAGGGTTAGGTGAAGAGGAAATCCAAGATCTAGGACCCTGAGGTCCCAGAAATGGCTGTGCACTGGCCTACTTTCTACTGACCACTAAAGGACACCACAGGCCCAGAAAGGAGAATGGTCACACCATAGAGAGATACATATATAATTATTAAATAAAAAAATAGAGGGCTAAAATCGCCAGGTTTCAAATCAAACGGGCTATGTTGCCGTGGTTTATACCGCCAAGGGTTTAATTTAATGAAAAAACTTTTGGTAGGTTTTAGTCAGATGTGGTGAGGGGCATATAACTCACGTCTGTATGGACATGAGGAGACGCTCGACGTCACAGTGGACGGAGAAAAAATTATATGTGGCTCTGCAACATCATCACCCACAACAATGATGGCGGCCATTTTAACCAACTCGACGCCTGTATGGGCTGAAGAGAAAATTTTCCAAAGCTCTGCTACATCACCCACCTTCAAAATGATGGCAGCTGTACTCATTTTTACGGTTTTTGTGTCATTCAGGCATATCTCGCGACGCGTTTCGAACTTTCCCAAGGTTCTCATCAGGCGAATTGGAATGACAACTGTCTCTGTTCCCTCTGCAACTACAGAGTGCTTGAGGGCGTGGTCCCTCCAGACTTTATAGTGGTAGAGGGCGGGGTGCCCCTCCCACTACTAAATACCTTTCAGCACTGTATGGTGCTTCATAAATAGTTTTTTCACTATCAATAAATTTTGTTTTTAATTTTAATATTTAATAATCATACACCTACACTCACAGACATCACACACAATCCAATCCAGACGAAGGGCAATCCAAAAGCTCAGAGGCGGTGGCGCGGGCTTGGTTAGGTGAAGAGGAAATCCAAGATCTAGGACCCTGAGGTCCCAGAAATGGCTGTGCACTGGCCTACTTTCTACTGACCACTAAAGGACACCACAGGCCCAGAAAGGAGAATGGTCACACCATAGAGAGATACATATATAATTATTAAATAAAAAAATAGAGGGCTAAAATCGCCAGGTTTCAAATCAAACGGGCTATGTTGCCGTGGTTTATACCGCCAAGGGTTTAATTTAATGAAAAAACTTTTGGTAGGTTTTAGTCAGATGTGGTGAGGGGCATATAACTCACGTCTGTATGGACATGAGGAGACGCTCGACGTCACAGTGGACGGAGAAAAAATTATATGTGGCTCTGCAACATCATCACCCACAACAATGATGGCGGCCATTTTAACCAACTCGACGCCTGTATGGGCTGAAGAGAAAATTTTCCAAAGCTCTGCTACATCACCCACCTTCAAAATGATGGCAGCTGTACTCATTTTTACGGTTTTTGTGTCATTCAGGCATATCTCGCGACGCGTTTCGAACTTTCCCAAGGTTCTCATCAGGCGAATTGGAATGACAACTGTCTCTGTTCCCTCTGCAACTACAGAGTGCTTGAGGGCGTGGTCCCTCCAGACTTTATAGTGGTAGAGGGCGGGGTGCCCCTCCCACTACTAAATACCTTTCAGCACTGTATGGTGCTTCATAAATAGTTTTTTCACTATCAATAAATTTTGTTTTTAATTTTAATATTTAATAATCATACACCTACACTCACAGACATCACACACAATCCAATCCAGACGAAGGGCAATCCAAAAGCTCAGAGGCGGTGGCGCGGGCTTGGTTAGGTGAAGAGGAAATCCAAGATCTAGGACCCTGAGGTCCCAGAAATGGCTGTGCACTGGCCTACTTTCTACTGACCACTAAAGGACACCACAGGCCCAGAAAGGAGAATGGTCACACCATAGAGAGATACATATATAATTATTAAATAAAAAAATAGAGGGCTAAAATCGCCAGGTTTCAAATCAAACGGGCTATGTTGCCGTGGTTTATACCGCCAAGGGTTTAATTTAATGAAAAAACTTTTGGTAGGTTTTAGTCAGATGTGGTGAGGGGCATATAACTCACGTCTGTATGGACATGAGGAGACGCTCGACGTCACAGTGGACGGAGAAAAAATTATATGTGGCTCTGCAACATCATCACCCACAACAATGATGGCGGCCATTTTAACCAACTCGACGCCTGTATGGGCTGAAGAGAAAATTTTCCAAAGCTCTGCTACATCACCCACCTTCAAAATGATGGCAGCTGTACTCATTTTTACGGTTTTTGTGTCATTCAGGCATATCTCGCGACGCGTTTCGAACTTTCCCAAGGTTCTCATCAGGCGAATTGGAATGACAACTGTCTCTGTTCCCTCTGCAACTACAGAGTGCTTGAGGGCGTGGTCCCTCCAGACTTTATAGTGGTAGAGGGCGGGGTGCCCCTCCCACTACTAAATACCTTTCAGCACTGTATGGTGCTTCATAAATAGTTTTTTCACTATCAATAAATTTTGTTTTTAATTTTAATATTTAATAATCATACACCTACACTCACAGACATCACACACAATCCAATCCAGACGAAGGGCAATCCAAAAGCTCAGAGGCGGTGGCGCGGGCTTGGTTAGGTGAAGAGGAAATCCAAGATCTAGGACCCTGAGGTCCCAGAAATGGCTGTGCACTGGCCTACTTTCTACTGACCACTAAAGGACACCACAGGCCCAGAAAGGAGAATGGTCACACCATAGAGAGATACATATATAATTATTAAATAAAAAAATAGAGGGCTAAAATCGCCAGGTTTCAAATCAAACGGGCTATGTTGCCGTGGTTTATACCGCCAAGGGTTTAATTTAATGAAAAAACTTTTGGTAGGTTTTAGTCAGATGTGGTGAGGGGCATATAACTCACGTCTGTATGGACATGAGGAGACGCTCGACGTCACAGTGGACGGAGAAAAAATTATATGTGGCTCTGCAACATCATCACCCACAACAATGATGGCGGCCATTTTAACCAACTCGACGCCTGTATGGGCTGAAGAGAAAATTTTCCAAAGCTCTGCTACATCACCCACCTTCAAAATGATGGCAGCTGTACTCATTTTTACGGTTTTTGTGTCATTCAGGCATATCTCGCGACGCGTTTCGAACTTTCCCAAGGTTCTCATCAGGCGAATTGGAATGACAACTGTCTCTGTTCCCTCTGCAACTACAGAGTGCTTGAGGGCGTGGTCCCTCCAGACTTTATAGTGGTAGAGGGCGGGGTGCCCCTCCCACTACTAAATACCTTTCAGCACTGTATGGTGCTTCATAAATAGTTTTTTCACTATCAATAAATTTTGTTTTTAATTTTAATATTTAATAATCATACACCTACACTCACAGACATCACACACAATCCAATCCAGACGAAGGGCAATCCAAAAGCTCAGAGGCGGTGGCGCGGGCTTGGTTAGGTGAAGAGGAAATCCAAGATCTAGGACCCTGAGGTCCCAGAAATGGCTGTGCACTGGCCTACTTTCTACTGACCACTAAAGGACACCACAGGCCCAGAAAGGAGAATGGTCACACCATAGAGAGATACATATATAATTATTAAATAAAAAAATAGAGGGCTAAAATCGCCAGGTTTCAAATCAAACGGGCTATGTTGCCGTGGTTTATACCGCCAAGGGTTTAATTTAATGAAAAAACTTTTGGTAGGTTTTAGTCAGATGTGGTGAGGGGCATATAACTCACGTCTGTATGGACATGAGGAGACGCTCGACGTCACAGTGGACGGAGAAAAAATTATATGTGGCTCTGCAACATCATCACCCACAACAATGATGGCGGCCATTTTAACCAACTCGACGCCTGTATGGGCTGAAGAGAAAATTTTCCAAAGCTCTGCTACATCACCCACCTTCAAAATGATGGCAGCTGTACTCATTTTTACGGTTTTTGTGTCATTCAGGCATATCTCGCGACGCGTTTCGAACTTTCCCAAGGTTCTCATCAGGCGAATTGGAATGACAACTGTCTCTGTTCCCTCTGCAACTACAGAGTGCTTGAGGGCGTGGTCCCTCCAGACTTTATAGTGGTAGAGGGCGGGGTGCCCCTCCCACTACTAAATACCTTTCAGCACTGTATGGTGCTTCATAAATAGTTTTTTCACTATCAATAAATTTTGTTTTTAATTTTAATATTTAATAATCATACACCTACACTCACAGACATCACACACAATCCAATCCAGACGAAGGGCAATCCAAAAGCTCAGAGGCGGTGGCGCGGGCTTGGTTAGGTGAAGAGGAAATCCAAGATCTAGGACCCTGAGGTCCCAGAAATGGCTGTGCACTGGCCTACTTTCTACTGACCACTAAAGGACACCACAGGCCCAGAAAGGAGAATGGTCACACCATAGAGAGATACATATATAATTATTAAATAAAAAAATAGAGGGCTAAAATCGCCAGGTTTCAAATCAAACGGGCTATGTTGCCGTGGTTTATACCGCCAAGGGTTTAATTTAATGAAAAAACTTTTGGTAGGTTTTAGTCAGATGTGGTGAGGGGCATATAACTCACGTCTGTATGGACATGAGGAGACGCTCGACGTCACAGTGGACGGAGAAAAAATTATATGTGGCTCTGCAACATCATCACCCACAACAATGATGGCGGCCATTTTAACCAACTCGACGCCTGTATGGGCTGAAGAGAAAATTTTCCAAAGCTCTGCTACATCACCCACCTTCAAAATGATGGCAGCTGTACTCATTTTTACGGTTTTTGTGTCATTCAGGCATATCTCGCGACGCGTTTCGAACTTTCCCAAGGTTCTCATCAGGCGAATTGGAATGACAACTGTCTCTGTTCCCTCTGCAACTACAGAGTGCTTGAGGGCGTGGTCCCTCCAGACTTTATAGTGGTAGAGGGCGGGGTGCCCCTCCCACTACTAAATACCTTTCAGCACTGTATGGTGCTTCATAAATAGTTTTTTCACTATCAATAAATTTTGTTTTTAATTTTAATATTTAATAATCATACACCTACACTCACAGACATCACACACAATCCAATCCAGACGAAGGGCAATCCAAAAGCTCAGAGGCGGTGGCGCGGGCTTGGTTAGGTGAAGAGGAAATCCAAGATCTAGGACCCTGAGGTCCCAGAAATGGCTGTGCACTGGCCTACTTTCTACTGACCACTAAAGGACACCACAGGCCCAGAAAGGAGAATGGTCACACCATAGAGAGATACATATATAATTATTAAATAAAAAAATAGAGGGCTAAAATCGCCAGGTTTCAAATCAAACGGGCTATGTTGCCGTGGTTTATACCGCCAAGGGTTTAATTTAATGAAAAAACTTTTGGTAGGTTTTAGTCAGATGTGGTGAGGGGCATATAACTCACGTCTGTATGGACATGAGGAGACGCTCGACGTCACAGTGGACGGAGAAAAAATTATATGTGGCTCTGCAACATCATCACCCACAACAATGATGGCGGCCATTTTAACCAACTCGACGCCTGTATGGGCTGAAGAGAAAATTTTCCAAAGCTCTGCTACATCACCCACCTTCAAAATGATGGCAGCTGTACTCATTTTTACGGTTTTTGTGTCATTCAGGCATATCTCGCGACGCGTTTCGAACTTTCCCAAGGTTCTCATCAGGCGAATTGGAATGACAACTGTCTCTGTTCCCTCTGCAACTACAGAGTGCTTGAGGGCGTGGTCCCTCCAGACTTTATAGTGGTAGAGGGCGGGGTGCCCCTCCCACTACTAAATACCTTTCAGCACTGTATGGTGCTTCATAAATAGTTTTTTCACTATCAATAAATTTTGTTTTTAATTTTAATATTTAATAATCATACACCTACACTCACAGACATCACACACAATCCAATCCAGACGAAGGGCAATCCAAAAGCTCAGAGGCGGTGGCGCGGGCTTGGTTAGGTGAAGAGGAAATCCAAGATCTAGGACCCTGAGGTCCCAGAAATGGCTGTGCACTGGCCTACTTTCTACTGACCACTAAAGGACACCACAGGCCCAGAAAGGAGAATGGTCACACCATAGAGAGATACATATATAATTATTAAATAAAAAAATAGAGGGCTAAAATCGCCAGGTTTCAAATCAAACGGGCTATGTTGCCGTGGTTTATACCGCCAAGGGTTTAATTTAATGAAAAAACTTTTGGTAGGTTTTAGTCAGATGTGGTGAGGGGCATATAACTCACGTCTGTATGGACATGAGGAGACGCTCGACGTCACAGTGGACGGAGAAAAAATTATATGTGGCTCTGCAACATCATCACCCACAACAATGATGGCGGCCATTTTAACCAACTCGACGCCTGTATGGGCTGAAGAGAAAATTTTCCAAAGCTCTGCTACATCACCCACCTTCAAAATGATGGCAGCTGTACTCATTTTTACGGTTTTTGTGTCATTCAGGCATATCTCGCGACGCGTTTCGAACTTTCCCAAGGTTCTCATCAGGCGAATTGGAATGACAACTGTCTCTGTTCCCTCTGCAACTACAGAGTGCTTGAGGGCGTGGTCCCTCCAGACTTTATAGTGGTAGAGGGCGGGGTGCCCCTCCCACTACTAAATACCTTTCAGCACTGTATGGTGCTTCATAAATAGTTTTTTCACTATCAATAAATTTTGTTTTTAATTTTAATATTTAATAATCATACACCTACACTCACAGACATCACACACAATCCAATCCAGACGAAGGGCAATCCAAAAGCTCAGAGGCGGTGGCGCGGGCTTGGTTAGGTGAAGAGGAAATCCAAGATCTAGGACCCTGAGGTCCCAGAAATGGCTGTGCACTGGCCTACTTTCTACTGACCACTAAAGGACACCACAGGCCCAGAAAGGAGAATGGTCACACCATAGAGAGATACATATATAATTATTAAATAAAAAAATAGAGGGCTAAAATCGCCAGGTTTCAAATCAAACGGGCTATGTTGCCGTGGTTTATACCGCCAAGGGTTTAATTTAATGAAAAAACTTTTGGTAGGTTTTAGTCAGATGTGGTGAGGGGCATATAACTCACGTCTGTATGGACATGAGGAGACGCTCGACGTCACAGTGGACGGAGAAAAAATTATATGTGGCTCTGCAACATCATCACCCACAACAATGATGGCGGCCATTTTAACCAACTCGACGCCTGTATGGGCTGAAGAGAAAATTTTCCAAAGCTCTGCTACATCACCCACCTTCAAAATGATGGCAGCTGTACTCATTTTTACGGTTTTTGTGTCATTCAGGCATATCTCGCGACGCGTTTCGAACTTTCCCAAGGTTCTCATCAGGCGAATTGGAATGACAACTGTCTCTGTTCCCTCTGCAACTACAGAGTGCTTGAGGGCGTGGTCCCTCCAGACTTTATAGTGGTAGAGGGCGGGGTGCCCCTCCCACTACTAAATACCTTTCAGCACTGTATGGTGCTTCATAAATAGTTTTTTCACTATCAATAAATTTTGTTTTTAATTTTAATATTTAATAATCATACACCTACACTCACAGACATCACACACAATCCAATCCAGACGAAGGGCAATCCAAAAGCTCAGAGGCGGTGGCGCGGGCTTGGTTAGGTGAAGAGGAAATCCAAGATCTAGGACCCTGAGGTCCCAGAAATGGCTGTGCACTGGCCTACTTTCTACTGACCACTAAAGGACACCACAGGCCCAGAAAGGAGAATGGTCACACCATAGAGAGATACATATATAATTATTAAATAAAAAAATAGAGGGCTAAAATCGCCAGGTTTCAAATCAAACGGGCTATGTTGCCGTGGTTTATACCGCCAAGGGTTTAATTTAATGAAAAAACTTTTGGTAGGTTTTAGTCAGATGTGGTGAGGGGCATATAACTCACGTCTGTATGGACATGAGGAGACGCTCGACGTCACAGTGGACGGAGAAAAAATTATATGTGGCTCTGCAACATCATCACCCACAACAATGATGGCGGCCATTTTAACCAACTCGACGCCTGTATGGGCTGAAGAGAAAATTTTCCAAAGCTCTGCTACATCACCCACCTTCAAAATGATGGCAGCTGTACTCATTTTTACGGTTTTTGTGTCATTCAGGCATATCTCGCGACGCGTTTCGAACTTTCCCAAGGTTCTCATCAGGCGAATTGGAATGACAACTGTCTCTGTTCCCTCTGCAACTACAGAGTGCTTGAGGGCGTGGTCCCTCCAGACTTTATAGTGGTAGAGGGCGGGGTGCCCCTCCCACTACTAAATACCTTTCAGCACTGTATGGTGCTTCATAAATAGTTTTTTCACTATCAATAAATTTTGTTTTTAATTTTAATATTTAATAATCATACACCTACACTCACAGACATCACACACAATCCAATCCAGACGAAGGGCAATCCAAAAGCTCAGAGGCGGTGGCGCGGGCTTGGTTAGGTGAAGAGGAAATCCAAGATCTAGGACCCTGAGGTCCCAGAAATGGCTGTGCACTGGCCTACTTTCTACTGACCACTAAAGGACACCACAGGCCCAGAAAGGAGAATGGTCACACCATAGAGAGATACATATATAATTATTAAATAAAAAAATAGAGGGCTAAAATCGCCAGGTTTCAAATCAAACGGGCTATGTTGCCGTGGTTTATACCGCCAAGGGTTTAATTTAATGAAAAAACTTTTGGTAGGTTTTAGTCAGATGTGGTGAGGGGCATATAACTCACGTCTGTATGGACATGAGGAGACGCTCGACGTCACAGTGGACGGAGAAAAAATTATATGTGGCTCTGCAACATCATCACCCACAACAATGATGGCGGCCATTTTAACCAACTCGACGCCTGTATGGGCTGAAGAGAAAATTTTCCAAAGCTCTGCTACATCACCCACCTTCAAAATGATGGCAGCTGTACTCATTTTTACGGTTTTTGTGTCATTCAGGCATATCTCGCGACGCGTTTCGAACTTTCCCAAGGTTCTCATCAGGCGAATTGGAATGACAACTGTCTCTGTTCCCTCTGCAACTACAGAGTGCTTGAGGGCGTGGTCCCTCCAGACTTTATAGTGGTAGAGGGCGGGGTGCCCCTCCCACTACTAAATACCTTTCAGCACTGTATGGTGCTTCATAAATAGTTTTTTCACTATCAATAAATTTTGTTTTTAATTTTAATATTTAATAATCATACACCTACACTCACAGACATCACACACAATCCAATCCAGACGAAGGGCAATCCAAAAGCTCAGAGGCGGTGGCGCGGGCTTGGTTAGGTGAAGAGGAAATCCAAGATCTAGGACCCTGAGGTCCCAGAAATGGCTGTGCACTGGCCTACTTTCTACTGACCACTAAAGGACACCACAGGCCCAGAAAGGAGAATGGTCACACCATAGAGAGATACATATATAATTATTAAATAAAAAAATAGAGGGCTAAAATCGCCAGGTTTCAAATCAAACGGGCTATGTTGCCGTGGTTTATACCGCCAAGGGTTTAATTTAATGAAAAAACTTTTGGTAGGTTTTAGTCAGATGTGGTGAGGGGCATATAACTCACGTCTGTATGGACATGAGGAGACGCTCGACGTCACAGTGGACGGAGAAAAAATTATATGTGGCTCTGCAACATCATCACCCACAACAATGATGGCGGCCATTTTAACCAACTCGACGCCTGTATGGGCTGAAGAGAAAATTTTCCAAAGCTCTGCTACATCACCCACCTTCAAAATGATGGCAGCTGTACTCATTTTTACGGTTTTTGTGTCATTCAGGCATATCTCGCGACGCGTTTCGAACTTTAGGGTTAGGGTTAGGGTTAGGGTTAGGGTTAGGGTTAGGGTTAGGGTTAGGGTTAGGGGAATGAGAAATCCAAGATCAGGGACCCTGAGGTCCCCGAAATGGCTGTGCACTGGCCTACTTTCTGCTGACCACTAAAGGTTACCCAAGGTCAAGAAAGGGAACGATGCTGCGATCCAAAGTCCCACCACAATGTCCACTTGACAAATACGTAAATCTGTATATGATATTTCTAATTAATAATTGTAATGTTATCCCCTTATATAACCCGTCTCATACCTGTGTGTATATATATTTTTTTATATTATTTAATTATCTATATGGTTGTGTTGTGCTATAATGAGTGTAATAAATGAGATGACCCGTATTTTGTTTGTTTGTTTTTAATTTTCTCACAGGGGTCGACCAAAGAGGGCTGACAACAGTCGGGGTAGGCGATAGAGGGCCGTCCAGACCGGATTGGCAGGTGAGTGGGGTAGGTTTAGTGTGGAGATGGCGTAATTGATGTTTTTGTATGTTTGTTTCTCCCAGGGGTCGACCAGAGAGGGCTGAACACAGTCGAGGAAGGCGCTGGAGGGCCGTCCAGACCGGATTGGCAGGTGAGTGGGGTAGGTTTAGTGTGGAGATGGCGTAATTGATGTTTTTGTATGTTTGTTTCTCCCCGGGGTCGACCAGAGAAGGCTGAACACAGTCGGGGTAGGCGATAGAGGGCCGTCAAGACCGGATTAACAGGTGAGTGGGGTAGGTTTAGTGTGGAAATGGCGTAATTGATGTTTTTGTATGTTTGTTTCTCCCCGGGGTCGACCAGAGAGGGCTGAACACAGTCGGGGTAGGCGATAGAGGGCCGTCAAGACCGGATTAACAGGTGAGTGGGGTAGGTTTAGTGTGGAGATGGCGTAATTGATGTTTTTGTATGTTTGTTTCTCCCCGGGGTCGACCAGAGAGGGCTGAACACAGTCGAGGAAGGCGCTGGAGGGCCGTCCAGACCGGATTAACAGGTGAGTGGGGTAGGTTTAGTGTGGAAATGGCGTAATTGATGTTTTTGTATGTTTGTTTCTCCCAGGGGTCGACCAGAGAGGGCTGAAAACAGTCGGGGTAGGCGATAGAGGGCCGTCAAGACCGGATTAACAGGTGAGTGGGGTAGGTTTAGTGTGGTAGGTTATATTGGGGTTATGAGAGATAGGGCTTTCTGTGTCCGGTGTAGTTTATGAGGGGTTATTGACGGGTAAGTGTTAGTAATGAGATGTGGGTGGCCATTCAAAGAGGAGTTCTTGGTCCAAACCACTATCCCAAAAATAATGAAAGAGCGTTGGGGAGAGAGAAAAGAATGTTTTAAACCTCATTGAGGCCTCTCGGGTAAACTGTGTCCAATCGCTTGATCCAAATGCTCTCGGCCTTGAGTCTTTCTTTTAAAGACCATGCCGGATTTGATTGGAGACAGGTGACTTTAAATGCAGACAGACCGTGGGTCAGAAAATGTTGCACTAGGTGTCGACGCCTATCAATTTTATGCATAATATTATGTGCGTGTTGATAGGCTCGGACCCTCAGTTCATTCTTCGTCTGACCCACGTATTGTCTGCGGCATCTTGTGCAAAAGGCCAGATAAATGCAATTGACCGCTTCGTGGGTCAGAGGTCGGGGGATTTTAAATATCTTTTTGTTAAATCTGCTCATTACCCACTTTTTTTGGACAAAGTACTTACAGCGACCGATCCGGCCAATGGGAGCCGGTATGCGTAACTTGCTGTAGACCAAAGTGTCGTGCAAGTTTTTGTTACGCTTATATGCTGCAATGGGCCTGTGATGTTTAAGGAAGCTGGTAGGTTCAAGGAACTTCAAAAAGTTTTTCTTAATGGCCGAATTAAGGGACACGCATTGTTTGGAGTAGAGGGCAGTGAGTGGGATGATTTTGTTTCTAATCTGCCCTTCTGCTCTGGCTGGGCTTTTTGGCTTATTGAATGTTTTCAAAATCTTCCTCAGGAATGATCTGCTGTAACCACGCCCACGGAGAGCCCGGAAAAGGATGCGCGTGGCCTCCACAAAGGACGATGGCTGTGAACAGATTCTTTTGAATCTGAGGAGCTGTGACTTAATGATTCCTTTAAAGGTATGTCTTGGGTGAAAACTGTCTCTATGAAGTAATGAATGCGTATCTGTGTCTTTAAAGTAAACCTTGAAATCCAGCTGACCTGTATTTTCAAAATTGGGTCCCTTATATGAGACCACATCCAAAAAGTTGACCTCTGACCTATCCATGTTGTATTTGACCTTTATAGATGCCTGGTGTGAATTAAGGTGAGCGATGAAAGTGAGGAAATCGTCCTCCGAGTGGGTCCAGACACCCCAGATGTCATCCAAGAACCTGTAATACGCGAATGGTTTTTTGGCAGAGCCTGCGAGAGCCGTTTGCTCCCAGTCTGCCATAAAAATGTTCGCATATGAAGGGGCGAACTTCTTCCCCATGGCTGTCCCCTTCACTTGTAAGTAAAATTTATTGTCAAACTCAAAGTCGTTTTTAGTCAAATTTATCTCCAAGAGTTTAAGGAGATGCTCGTCCGGTCTAAGGGGATCAGGATATTTGGACATAAATTTTCTGACTGCTTTTAAGCCAGTCGGGGTATCAATATTGGTGTATAAACTGTCTATGTCAATTGTAAATAACGATGCATTTTGTGGGATTTTGAGTTGACTAATTTTTGCAATAAAATCGTACGTGTCTTTAAGGTAGCTTGGATGTCTGGTGGAGAGAGGATTAAGGAAGTGTTCCAAGTACTCAGCCGTGAAGTATGTCTCACTGTTGCAATCGGACACGATGGGTCTGCCCGGTGGGACCTCAAACGGAACGCTCCACTTTTCTGGCTCTTTGTGGATTTTTGGCAACAAGTAAAACCTTCTGGCTCGGGGCGTGCCTTCACCCACGAGATACTCTTTTTGTTTTGCGCTGATAATCTTTTTTGAACACATGTCCTCTACAATTTCTTCTACCTCTTTTATAGTGTCTGTGTAAATGGGCCCCTCAAGGGGACGATAGTGCTCTGCGACAGACAGTTGTCTCAGTCCCTCACCGAGGTATTGTGCTCTGTCTAAAATGACTGTGGCGTTACCCTTATCGGCTGGCTTAATTATTATATCTGTATTGTTATATAGTTCCTTCAGAGCTTTTCTTTCGCTCGGTGTTAAATTGGGCGTCACCCCCAGACCCCAGTGTAACTTTTTGAAAGCAAAATTGTCCGCTCTTATGACCTTCTCTATTTCTTTAGGCAGGCTAGACAAAGCGGGTTCCCAGTCAGAGGGATGAGTGAACGGTACCTTCGATTTTTGGCTTTTCTTGCCCTCAAAAAATGTCTCAAGTTTGAGTCTACGATGGTACGCTTGCATGTCCGCTAAAAGTTCTTTCTTTCTACAGCTCGATGGGGTGGGGATGTACGAAAGGCCCCTTTTGAGGACTGAGGTCTGATTTGTGGATAGAACAAAGGACTTTGACAGATTGATAATGAGTTTATGAGAACCGCATTTTGGGTTGTCAGGGTCTACAAGTTTAAATGTGAAGTCCAATGCGTAAGGAGAGCCTTAGCCGTAGTCGGTCTCCAATGGATACCATCTTTTTCCACATGGAAGTGCGTAGATGCCAGCAGAGGGATGAAAGTCAGGTTCTTTTTGATGAAGCTGTTAATATGCTCTAGCATATCCTGCTCTGCTTGTGGCAGCACTCTCGAAAAATTGATAAGAGGCACAATTATTTCTGTCTGTGGCAGGATCCTCTTTGCCGTTTTGTAAGTTTTCTGGATTTCTGTTATGGCCGTCATTCTATATCTCTGTCTGCGGTTATTAAGGCCAAATGACAGAACGATCTTTTCCGGTACTCTAGTCACTGTGGCCTTTTCCAACAGATTGCATGCATGCTGGAATTTAGCACCGGGGAAACTGTCCACCTGGAGATCAGGTTCCTCGTAGTGAGGAAGCCTGGACAGATTTGAGTCCCCAATGATGACAATTCTCCCTTTTAGTGTGAGGCTCCAATCTAAATGTTTTCTAGTGGTGTTAATGTGGCGTAAAGGACGGTTAAGAGAGCCAGATGATGGGCTGTCAATCATTAAGGGTTCATTAACGTTTGTGTCTTCCCCAGGTGCGAGAGCCCCGAGAGCTGGTGTGGGTTTAGAAACGCTCGGTTCACCCCGTTCTGCCCCTATGTCTCCCACTGGCCCTTGGGCCAGGTCTGGTATCGGGTCAAACTCCCGAAGGAACTCAGAGAGCGGTGAAGGTGGTTTTACCGGAGTCTGTGAGTCGTCAGAAAAAAGCACACTGCTATGGTCTGAGTAAGCAATTGGGGTAGACATTTGGGGAAAGGGGAACAATCTGTGTTCCGTCTCTGAAACAGGCGAGCTAATTGGGACACCGATAGGCTCTGCTGTGGCCTCTGCCACCTGAGGGATTGGCATCCTGTCATTGGCCTGTGGCACTTCCTCCTGAGTAAGAGGAACTAAAACAGAGATTTCCACCACTGGTGTCACCGGGCGGCTCTGAGCTACAGGGGCCGCGACAGAGATTTCCGGCACTGGTGTCACAGGGCGGCTCTGAGCTACAGGGGTCGCGACAGAGATTTCCGGCCTCGGTGTTACCGGGCGGCTCTGGGGTGGAGGGGCCGTTAAGGAGGGTTCCGCTCCTGACTTCAGGTGGCGGCTCTTATGTGTTCTCTTTCTCTGTTCGCAGGGCTGCAGTGCTTCCGCCTGTATGGGCAGAAGGGACTCTGGCAGGTCCTGTGGAGGTGCTTCCTCCTCAAAGGACCAATCTCTTCTGTATGGAAGAGAACTAGTGCCAGCTTTATCTGGTAAACAGAGTGTTGGAGAGGTTTGTATTTCTATGTGTTTTTGACTGACTGTTTGTCTTACAGGAGCGGTGTCAGCAGGAGGTTCGGCCGGCAGAGGTGCAGGGGCCTGTGTGGTGGTTCGGCTGGTGGAGGCGACGACAGCAGCGTAAGTGCGAGGGAGTGCGGTCCCCCTTATATCTGTGGGGGCTCTCTGTGCCGTCGTGCTCACACCAATCGGGATCTCTGCCGTAATTAGGGCCTCTGCTTGTGCAATGGCCTCTGCACTAACTCTACTTCTATAATTTCTGTCCGCCCAGTGTGACGCCACTTCAAATGCTTCAGGCCAATCGGCTTGATTGGTCTGGGTACGTATGCTTTGAATGGTTGCATCAATCATTGATTCGTAATGTCGTTCGAGAAGTAGTTGCGTTGTGTAGGACCAGTTTTTTGCGTTGTCCTGCAGTAACCGTGTAACTTGGTCATTTGGAAAGGCTGGTCTCACTGTCTCTATCAGGAGGTCGGTGAGTCTTTTAAACGTGACCGGCTGGTTATTCTGAACCTGTGTGGTAACTCTTTCTAGATGGTGTACCTGTCGTATCAGATCATAGAACAATTTGATTGTCGTTTTGAGTTGAGGCGGCGCCGGTGCGAAATCTGGATTTTGTCTAAAACGGTTTTTGTTTTCTCTCACAGGTTCGGCCCTTGTCATGTATCTAGAAGGAGGGTGGCGACTTTGCTGGTAGCCGCCCTGGTTCGTGAAGTGCGGGTAAGTGTTATCAATAAGAGGGTTCACGTCCCTCTGTCCCCCTCCATTGAAGTTGAAAGAAACCGTTCTGGGTCTCTGATTAGAGGGGATGTGTGTGTAGTTATTACGAAAGGAAGGTATGGTGCGTCGGTATTCAAGGTGTTGTGGGAGAGGAAAGTCCTCCTCGTCCTCAATCTCTGGACCTTCATACAAATATTCACGCCGAGCGTGTTTGTGTGACACCATATCGTCCTGACGGGGACGTGTTTCTCTAATTGCTCTCTTTTGGCTTTTTTTACCCTTTTGGTTCTTACCAGGAGGCCTGTATGGGCCTGCAACTGGTCCAAAATGCCTCTTATGATAGGGAGATCTGTATGGATCTGCCACCTTATCATAACGGTCATTTTGTGGTACAGGGAATCGCTGGGAGGGTCCAGGCCTGGACACCTCCCTGTGAGTGGATCTGTTAAATTCCCTCTTTTGACGTTCCTGACTGTTTGTATTGTTTCTGTCTCTTACAGGGCGGAACTGTGGAGCTGTATTTCTTTGTCTCCTGTATGGGAAACTCTGCTCTTTGGCACGATGGCGTGCTGTAGTGTTACTTGGTTCTCTGAAATTAAAATATTTGTAATCTGGTGTAACACTTGTGTGTCTAATTTTGGGACGTGGTGTGGTTCTCTGTCTCGGTCTACCACGGAAATTGTCCATAATGTCAGAACTGTGTGTGTATTTTTTTAACCTTTTTTAGTATTTTTATGATTTTTTTGTTAGATTTTTATAGATTTTTATTGAACAAGAATAGAACAAGAATAACAATAAACATGAAAAAAAATCAAAAATAAAAAAAATCTAGAATCAAAAAATCAAAAATCAAAAATAAATGCGTTCAAGTCTTTCGCGACGTTTCGGTAAATAAATATTACCTTCTTCAGGCTGACTTGAACTTTGTGAAAAAAACCTTTTAGGCAAGATGTAAGAAATATATATACAGTGTATATAATATATAAAATATACTCATAAACTATAATATGTATAGAATATAATATACATATATTTATATACACAGATATATTCTCTCTACAATGAAATTAACAAGGTAAATGGACTCTTTGTTAAGTCGTGGAGGAGCGAGAAGGCTGCGACCACTTGCTGTCTATTGAGAGCATGAAATGAGAGCGCGCTCGTATGCGCGCCCCCTTATATAGACTGGCTCTAGAAAAAAAATTGTTATCAATATGTGGATTTTCAGTCCTTCTAATTTGAGATAGATTCAAAACTGGACCGCGAAAGGTGAGTAAAACTTCATGTAATCAAGTGTATAATTGTGTTAGTAGATTTATTTCCTGATTTTAGTAGAAAAATAGTTAGTTTCGTTCAAGGGTGTGCGTCGACGCTGGATGACGTCATACCCACTGAAAATGGTAAGAAAGTAAAAATAGTCAAAACATAGTCATTAATATGAGTAAAAAATTCCTAAATGAAGGTTTTATGTTTAGGATATAAAGTAAACAACTTTCATAAAAAGAGTTGGGGCAGAAATTGTTGTAAAGTGTGTGTTTTGAATTTTGTTTCCATGACGACATCGTTTTGTTCCGGGACGACATCGTTTTATCTACAAGACGTTTTTAAGGTAAAATCATGGGGTTTAAATTTGTCCATATGTAAATATGGACCTAATACATTCCAAAGGGTGTAGGAAAAATATAAGTTGGGACAGAAAATGCTGTTTGATGTGTGTTTAGGAATTATTTCCACGACGACATCGTTTCTGTCTGGGACGATATCGTTTCGGTCGGGGACGACATCGTTTCGGTACGGGACGACATCGTTTTGGTCCGGGACGACATAGTTTTATGTTTTTGAGGGAAAAATGATGATTTGTAATTTTGTCCATATGTATACGTGGTCTGTATATATCCTGAAGGGTGTAAGAAAAATATTAAAGATGAACTATATGTTTGTCAATTAAAAATAGGTGTGTAAACCTATATATCCATGTATATATATCTCCCTTGTTAATGTTTTTTAGCTGTCCCATGTGTGTTTGTAAAATCTTAACGCTCTTCCAATAGGATCCAATAGTGAAGTATAATGTGAATATATAATGTTTGGTGTATTATTTCATTAAGTTGATCAAATAGAGATATGGGAGACAATAGATACACAGGGTGAACCCAGTCCAAACCCAGGGCTTTCCAAAAGCTCAGAGTCCGTGGCACGGGCTTGGTTAGGGGAATGAGAAATCCAAGATCAGGGACCCTGAGGTCCCCGAAATGGCTGTGCACTGGCCTACTTTCTGCTGACCACTAAAGGTTACCCAAGGTCAAGAAAGGGAACGATGCTGCGATCCAAAGTCCCACCACAATGTCCACTTGACAAATACGTAAATCTGTATATGATATTTCTAATTAATAATTGTAATGTTATCCCCTTATATAACCCGTCTCATACCTGTGTGTATATATATTTTTTTATATTATTTAATTATCTATATGGTTGTGTTGTGCTATAATGAGTGTAATAAATGAGATGACCCGTATTTTGTTTGTTTGTTTTTAATTTTCTCACAGGGGTCGACCAAAGAGGGCTGACAACAGTCGGGGTAGGCGATAGAGGGCCGTCCAGACCGGATTGGCAGGTGAGTGGGGTAGGTTTAGTGTGGAGATGGCGTAATTGATGTTTTTGTATGTTTGTTTCTCCCAGGGGTCGACCAGAGAGGGCTGAACACAGTCGAGGAAGGCGCTGGAGGGCCGTCCAGACCGGATTGGCAGGTGAGTGGGGTAGGTTTAGTGTGGAGATGGCGTAATTGATGTTTTTGTATGTTTGTTTCTCCCCGGGGTCGACCAGAGAAGGCTGAACACAGTCGGGGTAGGCGATAGAGGGCCGTCAAGACCGGATTAACAGGTGAGTGGGGTAGGTTTAGTGTGGAAATGGCGTAATTGATGTTTTTGTATGTTTGTTTCTCCCCGGGGTCGACCAGAGAGGGCTGAACACAGTCGGGGTAGGCGATAGAGGGCCGTCAAGACCGGATTAACAGGTGAGTGGGGTAGGTTTAGTGTGGAGATGGCGTAATTGATGTTTTTGTATGTTTGTTTCTCCCCGGGGTCGACCAGAGAGGGCTGAACACAGTCGAGGAAGGCGCTGGAGGGCCGTCCAGACCGGATTAACAGGTGAGTGGGGTAGGTTTAGTGTGGAAATGGCGTAATTGATGTTTTTGTATGTTTGTTTCTCCCAGGGGTCGACCAGAGAGGGCTGAAAACAGTCGGGGTAGGCGATAGAGGGCCGTCAAGACCGGATTAACAGGTGAGTGGGGTAGGTTTAGTGTGGTAGGTTATATTGGGGTTATGAGAGATAGGGCTTTCTGTGTCCGGTGTAGTTTATGAGGGGTTATTGACGGGTAAGTGTTAGTAATGAGATGTGGGTGGCCATTCAAAGAGGAGTTCTTGGTCCAAACCACTATCCCAAAAATAATGAAAGAGCGTTGGGGAGAGAGAAAAGAATGTTTTAAACCTCATTGAGGCCTCTCGGGTAAACTGTGTCCAATCGCTTGATCCAAATGCTCTCGGCCTTGAGTCTTTCTTTTAAAGACCATGCCGGATTTGATTGGAGACAGGTGACTTTAAATGCAGACAGACCGTGGGTCAGAAAATGTTGCACTAGGTGTCGACGCCTATCAATTTTATGCATAATATTATGTGCGTGTTGATAGGCTCGGACCCTCAGTTCATTCTTCGTCTGACCCACGTATTGTCTGCGGCATCTTGTGCAAAAGGCCAGATAAATGCAATTGACCGCTTCGTGGGTCAGAGGTCGGGGGATTTTAAATATCTTTTTGTTAAATCTGCTCATTACCCACTTTTTTTGGACAAAGTACTTACAGCGACCGATCCGGCCAATGGGAGCCGGTATGCGTAACTTGCTGTAGACCAAAGTGTCGTGCAAGTTTTTGTTACGCTTATATGCTGCAATGGGCCTGTGATGTTTAAGGAAGCTGGTAGGTTCAAGGAACTTCAAAAAGTTTTTCTTAATGGCCGAATTAAGGGACACGCATTGTTTGGAGTAGAGGGCAGTGAGTGGGATGATTTTGTTTCTAATCTGCCCTTCTGCTCTGGCTGGGCTTTTTGGCTTATTGAATGTTTTCAAAATCTTCCTCAGGAATGATCTGCTGTAACCACGCCCACGGAGAGCCCGGAAAAGGATGCGCGTGGCCTCCACAAAGGACGATGGCTGTGAACAGATTCTATTGAATCTGAGGAGCTGTGACTTAATGATTCCTTTAAAGGTATGTCTTGGGTGAAAACTGTCTCTATGAAGTAATGAATGCGTATCTGTGTCTTTAAAGTAAACCTTGAAATCCAGCTGACCTGTATTTTCAAAATTGGGTCCCTTATATGAGACCACATCCAAAAAGTTGACCTCTGACCTATCCATGTTGTATTTGACCTTTATAGATGCCTGGTGTGAATTAAGGTGAGCGATGAAAGTGAGGAAATCGTCCTCCGAGTGGGTCCAGACACCCCAGATGTCATCCAAGAACCTGTAATACGCGAATGGTTTTTTGGCAGAGCCTGCGAGAGCCGTTTGCTCCCAGTCTGCCATAAAAATGTTCGCATATGAAGGGGCGAACTTCTTCCCCATGGCTGTCCCCTTCACTTGTAAGTAAAATTTATTGTCAAACTCAAAGTCGTTTTTAGTCAAATTTATCTCCAAGAGTTTAAGGAGATGCTCGTCCGGTCTAAGGGGATCAGGATATTTGGACATAAATTTTCTGACTGCTTTTAAGCCAGTCGGGGTATCAATATTGGTGTATAAACTGTCTATGTCAATTGTAAATAACGATGCATTTTGTGGGATTTTGAGTTGACTAATTTTTGCAATAAAATCGTACGTGTCTTTAAGGTAGCTTGGATGTCTGGTGGAGAGAGGATTAAGGAAGTGTTCCAAGTACTCAGCCGTGAAGTATGTCTCACTGTTGCAATCGGACACGATGGGTCTGCCCGGTGGGACCTCAAACGGAACGCTCCACTTTTCTGGCTCTTTGTGGATTTTTGGCAACAAGTAAAACCTTCTGGCTCGGGGCGTGCCTTCACCCACGAGATACTCTTTTTGTTTTGCGCTGATAATCTTTTTTGAACACATGTCCTCTACAATTTCTTCTACCTCTTTTATAGTGTCTGTGTAAATGGGCCCCTCAAGGGGACGATAGTGCTCTGCGACAGACAGTTGTCTCAGTCCCTCACCGAGGTATTGTGCTCTGTCTAAAATGACTGTGGCGTTACCCTTATCGGCTGGCTTAATTATTATATCTGTATTGTTATATAGTTCCTTCAGAGCTTTTCTTTCGCTCGGTGTTAAATTGGGCGTCACCCCCAGACCCCAGTGTAACTTTTTGAAAGCAAAATTAGGGTTAGGGTTAGGTGAAGAGGAAATCCAAGATCTAGGACCCTGAGGTCCCAGAAATGGCTGTGCACTGGCCTACTTTCTACTGACCACTAAAGGACACCACAGGCCCAGAAAGGAGAATGGTCACACCATAGAGAGATACATATATAATTATTAAATAAAAAAATAGAGGGCTAAAATCGCCAGGTTTCAAATCAAACGGGCTATGTTGCCGTGGTTTATACCGCCAAGGGTTTAATTTAATGAAAAAACTTTTGGTAGGTTTTAGTCAGATGTGGTGAGGGGCATATAACTCACGTCTGTATGGACATGAGGAGACGCTCGACGTCACAGTGGACGGAGAAAAAATTATTATATGTGGCTCTGCAACATCATCACCCACAACAATGATGGCGGCCATTTTAACCAACTCGACGCCTGTATGGGCTGAAGAGAAAATTTTCCAAAGCTCTGCTACATCACCCACCTTCAAAATGATGGCAGCTGTACTCATTTTTACGGTTTTTGTGTCATTCAGGCATATCTCGCGACGCGTTTCGAACTTTCCCAAGGTTCTCATCAGGCGAATTGGAATGACAACTGTCTCTGTTCCCTCTGCAACTACAGAGTGCTTGAGGGCGTGGTCCCTCCAGACTTTATAGTGGTAGAGGGCGGGGTGCCCCTCCCACTACTAAATACCTTTCAGCACTGTATGGTGCTTCATAAATAGTTTTTTCACTATCAATAAATTTTGTTTTTAATTTTAATATTTAATAATCATACACATACACTCACAGACATCACACACAATCCAATCCAGACGAAGGGCAATCCAAAAGCTCAGAGGCGGTGGCGCGGGCTTGGTTAGGTGAAGAGGAAATCCAAGATCTAGGACCCTGAGGTCCCAGAAATGGCTGTGCACTGGCCTACTTTCTACTGACCACTAAAGGACACCACAGGCCCAGAAAGGAGAATGGTCACACCATAGAGAGATACATATATAATTATTAAATAAAAAAATAGAGGGCTAAAATCGCCAGGTTTCAAATCAAACGGGCTATGTTGCCGTGGTTTATACCGCCAAGGGTTTAATTTAATGAAAAAACTTTTGGTAGGTTTTAGTCAGATGTGGTGAGGGGCATATAACTCACGTCTGTATGGACATGAGGAGACGCTCGACGTCACAGTGGACGGAGAAAAAATTATTATATGTGGCTCTGCAACATCATCACCCACAACAATGATGGCGGCCATTTTAACCAACTCGACGCCTGTATGGGCTGAAGAGAAAATTTTCCAAAGCTCTGCTACATCACCCACCTTCAAAATGATGGCAGCTGTACTCATTTTTACGGTTTTTGTGTCATTCAGGCATATCTCGCGACGCGTTTCGAACTTTCCCAAGGTTCTCATCAGGCGAATTGGAATGACAACTGTCTCTGTTCCCTCTGCAACTACAGAGTGCTTGAGGGCGTGGTCCCTCCAGACTTTATAGTGG
>NC_138228.1:7500-122500 GCF_964197995.2 Scardinius erythrophthalmus
TCATAAACAAAAAATAGGTTTAGAAAAAAAATGCACAAGACAAGAGCAGTCATAAATACAAATGCAAAGACAAGAGATGGGAAAATGCACAAATACAGAAAGGCCATTGAGACAACAGACATAGACTAACAAATATTAAATTGGATACATGAGGTGAAGTGAAGGCATAAATACAAAAGCAGCAATTTCAGGAGTATGGTGTTATACAAAGCAAATTACTTATAAAGCTTTATAAGGTATAAATAAAAAAAGCATTAGGGTTATGTAACATTTGTAACATAGTAACATTTGTTTAAGAAATTGCAAGCACGATTAATGCATTGCATTTTTTTTTTTTTTTTTTTTTTACAATTAGTGCATTTCAGCCAGCTTTTTTGTTTCAAATACATTTGTCAATATTTTTCTTCTATACATGCATAAGGAAATACAACAGGCAATGTAATAATACTAATACGTCAATACAAAAAGTAGGACTGTGAAACGATAAATCGTGATTAATCGCATCCAAAATAAAAGTTTGTTTACATAATATTAGAGTTAGGGTTGTACTGTGTATAATTATTCTGTATATATAAATACACACCCATTCATGTATATGTTTAAGAAAAATTTGTTATTTTTTATTTTATATATATATATATATATAATTATATTATATATATATATATATATATATATATATCAGTTAGGGTTATATCAGTAAATCCAGTTTAACAGAGCACAGCTACAGCTAGAAGTTAGCTTTAGGACTCTGAAATAACCAGAAAGCTGAAAAACAGTGTGAGGTGCATTAGGACAGGTTTAATAGAACATCACGTGCAGAGAATGATTAAAGGGGGATAATAACGAACACAGATTTTTCTTCTAGATTTCTCCCTTTAATAAGATTCCAAGGACTTAAACTGGTTGACAATTCAAATGTGCCACTTTAACTTGCTGTACGGAGCATAACTTGCATCAAAACATTTTCTAACTTCACCAGTTTCAGTTCGTACAATTTCCGGAACAATATTAGCCAGGATGCCTAATAGAGGACAAAAAAGAATGGCTCTTTAGTTCGATTATTACAATTTAGCCCATTCTGATTCAACACTGTACAAAAATACCTTTATGTATTTAAACCTAACCTAACCCTAACCTATTCAAATTTAGTCAAAACAAAACAGTTTTAAAAAATCGTTAAAAAACATTTTCATTAAATCATATCTTCAGATATATATTTTTTTGGAATGTTTGACAAATGTTGATATTAAAAGTTTACAGTTTGTACCTGAATCTTTGTTGTTTTCATAGTGTGATTTTTGAGGAATTGTATTGAATCCAATTAGGGTCAATTTGATCCGAACCTTAAGGGGAGTACACAGAATTCCAATATAACACAAGGGTTAAAGTTGTGTAGTGTGAACTAGGCATTAGTAACTGAAGAATGTAGAGTACTGGATGAATCTGGAAGTTAAAAAGTCTTATCTGATGTAGGTTCTGAGACGAAGACTGAAGACTGAAGACGACTGGAGGTAAAAGGTATCTCAAAGGAAAAGAGTCAGGTAGAGTTCTCTGAGGGAACAATGAGACCAGACAATGGTGAACTGCAGAGGGAAGAGTTAAAGAGTGCTGGATGATGATCAGTGAAGATTGGTGACAGGTGACGGTGATCTGTGATTGGGAAATGCATGCAGGTGAGGGCCAGGGAGGATGATGGGAAATGTAGTGAGGAGGTGGTGACTAGCTGGAAACCGTGACATACACGAGTTGTGGCCTCATTGGCACAAATTAATTTGCTGTGGGATAAACGCCATACGAGCTCTGTGTGGGATGTAGCTGAATTTTACTCACCCTTCTCCAGTGACAATGAAAAAGCAATTAACCAATTCCTCAGATTCACACATCGTTGGTGTATAAAACAATCCACAATTAGACTAACAGGTAAAATAAAAAACATAAACCAGTGAAGACTATAGAAACACAAGAACAGAAAAATAGACAAACACAATATATACCAAATTGGAGGGTTGTTCCATAAACAAGATTAAAATACAAGCCAGGCTTGTTTTGGTTAATCAGACTCACAGTCGTTGATTCTATTTCATAAAGCAAACTTAAAATAGTTCAAACTCAGTTACTCTTATGTTATCACTAACGACATCTTGTGGTCAAAAGGTGGAAAAGCCTTTCTGTCCCAGAAGACCCATCCATTTTTTTTTATTGTTTAATATAATAAATCACTTTGTGCTCTGTAAACCACAAAGCAATACAATTAATCCTCATAATTCATGTGTTAGTGTTGATGTAGTTCTTGCACAATGTATGAACAAAAAACTGTATGAATGAATTTATGAAAACAAATTTTTTAAATGGGACTAATTAACTTGTACAGAAACAGTTCTTATGAATCGGCTTTGATCTACCCGAGTGCTCAGCGCCGTTGTTTTATCTTTAAGCACAAATAATAACCTGACAACTCTAAATGCTCAGTTTTCTGATAATATAAATTCACATATTAAAGTGAGGCAATACATTAAATGTAACAATTATATTAATACTAATTAAAAAATACCAAAAGAGTTGCTCTATGCAAGTAAATGGTGGTCTAATTATTTTATGGTTTCTATGCTGTTTATATGTCAGAATATATGAGCATGTAACATAGGCTATAGGCTTATTTATAAATAAATAAAAATTAGTAAATGGACTTAAATTTCCAAAAACCTGTAGAGTAGTGGTCTGGGTTCAAACATTCCGACACGCAAAGTGAAGCATTCACGTGACTGGAAAGAAAGTGAGGCTTCGTTTTTCGTTGATCACGTGTTTCTCTGAAAACAATACGCGCTCTGGCACGGAGCTTCATGAGAAATTGCGCTGTGTACTCGATACGTGCTTTGAAGCTTCAGTGTCAAATGTAACATCACTAATCTTCTGTAGTCTAATGTGCATCTAATGTTAATTATTTGTTGTGGAAAATGGTATGCTCTATTCCATTGTTACTGATTATTATTTGAAAGTTGATTAATGGTGTTGAAAATGGAGACACAGTAGGCTACCCAATATATTAAAAGTAGATCATGATTAATTCAAGGGATAGTTCTCCTAAAAATATGTTTCACACAAGAAAGTTATATGACTTCATGAAGGTGAGTAAATGGTTAGGGTTAGGGTTATGAAATAGAAATTAATAAATGGTAACTGAATTCTCATAAATGGGTGGAGAGTCACTTTCCAAATGACCGAAATCATTTGAAGTTTTTTTGTTTTTTTTTCAGTGAAATGTTCATTAAATTTTTCACACTGTAAGATGTGAATGTTAATGAGTTGAGTACAATTACTGTAAAACTGCTTTGAAGCAATCTGCATAAAGTACTATATAAATACAAGTGACTTGTGCAGGGAAGACTGAATCACTTGCAATGCTCAACAGTACAGTACCAATCTATAGTTTGGATTGGAATCTGGAAGTGGACCTTGATAAGAAGCTTGTGCTTCCCCCAGAAATAGTGGCTACAACACTCTGGCCAGACATGGTCCTGTGGTCTCCAACAACAAAGCTAGCATATGTTGTGGAATTAACAGTACCAAGGGAAGATGGGGTTGAAGAGGCTTATGAGAGGAAAAAGAATAAATATTACGACCTGGCAGCCGAAGCATCCCAGAACGGCTGGAAGACCAGCCTCTTCCCAGTAGAGGTGGGATGCAGGGGATTTGTTGCCACATCTACCACCAGTTTGCTGAGAAAAATAGGAGTGAATGGTCGCTCTTTCCAACAGGCCATCAAGTCCATGTCAAGTGCTGCCGAAAATAGCAGTAACTGGCTCTGGATCAAGCGTAAGGACCCCAACTGGGCAGCAAGGTAGAGATAGATGGTATGCGGTTAGGCTTAGGCCTGACTCAGGCAGAAGGACGCCCCTGCCATGCAGAGTCCGACTCAGGGATGTGGAGGGTATGGCATGGAGGGGGTGTACCTGGGATGCTGGGAACACCATTGAGCCTTCTGGACACGATCCAGTGACAATGAAAAAGCAATTAACGAATTCCTCATATTCACACATCGTTGGTGTCAGGGTGCGGTGCAGGCAGAAGAAGATGAGGAGTCAAAAGTTCCAATGCAAAACATTTACTAATAATATAATTCAAACAGGTACAGACAGGCAGAAGGTTCACACACACCTAAATACAACGGAGAACGGACCAAGACTGAAGGAAATTAAATTCTAACACAGATGAACACTGATTAACAGAACACAGGTGATGATGATGATGATGATGATGATGATGATGATGATGATGATGATGATGATGATGATGATGATAATGATTAACTAAACCCAGATGATACAGATGAACTGATAATGATGATGACAAGTGACATGAAGACAGCCAGACAAGTCCAATGAAAACAAACTAAACAGAACACAACTGTGATAGTTGGTGAATAAAACAAGCCACAATTAGACTAACAGGAAAAATAAATACATAAACCAGTAAAGACTATAGAAACGCAAGAACAGAAAAATATACAAATGCAATATTTGCCACACCTGGACAGTTCCTATCCTCAGACAGTTTGTCTTCAATCTTTTGACACAGCTCCTCACTTCCACGTCCCAATCAAACTCTCGTGTCTCCAACAGCACTCGTTAATGAAACAACTCTTGATTGGGTCATTACATTTAAGCTCAATATTAACTTTCTACATTTTTTATGAAAATACAAATATACATAAAGATTAGAGATCTACAAGATGAATTAAGTACAAGTGTAAAATAAAAAACATTAAAATACATTTCTTACCCTCACTTCAGTTGGTTCTTCCCTCTCCAACCTACATCACACACTGACAATCCTGTGCAGGATCAGCCTGTGGGCATTTATACTTATGGGCACAACCATTGACAGAAATGCAAGCAACCAGGAATTAAATTCAACAAACAACCAAATCTCAATATAATAAACTTTCTGTACATGCCCTAATCCACAAATTATTATTTAAAAGCCATGTATACATACTGTATTTCCTCACTTAAAAACTGTTACATTTTAAAACAAATATTCCCCTTCATCTTCTAAACTTGATTTCTCCCAACTTCCAAGATGCACCTCAGCATAGATATAAAAGGTTATTCCAGAAGATATTCTGTTTTTTCAACTGGTTCTAGCAAGCTGTCATACTGGGCAATTTTCTGTTCACTTGGGCTGCTTTAATTAAATTGTGTGAAGTAAAACACATTGCAGCAAAGCTCATCCGATTGTACAAAGATTTGGAAAGATCCATAACATGATTCATGTAAAAAGGTTGGGAGTATTTTATTTCTACTATTTTTATCTTTTTTTTATTCAGTCAGACTGATGTGACGATGTCTCCAGATCTGCTCTTCTGCCATGTACTTTCTCTGCCAGGGTTCACGTTAAAAGGTAGGTTGGAACTTTCTTTTAATTGCACAGATATCAAGAATCAGAAAAGTGCTGTAATAGCTCTGTTTAAAATTACAATAATTAAATTAAACTACAACTTAAGATTTAAATAGATTTTGTTATTCGTTTCTGTAGTGTACTCACTAAAAGCCTTTGTATTCTTTCATGAGCCACTCTCCACCGGATAAACACACATCTGTTCATCTGTCCCTGTAACATCCAGACAAGATTCACGTTACCTCTGTGATTTATGAACTCAATAAACACACACGTGTTCATCTGACCCTGTAACATCCAGACAAGATTCACGTTACCTCTGTGATTTATGAACTCAGTAAACACACACGTGTTCATCTGTTCCTGTAACATCCAGACAAGATTCACATTACCTCTGTGATCTATGAGCTCAATACTACTTTTAAATGTTGAGGTTGTTGCTGATGTTGTTAACTCACTCTTTATCCAACATAAATGTTCCTCAGTTTATCAACAGTAGCCTACCAATGGAAAAATAAAATAGATAACTTATGTTTAGTTACTTTATAGAGTTAGGGTTAGTTTAGTTTATTTACCTTACAGCTCATTTATCTAATGTAAACCATTTTGACAACAGTGAATTCTACATAATAGCACACATTCATGACTCAGATGTCTGCTTTTTCATATAAAAGTGCAAAGTTGTGGAACTCATTACCCACTGAATATAAAACAATGACTGAGCTTAAAATGTTCACATCTCGTGTTAAGTCTTGGATGAAATCGAAACAGGAATGTACCCATTTGTAAATAGCTAGTTTGTGTATGTAAGTGATTTATATGGTGTGTCTATAGATATATTTTTATGATGAAATAGAAAATGTTGTAGTGTAAAGGCCCAACCATGGACTGGAGTTGTAAATTAGCATTAGCTATAAACTCTTTTTGCATATAGCATCAGTTACAAACTTGTTTTGTACTATGTTTAATTGCAATGTCCATGTCAAATAAATGATTAAATAAATAAAAAAAATTTCATGTTGTGATGTTGTGATGCTAGCTGCTAGCTGTCTCACGTCACTGAGGTCAGATAAATCCCATCACATAGAGACTCTTTCACCTAGATATCATCATATAGAGACTGTATCTGTTCCCCAAATAAGGACATACAAAAAAAAACATTACCCTTCATCTTCTACACTTGGTTTCAACCAAATTCCAATATGCACCACAACATAAATATAAAAGTTAATTCCAAAAGCTGTTCTGGTTTTTCATCTGGTTCTAGCAAGTAGTCATGGGCGGTTTTCTATTCATTTGGGCTGTTTTAATTAAAGTAAATTAACCCCCTGAGGTCGGCTATCGCGCCGGCGCGATAGGCTCGTTTTTTTCCGTATGAGTGCAAAAAAAAAATAATAATAATAATAATTTTATCTTATATGCTTGTGTTATACATCAATCGATCCTGTTTAGTGTGTATTTTTTTTGTGTGTATGCTCATAATAAAAACAAAGTGTTGTGCTTTTCGCCAAATAAAGAAAAATAAACATGATGCGAGTTCTGCCTCCTCTCCGTCAGTGAAGTCAATTCTGAAACGCGTCCGAAAATGAACTGTAACTCAGCGAATACTCAGTCAAACAGGCATACAGTCACACAGGCATGAAGTTTGAATTCTCTTCTTTTAAATGAAGTAATTTTTATAAAAAACAAATATTCACAGTTTATGTAATATGTATGCAAAGAGAGAGATGTCAGTCGTTCTCATCTCAGCTAATTAAGTTTTAATGTGCTCCGCCCACGGAGAGCGCGCAAACGCAAATGTGAGGCGATACAAACAAACCTGTGAAACGCCCACATCAGCTGGATAACACACCGCGAGTTCACTTTCAGACTTATGTACTTTACGATGCTGTGAGGAATAATACTATCTTGATAATAATCCTGCAAAAATTTACCTCAGAAGTTCTGGAAGTATCATTTCGAGGAGCAAACGGATCCCGCTGAGGAATTAGGTCAGTTCTGTTTGCTTTGTTCTAATCGGAATGAATGAACGCAAAGATGCGTGCTGTTGTGGAGCTACTACAGCTGGCAAAAATACTGTTTAAATATGAATCGCGTTTCTGTGTATGAATGAATGAACGAACGAACGCACAGATGCGTGCTGTTGTGGAGCTACTACAGCTGGCAAAAATACTGTTTAAATATGAATCGCGTTTCTATGAATGAATGAACGAACGAACGAACGCACAGATGCGGGCTGTTGTGGAGCTACTACAGCTGGCAAAAATACTGTTTTAATATGAATCGCGTTTCTATGAATGAATGAACGAACGAACGAACGCACAGATGCGTGCTGTTGTGGAGCTACTACAGCTGGCAAAAATACTGTTTAAATATGAATCGCGTTTCTGTGTATGAATGAATGAACGAACGAACGCACAGATGCGGGCTGTTGTGGAGCTACTACAGCTGGCAAAAATACTGTTTTAATATGAATCGCGAATACAAAGAAAGATTACACTGGAAATATTGTTACAATTTTAAATGTTGTTGTAATTGTATAACCTTAAAAAAAAAAATATATATATATATATATATATATATATATATATATATATATATATATATATATATATATATATATATATATATATATAAGGATAGATGTAAACAAAATCTTAAAAGGTCATTATAAGCCTTCTCTTTAAATAATTGTATTATGCTTTATTAGTGACACATTTGGGAAGAGAATATATTCCAAATCTGAAAATACAGTATGAGAACAATTAACTGCACAATTACTAGAAATGTTTACCTTGGATATTGTACAATTTGCAAGCAAAATTTGTGGAAAAAAACAACAAACCAGTTATATATTGTCCTTGCATTCTTGTGGCTCAGTCACACACCTGAATGAAAGGCTCATTACGTATGCAGCCTCATTATGCGGGCCCCATTGACTCCGCAGGTGTGAATCACGCCCACCCGCATATGGCCTTTCCAAACAAAAAGTGTTTTACAAGATTTAAATCAATGTATTGTGTTATGTGAATGATTAGGCAGGATGATTTTCACATAATTTTGAAGAAAAAAATCTAGGCAACGTCATCCATTAGTCAAAAGTCTTATTTACATATATTTAGAATGTGTTTTATGGCCTTATTTCAGAAACTTTAGTTTTTTGTTTTTGAAAAAAACCATGCATAAACATTATTCTATCAAAAATACAAACATGTACATGCAAGTTGTTCACATATTATGGTAGCCCTGTTTGTGCTAAATAGAGTGAATTTACACCTTTGCCATTAATATGTTTATAAGCAACTGAAAAAAGCACAAATGTCAGGGCATGTCAGAACATCTCAAGGACCCCAAAAACCCCTCAGACCCCAGAGGGTTAAGTAAAACAAGCTGTATAAGCTCATCTGACTGTACAAAGATATAATGTTGTGTTCAAGTTGAAATTTGGAAAGATCCATAACCTGATTAATGTAAAAAGGTTGGGATATTTATATCTATTATTTTTATCTTTTTCATTCAGTCAGGCTGATGTGATGATGTCTCCCGACCTGCTCTTCTGCCATGTGCTTTCTCTGCCAGGATTCATATGAACGGTAGGTTGGAACTTTCGTTTAATTAAATTTTTTAATAAATAGATGTTTGATAATGTATCAGTCAGAGTCCATAATGTGTTTTGGATGAACTATAACACAGAAAGCATTAAATATATCTTGTTGAGCAGCTGACATTTTGATTATTAATCAGCAAAAGACCAGGATATAGAAGGGGGTTTGAATATGAGCAATCAATGTTCTGTAGTCCTCGACCTTACAACAACAGTGGGGTAGTTTTTGTTATTCACAGCATTCAAGCACTTAACATGTGATGCTTGGGTAAAAAAAACTGTAAAACGACTATAGGTCTCGGACCATGTTTATAGTTCTTTTATTTGTATTTGTAGTTCTGAACCTTTAAAGATATTGATATCACTGCCATTCAGCGGGTAACTGACCATTTATTAACTGATGTTAGCACATTAGCACATTAGCTGTTGTGTGCGGTGTAAGATTTGTCACAAACTGATAGCTGTACTGATTTCCCAAACTTTTAAACTGTTAGCTATTGCACTTACACAACTGACCACTGCAAACTATTTCTTTTACTGCTTTCAGTATAAATAATGCATCATTATGTGATCAGGGCAATTCTATTTGTAACAACAAACTGTTTGTAAAGGAGAAGCCTTTTTGCAAACAAGTCATCTTCATTTATATAGCGCTTTTAACAATGTACTGTAGATTGTTTCAAAGCAGCTTTACAGAGATAAACGTATAATTTAAGGTAACAGAGATTGTTTTGGCTTTATAGCGGTTCTTTAATAAAGTTATTTTCCAGCTAAAGTTAGTTTTGATTGATTCGCTTCCGTCGCAACGATCATTTGTTATTAAATTTGGGGCCGCTAAGACGACACCATTCTCTCTACATAGACTTTAAACGCGAACCTGTGAGAAACGCTGATGGCGTTCACATGCGCATTAAGAATTGGTTCTATAGTTACGTGCATTTGAATATATGTGCGCAGGTTTGGAAATCCCTACAAACCAAGCCTAAACAAAGTAGTGGCGTTTCGTTATAATTTTTTATACAGAATTTTATTTTATTTTATCAATTCGGGGTAGATAGTGTGTGTTAAAGGGATCCTCCATAGGGAGAGACTAGTTGGCACTTCAGCACTGCGTTGTCATCGGGTCCAGGCGAAGGTCCTTCATCAGATCTGGATACGGCCTGGTTCCGGCAGGCTGCGGGAAAACCTCGTGATAAACAAAGACACTAAAATTAGCGTAGATGCCATTCTTCTTATGATGTAACAAGTACATCAGGGTTTATGGAAAGTGTTCCCGGTTCCAGCTGACCTAATCTATGCAGCCTAACATTGAATTATAGAAGTCTATAATGTATTGTGAATGCTAGGTCAAAGAGATGTGTTTTTAGTCTAGCTTTGAACTGACAGAGTGTGTCTGCTTCCCGGACAATGGTAGGAAGACTGTTCCAGAGTTTTGGTGCTAAATAGGAGAAGGATCTACCGCCAGCAGTCGATTTAGATATTCTAGGTATTATCAACTGGCCGGAGTTTTGAGATCGCAATAGACGTGAAGGACTATAATGCGTTAAGAGCTCGCTCAAGTACTGCGGAGCTAAACCATTTAGTGCTTTGTAAGTGATCAGCAATATTTTAAAATTGATGCGATGTTTAATAGGGAGCCAGTGCAGTGTTGACAGAACTGGGCTAATATGGTCATACTTCCTGGTTCTGGTAAGAACTCGAGCTGCTGCGTTTTGAACTAGCTGTAGTTTGTTTATTAAGCGTGCAGGGCAACCACCCAGTAGAGCATTACAATAATCTAGCCTTGAGGTCATGAACGCATGAACTAATTGTTCCGCATTTGTCAATGAGAGCATATGGCGTAATTTAGATATATTTTTAAGATGGAAATATTCGGTTTTACAGATACTAGACACGTGACTTTCAAACAGTGGTGGACAGTAACGAAGTAAATGTAATTCGTTACTGTACTTAAGTAGTTTTTTTGCGTATCTGTACTTTACTTGAGTATTTAAATTTTGGAAGACTTTTACTTTAACTCCACTACATTTCAAAGTCAAATATCTTACTTTTTACTCTACTACATTTTCAAAATCAGTCGTTCCTTTTTATTTATGAGTGGATAAAAACTTAACTGGTCAAACGAGCCACCAATCACTAGCCTACAACGTGCGTGATTTGTTTTGAACTTGCCTTGGCGCTATCTGCGTGAACCAGAGCTGTTAAATATGAGAGTTGCGACCATAGACAGTATAAGGTTGCGACACACTAGGCTTGTTCGACTTGAACCGGCGCTGCACAGACCGATCAGTTTATGACATCGCGAGAGTGATTGAAAAGCATACAGAGCCGTCTACACTAGTACACTCTAATCGATCTCGCAGTATTTTAATATCATTCGAATGGCCTGTGCAGTGTGCAGCCGCTGTGATCTCGCCGCCGCGCGGTCACGTGATTCGTGTAGCTCTCAATAGTTCCAAACAAATCGCGTTGCCAATGATTTTAAGCGGGGCAGAGCAATTATTTTAATTATTTTATTATAATTACTATTATTGCAGCAATTATCGGTAAATATTGACGCATAATGAGCATTGCTTATTACGTTGACACTAAAATTACTTGCATATAATAGCATTTTTTTTTTCTGGGGAGTAGCAGAAACACTGCATTAATACGTTTTGGTGTTTAATTTTGGAAGGAAATAGGCTGCTCCCATAACGTAGAAAAAAATAAAATAAAAAAATAAATAAATGATATATATATATATATATATATATATATATATATATATATATATATATATATGTATAAATGTGTGTGTGTGTGTGTGTGTGTGTGTGTGTGTGTGTGTGTGTGTGTGTTTAATGGCATTGTGCAGGTTTATGTGAATGTATCATAACATTAGCATGTTTATAATAGGCCTATTATAACCATAGATGCTCGTGAAAAATATATACAGTAAATACTGTAAATGTATTATACCTTATGGGAACAGTCCCCTTCCGTCCAAAATTAAACACACAAAAAAATGTATTCAATTCAAAAATATATATAATATAAATATATGTCATTTTATTAATAGATTGATGTGCCAAGAGTGACATTGGAGTCTTCACCATAGACTGTAAAAAATATGGACAAAGCGTCTGTGACGTCACCCATAGACTTTCTGAAGAACGGGTTTGAAGCCGTTTATGGGGGGTATGGGCGGCGCCATCTTGGAAAATCTTGGGAAATCCTAACCCCGCCCACCTTCTAACGCAGCGCGCGTCACCCCGCCCACCTTCACTCAGCTCGCATGCTACTCCGGTTATCTCTGTGTATATTTCAGGCAACGAAATATGTTATAAAACACCACACTAACTCTTTTCGTTTTCATTTAAAGAAATCTTAAACATTATAGCCACGCAAATGTGGTTCAGGCAACGCATATTGATTATATTCAACTGCACATAACGTTTGCCTATTTATGAAAAAAAAAAAATAATAATAATAATATATATATATATATATATATATATATATATATATATATATATATATAAAACACAAACCTGCCTCTTTTCATTTTAAATATAACATAAAAATATTAAACATTTTATGGTCCAGGCATTATGTGCATTTGTACTAAACAACAGATTTTGCAGTAAACAACATTACATATCATCTTCGTTGTATTAAAATTTAAAATGACAAAAACTCAACCCAGTCTCTTTTTGTTAAATTTCAGTTTTATCAATGTTAGCCATTATAAAAGTATAAGTAAAAGGTATAAGAAGCTATACAAATAAAGCAAACAATTCAGTCAAACATACAAAGTCAGCGCTCTAGTCTAACCATACATCGGTAAAGTTATAGCTTATAAAGTTATGAAACTTCCCCTCAGCCAAAACGATTGCCCAGGGAAAAAAATATAGATTCACGAGACCAAAAATCGCCCATTAGATATAGACAAGATGAATTATCTCATGTTTAAAACCACTACAGAGACGCCAGAGTCCGCAGCATTGGCGGCAAACCTCAGAACGTCAAGCCGATGTAAGACTCTTCCAGGCGGGGTACATCGCGCCGAGCACCCGGTCATCGCTGGATCAACTGGATAAAATTTTCATAAATCTTTAAATAAACCACAGATTTGAGCTTTAAACAACTACATTCTCGCCTGAAAAACTCTTAAAACTACATTTCATGATACAGAAACAGTAGTATTATATGTAAACTGTATTAAAAAATGGCGCTTCTTATGTTGTCATTCTCCGTGGCTCTGCCTTGTCAGCTGTCAATCAAGCTGTCAATCAAAGTTAACCACGCCCTTATTGTCATATATTTTGTAACTAAATACGATCTAAACTAACGAGTTAGAAAAAAATTCACCCCCCTCACAGTTGTCAGGCACTCGGAACCTATCGAAAAATACAATAAAAGTCCATGGGACCAACTTGTAAAAACCTGAATTTATGCTGTGAAAACGGACATTTTAACATGGGGTCTATGGACATTTGCTCCCTTTTGGGACCTGCCCCTAGCGGATTTTCGATGTATTGCAGTTTTTCGCACTTCCGGGTAGGCTTCATTTTTCAGATCAGAATGTTGCCGCTTGGTCTTCACGTAGACTGAGTTAAGCAAGAGTCTTGTGACAAAAATTATAATAGGACATTATAGCCATAAAAAAAATCATAGTACTTGGATACTTAAGTACATTTGAAGGCAAATACTTTTGTACTTTTACTCAAGTGAATGTTTAAAGGCAGCACTTCTACTTTTACTTGAGTAATATTTTACCTTGAGTATCTTTACTTTTACTCAAGTACATGGTATGTGTACTTCGTCCACCACTGGAAGTTTGGTTTTCCCTATCATTTGTGTTTCATGTTCAGGACTCACGATTACAGCCATACTGCTTAACTTCAGCTCATTTCCAGTTCCTCGTCACAGACAAGTGCATGTGAAACTGAGAGTGCAGGTTGAGAAGATTCCACATTCTATGCCATATGTATACTTCTTTTTTTCTTTTTACTTTTATTTACATACTGTCTGTTGATCATGTCCAGTAACCTGCTCCTATAGTCACAGGTATTTTTAAACTGTGCAAATCACAAATAAACAAACACAACAGTGTATAGTGCTTTGGATAAAAAAATTCTGCAAATGTCTAAACAAATGTTCTAGTGAATGGTCACAGCATCTGATAATCAGAGGTGACATCTGCAATACAGAACTTTTCTGATGTCAGGTTTTTTCTGCTAAGAAATACAAAACTTGCCAAAATGTTATGCTTGTCATTTCATGATTGTTAAACCAAAAAAGAACCAAAGATTTAGCATATATTTTATTTGTTTCCCCCTGTTTAATGTTTATGTATAAAAGTATACATTTACTGATATTTTTAGATTGTTTATTAACACATACAAAAATGATAGAACACAAATAAATGGTAGTGGGTTAGATTGTTATTATAGTCCTGATAAACCTGATTGGTGGGGGGGGGGGTATATAGAAGATTTTACATGTAGAGAAAAGTTAAAAGTTATAGGAATAAATGCCACAGGTTTGAGTGTATTTGTGGGAGTCTTCTCGCTCTACCAATGTAAGACTCATTTTGTTCAGCTCTGATTCACAAACAGCTTTATGAGCCGTCTTTATGAAAGTCTTCATTTGCCGTCCTCAGCCTAAGCCTTCACTGGTACGATCCTTTGACTTTGCTAATACCTCATGCTCATTATAAATCAACATCATATTAAACTGATGAAAATTTATTACAAAACTGAATCTGTAGTCTTTAGAGCAACCTGTGTTTTAGTATTTACAAGCACCCTGGTGTGTCCATGCGTGCAGTTTTACTCTTCTGTTGCTCATGCTGCTTTTCACTCCATCCTGGATTAAGAATCTTTGGTCTCCACAAGAATAACAACTATAGCAATATAAATGCAAGCAGCAATTAAGGGGCCAAGCACGACAGCGGGAGTTACAAGTCAATTTAATAGGACATAGCATTATTTAATGTAACAACTGTAAAAATGACTGAGACAGGAAGGATTCAGACTGACATAACAATAAGACCGATTTCACTGATTCTTTCAGATTTCACAACAAGAACAGAATGTGAACACAAAGCCAATCCTGCCAAAATAATGCATTTCATCACAAAGAATTATGTGCCTAAACTGCATGGTTGAATAGTTAAAGGCAAAAGAAAAGCCAGGATTTGAACTGTTTTGTGCTGAGTTTAAGTGACAGAACCCAAATGTGGTCTAGGGACTCACAGACTCCCACGACACGAGGAGAACAATAAGAAAATGAACAAACACTGCAGATGCTTGGCCCCTAAAGTAAAACATACATATAATAACTTACTCAACAAGAACACAACAGCCTCTTTAAAGAGCATATTGATGAAACGGCAACACAATCTATCAGCTTCACCAAATCTTTTGTAATAAAAACAAATCTGAACAGCAAGCAAACACAAATACACTACCAGAAAATGTCCTGCAGCGCATGTGAGTCCTGCACCTTAAAAAACAGCTCAGGCTCTTAATCACTCTGTCACCAACACTCGGTAGTGCTCACTCGCTCGCTCTTTCAGACAGTCTCTAATCTGCTGTGGACTCTGTCATGCTGGATCAATGTTCTGTCCCAGTCTCGTGCTGAGGAGAGATGTGTCCCAATGGAAAAGTGCAGAGAAGGAAAATACAACATGATTTTTATGTGGCTTTGATAAAGAATGAAGGACTTAACTTACTGTATAAAAGCACTGATTGTTTTTAAGGATCTCTTAAGGTGATTAAAATGATTCTGTATGTGCTTTCTTGTGTGTAGGCGAGCATCTCTGTCTCTTCAATCTTCAGCTTTGTCATTTCTTCAGTCATTTTTAGGCATCTGTCTTTCTGTCCTACTCTCAAAAAAATCAATAAATATAAGTAAAGTTTCTCAAGTAGATATTACGGTAAAGATGAAAACATATCTTAACATTAAAAAGGTAAAAGACGTCAAGGTTTATTACAAATATGATTGTCCTTCCAGTTGTGCTTGATTGTACAGTACAATGACCAGTGCTTTTGAGCCCAAATTGTTAAGAGTGAATCATTGCGTATGCAGAGGTGTAAAGTCCAGGTTCAGAAAGTAAAAGTCCTCCTCAGTATTTTGTTCCAATCACCTGGACTTGCTAATTGGCTTTCAGCCAGGAGATAGAACTAATGAGTGGAATCAGCTGGTTGAGTTCATGGGTGGAATAAACATATGGCAGGACTTTTACTTTTTGACCCCTGGACTTTACACCTCTGTGCGTATGTATATTTAGAAGAATATGGCTCTGTGTGTGTGTGTGTGTGTGTGTGTGTGTGTGTGTGTGTGTGTGTGTGTGTGTGTGTGTGTGTGTGTGTGTGTGTGTGTGTGTGTGATGCACTGTCCTACTCCTGATTGAGGGAGGTATTCATCACAAGGTTACGGTGTAGATTTGGATTCTGACTGTGTCGGTTGCGGCTCCGAACAGAGGAGAATGTAGTGTCACACCCTGGAACTTTGCACTTGTGAAGGAGGCGAAGGTGCACCGTTTTGTAATGAGCCCTGAATGTGCCTTTGTTGCTGTAAACCTTCTGACAGAGATGGCAAGTGATGGGAGATGAGCTGTGAGACTGCAGGCTGAGGCACGGGGGAGATGCTTCGACACCGAGCCCGTCGCAGCTCTCGTCACTGTCCTCTAGAGGGAGCCCTTCTTCACTGCCCATGTCTGAGTCCCAGGACGAGTGTGCGCTTCCTCTGGTGCTCAGGTCCAGAACAGCTTCATTCTCCACAGCACCCTCTGCTGGCTCAGTTGCTCTCTCCAGGGATTTACTCATGGGGAAGACGAGGCCTGTGCGGTGACTCGCTTTGAGGATGACAGACATCTGCTCTTTGTGAGGGAGATCTGGATGCTCTCTGCGGAGAGAAGATGTTCCTGAATAATCTTTGGTCAACAGCCTGTGGTGCAGATTCAGGTTTGCACTGTGTCTAGAGAATTAAAAGCAAAAACATTTAAAGAGAAAACCAACATGCTTTTTTTTTTTTTTTTACTTTTTTCATGTATAAAAGCAATCATAAACTTTTAGCAGGCCCGGCTCCACAGGCCCACCCTGGCCTCACGGTAAACAATGACCGATTGCTAAATGATTGCGATGTTCAAATCAGCTCCAGATTTTGAGGGAGATCATGCTTTTTGGCTGCTTGGTATCAAAAACCGACTTGTTATTTAGAAACTAGAAAGCAGTATTTGAACCTGACCATGGTCTTCACAAACATTTAAACTATTTTAAACTGTTCAAGTGCAAGAAGATGCGAAAGAAACTTCGGTATGTGCTTACACACAAATCGCTTTACACACGCGTTACACACAGGAAGATGCGTCTCACACAGTTCTCTTTGGTCAAGCTTAAACAGACGATTACACACAGTTTAGGCGAGTATGCTCGTAAGCACAGTCTTAACTGCGTTAAAATAACTAATCTTAAAGAACGCAAAGGGTTAGGATAAAATCTGATGTTCGCCAGATTCGTTCATTTGGTCGTAAAGTGACAGTAACTAAATATAACTGCTGCTGTCTTGTGTTATTAATGTTAAAGAATGAAAGACAATTATAAAAACTCTAATCTACTCTAGACTTAATAACTTCTGTAGCTTTAATAGGAGTAATATATATTTAATTTATACATTAAAGTATTTCGTACTTGAATACTATAAGACCTAGCTGAAATCTGTTTATTTAATTTGTATCTTTGTTCTATTGTATTTATTTGTGCTATTGCTTGTAATTTGTTCATTCATTCATATTTTATTACTGGCTATTTACTTGTCTATATGTAACATTATTTATTAAAATACTTTTTTTGTGGCGCTGCCAGTGAAAAATGTTGGCATGGCAACTCACCAGTAAACTCCTTAGTGTTGAGCCCTGTGTGAGTCCAATTTAAGACCTGCTCCTTTTGTTATAAAATAAAGTTTTTACCGGGAAAAGTTAAATAATGTATAAGCTCCAGCCCACCAGGAATGTCACTTGACCCACCTTACATCTCAAAGCTGGAGCCGGGCCTGACTTTTAGTCCTAATGCATCAACACAAAAACTGTCATGTGATTTTAAATAACTGCCTGGTGTAATGTATTGTATTACACACACATTAATTTCCCTCAAGCCTAACCGTCTTACCGGTCTCTGCTGCGACGGGATGGGAAAGCAGCATTGCAGCCGTCCACAGTGCACATGTGCATCTCCTTTAAGTGCACATTTCGATAATGCATTTTGACACTGTAGGGGTTTTTAAATGTCTTACTGCAGATCTCACAGGGGTGCGACTGCTCCTCTTTATCATCTGGACACATGTTCTCTGGGTCACTATAGCCGTCTACATAGTGTTCACTGCTGTGTGTGAAATGGGCCGGTCGGTGGCTGCAAGGCTGGTCTGGCTGTGAACTGCATGTTGGTTCTTCACATTTTGAGGACTCCTTTTCTTTCTCATCGTTCTGTTTAGTGTGAAAGAGAGAAGGAGAAGACGGTGAGATGATACGACTGTCCTCCTGAGTCAGTTTGTCCCATTCTGTGTCCAGTGAGTTGGCGGTTGACCGGAGAAGACCATCGCAGTCCACAGGGCCACGCCCCTCGCTGCTGATGTCACACTTGTGTGTGTGTGTGCAGGGGCTGAGGGGCGGAGTCTCCTCCTCAGACACGCCCTCTTCCGCCAGATCATCCTTCTCAATTTTGATGGGCATGCTGGACTTCCGAGACTTCTTCTTGGGCACCGTTTCCATGTCGGTGTGCATGTGGCTGGTGCTGACGGGCACCGAGGAGGACAGGAGCGGGAGCGAGGGCAAGTTACCCGGTGTATGGGCCAGCTCAGCTGGGGTCACCAGGCTCCGGTAAAAGGGGAGCACGGGCTGCACAGTCTTTAGATTGGGAAAGAGGATTCCGCTTTGGCTCATGCTGGATAAAGAGCCGTGTAGTTTGGGCTCAGAGTTGCGGATGATGAAACTTGAGACAGTCCTGCTCTCTGGGATGGAGGCGAACTCTCTCTTCACGCCCTCGGGCTCATCCTCCTGACTCGGGCTCAGGCCCCCCCGCAGGTCCTTGTCACGATTATTGCGGTTCATTGGCATGTGCAGCCGCGGGTTCGGATTAGCACTGTGCCTGTTGCGACTGCGTAAAGAGCTAAACACCATGTTGCAGCCCTCAATGGTGCACTTGTGTTTGATCTTCAGATGAACGGCATTATAGTGTATCTTCAGTGTGCCCTTGTCATAGAAGGTCTTCTCACAGGCACTGCAGAACACACGGCCCTTCTTCAAGGATCCACTCTTCTCTGCACACCGCATCTTGCTCTCTGGTGACATGTGTGTGATTTCAGAAGTGATGGAGGATGTGCAAGGCGTGGAGGGAGAGGAGTTTCCACTTACGTTAAACTCTTCCGACTCCATCTTTGGAGATTGTGTGTCCAGCAGCCCCTCTGCTCTCACAGGCCCAGTGTCGAACGCAGCACTGCTGTCAAGGCTTAGTTCTGACGTCTCGTGTCTCGTTTGTGCCTCCTGGTGGCTGCAGTCTGTACTGGAGCTCAGCAACGGTGCCGGAACCGAGTTCAGCAGTTGCAATGGCAGCATGAGGGCCATACTGTTCACTAGAGTCTCAAAATGGTGTCCGTTACTACAACCGGGTGCCTCTGCTTTAGCGAGTGTCCGCACAGAGCGCTGTGTACTGCTTTCGATGAAGCTGCGGATGTCAGAATTGGTCCTAGTGGTCGGAACAACAACAGCCTGTCCCTCCTTGTCCTGCAGAGCCATGAGCTCCACGATGGACTTGGTCTCTCCAAAGCGCAGGAATTGCTGCAGCGTTACAATCTCCTCCTCAAAGGTCATTATGGCCCAGCGGTCCAAAACCTTACCGGCCACATCCTAGACACATACACATAAGGAATATAATTTGCATTATGAAGTCTAAACTAATAAATGTCCTGTACTGGGACCCTAAAATACTCCATAACTTCTGACAGATTGACAGAGTTACTAAATAACAAGTCATCCATACATCTAATACATGTGGACTTGAGAGGTCTAATTACTGCAGCAGAGTGATACATTCAGGAGCATAATTTTTCTTCATTTAGATGATGCGGGTTTCCCTGTCGACGTATGAGGGGAGGGGAGAGATCAGAGGCGAGTCGGGCAAGTCTTTCAGTGTGCCTGTAATTACTCTTGAGTGCCAGCAGGCTTTGAAAGTCATGCAGCAGCTTCATGTTGTAACCAGAATAAATATTTTATCATACAGCATTCATCTGGAGGTCTGAAGAGGCTTTAACTTTACATTCTCCACTAGAGGAACTAGCATGAATTTAATTCAAGCACCTGAATACTTGATAAGCAAAAAGATTGAAGGTATCTCAGTGGCTCACCACTGGAATTTTGAGGAAAAGTGTGACAAAACTGTAATTATACATCTCAAATTGAAGTATGTTTCAAGCGGGATCAGTGTGAGTCGAGTGAATGGAACAGCTCACCTGCAGGACATAACCACGGATGTAGTCCTGGAGAGTCCAGTCCAGGGCGTTTAGGATCTGAATAACCTCCTCCTGCTTAAGGACGCTGAAGAGTCGGTCCAGCAGGATCTTCAGACGCACTGGAATTGCCTGCGTCCCATAAAGCATCAGACTACAGATATCAAACACCACATTGGAGTGAACAATCTCCACCTGGCTTCCTTGGTACATGTGATGAACCTTCAGCTTACTCAGAGCTGCAATTCAGCAAAACAAACACCAGTTTACATCACACATGCCGAAATCAGCAAAGCATCTCGACGTGTTTCATGGCAGCACTTCTGTTGTTCGCTTCTGAATCTGTGTATCTGTTTTGTTTGTAAGTGAGGCTTGAAGTGAGCATTTGTACAAATTTTAATGTCTATTATAAACATGTTGCTTATGTATTGTAATAAATTGTGTTTGTATATATTTGCTTAAGTGCATGACTGAGAAATTACAGACAATATTGTAAATAATTATCATCTACAACAACGACAAAAAATATCCAAGGATTCTAAACTGGCCATCAATTTATAAATTTATGCCACATAGCTCTAATGTCAGAAAGTCAATATTAAGGTCTAGATTAATTTATAATGAACAGATTTATTTATTTATTTCTGTCTTTTTACATATGTTTATTAAAGGAATATTTAAGGTTCAGCAAGTTAAGCTTCAACATCAGCATTTGTAACATAATGTTGATGACCACCACAATATATTCTTTGAGGTTTTAAAATTAGAAATATGAAGCTTATGATTTGATAAACTCACTTCAGTTAAAAGTTGTCTTAAAAGTCTTTTTATGCATCACATTTTTATAATAAAAAAAAAAACAATTTGTAAATTACATATAACTTTACAAAGAAAATGTTAGTAAGCATTTTTTCCTCAATAAAAATCATCATGACATTGTTTACATCTTGTCGCTATACTTCTAAAACAGTATTTTAGAATATACAAATTGGCCCCACTCATTTCTTTTTAAGTGGCTCACTGTTACAGAAAAAGAAAATTTGTTTTTAAGATTAGGAAAGACTGTTGAGTGTTGAAATTTATTTTTAAGGTAATAAAAATTTTTAGTTGATTGAGCTTAACTTGTATTGAACACGGAATATTCTTTTAAAAAGTACTGTTTAAAAGTAGAAGAGGCAGAAAGAGAGAGATGACAGTGAAGAGTGTTAAAACCTGGTTTGAAGATGTGTGAAAAACATCTGTGTGAAATGTAATATTCTATAGCATGTGAAACTCACCATGGGCGACCCAGCCGTGCCTACAGTTTTCACAGAGTCGCCGCCTCAGTTTCCCAGGCTTGAAACTGTCACAGTTGCAGTTCACCAGCGTGCAGCAAATAGCCTGTCCACACACACACAATAATAATGAATATATTCTACATATTTATTCATCACAAACACCCGTTATGTTCACTCCAAAATGTTCGGTTTCATACTTTAACTTTTTAATGTACACCTAGATCTGAATACATATATATTTGTATGTGTGTGTGTGTGTGTGTGTGTGTGTGTGTGTGTGTGTGTGTGTGTGTGTGTATGCATACAGTACATGTTTGTATCTTTCTACATATATGCGTGTATCTCTATATATATTAAACTCAAGAAGCTCTTGGGAATATTTTCATGCTGGAGAACACGATCGTTAGGTTCTGTTTACGTACAGTATCTCCAAATTCTGCTGTCATTAAACCAAAAGAGAGACACGTGTTATTGAGACATTCTAGAATTCATGTCCAGTTTTTAATTAAACTTTTCACTGTTTTGCTGATAATGCTTTAATGATAATTCTGTATTAAATAAAGAATTATAAATGATATAAAGTACTCCTCTGAGCACAAACACATACAGTGAGGTTCATACCGATGCAATTTCATATTAATTATAGACACTTTAGCACAATTCGACAGCACTATCCTGTATAGAGATAATATAGGGCAACAAGATAGTTATTTATCCTCGAACCTCAACTATAAAACACACCGGCACTTACATACGCAAAGAAAGAGAGAGAGCGATAATTGAAGATGCAAATAAATATTTACATCACAAAAGTCAATGGAAAGCACAAGATACATTTTTAAAAAATGATGCATTATGTTAAGCCAAGCAAACATTTTGAGTTCAATTTCTGAATGAATTTTAAATGTTAATTAGGCTAGTTTATGTGCTGTTCATAACAGTTAAATAATCCAGCTTTTTGGCTGACAGTTTGACTGCATTGTAAAATACGCTACAGCAATGATACAGCATATTATTTTGAATTTTACTAATCAAAAAATGATTAACTTTCTTAAAAATAATGCACAATTGACTGATATGATTTAATCCAGAATATCACATAATATTAGACAAATATTATTTTTGACAAACTGTACAAGTTAGTAGTTCTCCTAGGACCAGAAAAGTGTAGAATATGGCTATGAAGAGAGGCGCGTGTGGTGAAAATAAGCGCAGCGGTTGAGGAATCTCTAACAGAAAGAGTCACTGTCAGATCTTACAACACAGGCCTTTAGCAGCGAACAACAATGACAGATCAACATGAGCTTAATGAACACACACACTCACAGAGACAAAGCTTTCACGCCCCAAGGCCATTAACTGTGTTTGCCCGCCCAGAAACAGGGTCTTAGTCCCACTTTGGGACACTAACTCGTCACCATTAGCACAAAGACAGAGAGAGAGGATCTCTTAAAGCTGCAAAAAAAAGAATTTGACTCCTGTTGTTCCGTTGACAAAAATCTTTCGTTAAGTCTCTATAATGAACGTGTCTTTTACATTGGTGTTCAGATTAAACAAGCATTCCACACACAATCATTTATCCAGCATTATGGCTGTGGCAGAGAAATTACTCTTGTCTTGAATTACATTCCAGTGGATGACCAACAAACACTCACACACTTGTGAAGACATTCACACCCATCTGAACAGCACAATAAAGTTTCTTCTGAAATATCTAGCTAGCAAATTGATCTATGAATGGGAGTAAAAAAACCTTTAAAAATGGATTCAGATTCATATTCATATGTATGCACAGTTTAGCTCATTTATGTCCCGTACACCAATAAATGATCAACATAGATAAAAGTTGCCAATTCAGTCAAAGCACCACACAGGGAAAAAAGCATATTTTTTCTCAAAGTAACATCATCTGCATATAACTCACAATCCACTTGTGTTCTTATTTAAATTCTCTAAGATAGACTTGATCCCAAACTAAACTTCTTACCTCAGACATTTTGATCAGACTGAAGTTTCCAGTGTTTCTGAGCGGTTTGCCATTCCAGCAGCTCCTGTCTGTACAAGTTCTACGTTCTACTGCGAGAGATCCATCACTCACAGTTCAGTCACACTCACCCACACAATACACACTTTCTCCTGCAATCGAGAAACGCGGCGCTCGTCCACAGGCCCGTGTGAGTGTGTGAGCGGCTCTAAAGCGTCCAGGATGAGTGTGTGAGTGTGTGAGTGTGTGCTAGAACTGGGCGCTGGGGAGTGGAATGAGACCCTCCTACCCGCTGTACTCTCTGCCTCTCACCTTAAGAGATCTCTCTCTCTCACTCACTCACACACACACACACACACACACACACCTCCCCCACTGGGTGGCGGGCCAGTCCCCTCACAGCTGGCTGGTAGAGGGCATGACACGCGTCTCTCACAGAGATTTGATCAAAAGGAATCACAAAGGCTGGAGGCTCCTAATGCAGTCAGGAGAGACTCTCTACCTCGACTCTCTCTCTCTCCAGCAGTTTGAGTAATGCATTAAATCAATGCAGCCCAGCACAAGACACACTCAAGCACTGGATACTGGATGTGTGTGTGTGTGTGTGTGTGTGAGAGAGAGAGAGAGCACGCTTTAACAGCCTCTGATCAATCCCAGCAAGTTATGCCTTTTGCTCGCCAGAATTGTATGTTTCAACAGATTCTTCAACAGATTTTTCTTTGCAGCGATTCAGTTGTCATATGTCTTCTTCAAATACAGAAAAAAAAAACTTTTCATTTCCAAACTACCTGAAAATGGTATGTTCTCTACAAAATTGTTGGTACACATGGTCAGAAGGACATGAAGGATTTTTCACTGAATGGGCTTGAATTCAAAAACGTTTCATTAAATACATTACATTTCTGGTAATCGTGCCTCACAACATATGACAATCAGTCCATGAAGTTTATATCTATCGAGCTGATATTACATTCGGTGCAGTCACTTGACATTTTAATACACCAATTACACAGCAGGTAAAAACATGCTGCGTTTAATCCATTACAGAGCAGGTTTTAACAGGTTTTTACTTCTTGAACGCTCAGAGACAGAGAACTGAGTGGGCATCTCCTCTCCTTAACTAAAAATTTACAACAAGCAAAATGGCAGGAACTATTACTGTGTAGCTAATACAGCCTGAAATATTCAGTTAAATCTGTATTACTTACAGGAGATCAAAGCTTTATTTGTAAGAGGCAAATTTTATGAAGTCACACATGGGAAGCCCTCAGTCGTGCAGCGAGACCCAGAGGACGCTTATCAAATCAACATGCAGAAATTGGCCGGATTGCAGCGCTGCTGTTTGTAAGATAGCTTTTTTAAAGACAGAATTGGTTTTGCTGATCTTCTCCCTCAGGCTGCGGTCTGGAGTCGAGTGCGACGCGGCTCGTACTGGCAGATTCCCTGCTAACACTGACTCCATTTCACATGCAGACACAAATCGCTCCATCTACAACATACAAGAATGTTTCTACACTGCAAAAGTAAAAATGTCATTGAATTAAAGCTTGGTGTATTTGGTCTCGTGTGTAAACAACGGACACTGTGAAAGAGCCAAGCTTGATGTGATTGTAAATATATCCAAGTATTTAATTGAAGGAAACCCCAAAGAAAAACTGGGGTACCATTAAAGCACATGGACTGGTTCTCTAAAGATATTTGCCCCAATCAACTTAAATTCATTCATTTAGAATTAACCTGTGCTGATCAGAAACACTGTGATATTACTATCGACAATTTCAGAAACAATAAAAAGATTTTGTTTTAAGGTTGTTGTTCTTTTGTTCTAGTTTAGTTTTACACAGTTACATTTCAGATTACAGTATAAATTAATATAATAGTGATCATATTTAAACATTGAAGGGATTGTTCACACAAAAATCATTCTGTCTTTTATAACGTTAAAGTGAGTGAGTTGTACTACCATTGCATTAAATTCAAACAAGAAAAAAGAAGAAGAAAGAAAGGTTTGGAGCGACACCAGAGAGTGTGTGTGTGTGTGTGTGTGTGTGTGTGTGTGTGTGTGTGTGTGTGTGTGTGTGTGTGTGTGTGTGTGTGTGTGTGTGTGTGTGTGTGTGTGTGTACTGTATATAACTAATTCAAAGAAATCTGATGATAAAAAAATCTGCTGCATAATTGTCATGATACAGTCAGAGCATTTCACTGATTACTGACTTGACTTAAAATTACATTTCGGAGATTCTGTTGTGCAGTAAAACATGACACATCTCTGCAACTCAATAAAGCATGTTAAATAAGCTTTCCCTCACACCACTGAAAGGATGAAAAGACTCATAGTGCTTTAATGAGGATCGTTTTAATCCAAAAAGGTACGAGTAAAAGCTTTGTGCCTGCAGAGAGTACTTCAAAAACACAGAGAGCAGCGAAGAGCAGCTTCTATCTCATAGTGGCTCTAAAAATATTGCCTTTGAACAAGCTGGAGGCCATGAGAAGTCCTCGCGTTCAGATCGACACACATGAGAAGTCCTCGCGTTCAGATCGACACACATGAGAAGTCCTCGCGTTCAGATCGACACACATGAGAAGTCCTCGCGTTCAGATCGACACACATGAGAAGTCCTCGCGTTCAGATCGACACACATGAGAAGTCCTCGCGTTCAGATCGACACACATGCCACTCTCAGAGAGATGTTACGTCAGATGGAGGAGCTGTGTGACCTCTGACCTCTGTCTTCTCCGCTCAGGAACGACCCCAGGCGAAGCACACACAGATGTGTGTAGAGCACAGCAAAGCTAAATGGGATAACGTAAAATCTGACCCTAACCCTAATCCCAAGCCAAACCCTGGAATTTCCTTCTATTGGGATGAGCAGAACAACAAACGGGTCTCAAGCACAAGGTGACAGTGAAACACGGCTTCATCAACACATGGTGTGTGTGTGTGTGTGTGTGTGTGTGTGTGTGTGTGTGTGTGTGTGTGTGTGTGTGTGTAGAATCAGCTCAGGTCACTAGAGTGGATTAATAAAGTGCAGAAAATATCAGTTCCAGTCTGCAATGTGTGTGTGTGTGTGTGTGTGTGTGTGTGTGTGTGTGTGTGTGTGTGTGTGTACGTGTGAGTGTGTGTGTGTGTGTGTGTGTGTGTGTGTGTGTGTGTGTGTGTGTGTGTGTGTGTGTGTGTGAGTGTGTGTGTGTGTGTGTGTGTGTGTGTGTGCGTGTGTGTGTGTGTGTGTGTGTGTGTGAGTGTGCGTGTGTGTGTGTGTGTGTGTGTGTGTGTGTGTGTGTGTGTGTGTGTGTGTGTGTGTGTGTGTGTGTGAGTGTGCGTGTGTGTGTGTGTGTGTGTGTGTGTGTGTGTGTGTGTGTGTGTGTCTGTGTGTGTGTGTGTGTGTGTGTGTGCACACGTCTCATCGCCAGTCTGCTATTGATCAGTCCAGTCCACATTAAGGAGAGATGCTTTTATGATAATCTGCTGTTGTCCATGTAATAGCTACATTAGACACGCTGCCTGCACATCGGACACCTGTTTGGTCTCTTTAGAATTACCGTTTGCATTACAACACAGTTTAATGGCCTTTTAAAAGGGGGGGGGGAGGTGGAAAACTTTCCAGAAGTTAGAGAGCACTTCAAAAAGCCATCAGCGGATGAATGATGGCGAGAGAGACACTGCAATGCCTTCCTCTCCTCCATATATATTCATCATAAACATTTGCCTCTGAAAATGCAGTTGTCAGAGATTTCTCACAAAACAACAACGGCTGAAATCGTGAGCTGTTATACACACACACAACATGTTTAGTCCATATAAAAAAAATAACAAGCAGAAAAGAGGGAGTGACTGAGCAGCACAGAGAAAGAGAAAGAGAAAGAGAAAGAGAAAGAAAGAGAAACGGCACCTGGACTCCATCAGTTTCATCAGCGTAAACATCTCCTGCATTCCTGCTGCCACGCTGGCCTGAGGGGTCAGAGGTCATGATGACAAACGCGTGACCCAGGAGCCCTGAGAGCAGGAGAAGCTTCTGGAATCTTTCACAGGGACAGCGTTCAGTATTACCAGCCTAACACTGCACTCCTCCTCACACTCACACACACCCTGTGCTCAGCGGCCCGTCCTCACACACACACACACACACACACACACACACACACACACACACACACACACAAACACACACTCTGCGCTCAGCGGCCCGTCCTCACACACACACACTCACACACACACACTCACACTCTGCGCTCAGCGGCTCGTCCTCACACACACACACACACACACACACGCACGCACACACACACACACACACACACACACACACACACATACTCACACCCTGCACTCAGCGGCCCATCCTCACACACACACACACACACACACACACACACACACACACACACACACACACACATACTCACACCCTGCACTCAGCAGCCCGTCCTCACACACACACACACACACACACACACACACACACACACACACACACACACACACACACACACACACACACACACACACACATTCACACACTCACTCACACACACACTCACCCTGCACTCAGCAGCCCATCCTCACACACACACACACACACACACACACACAATAGTCGGCATCACTATCACTTTGTGACACACAACCCATTCTTTCATCTCTCTCTCTCTCTCTCTCTCTCTCTCTCTCTCTCTGTCCAAACACCCAAAAAGTGTGTTATGAAGAATTTAAGTGACATTAGTGTCAGTAGAAGGAACTGGTAAGTGTTTAGTTGCTAGTAAATGTCAGAAATATGAGTACTAAATATGTGAGTACTAAATGTTAAAGTCTTATCTAGTGACCCAGTCCAAGCTTATGAATAGTTGCATACAGGGTTCAAAGTGAACACTCACCAAGCACCAAATGAGAGTAGAAATACAAAGACTAACTTTGCTCCTAAAAAAAATCAATATCTTAATGTAACTCAGTTTCAGTGAGAATGAGTTTCTACCGTCAGTCGAAAGATTCAAATTCTTCAATCTGAATGAGAATAATTCATTAGAATGTAATAGATGGTGAAACAAATCGTGTGCCCAACCTGCACCATCAAGATTATCAGTTATTTCTGCGCAAACCTCAAAAACACAAACCCAGGAAAACGCAGACGTCGCGCACATGCGCATCACATGTTCAGTCCAAAGGTTCCCTTATGAAAAAGAAGCATACTTCAAGTTCATTTTGAATATCTTCAATGTTCAATATGTTCAAGTATATTTTTAAGTATACTTTATGTGGTAGGTATACTAATATCAATGTGTACTTGTAGTAAACTTGTAAGTGTACTATTTCAATTCTGCTTGGGACTAAATTGGCCCACTTTTAGTCAAGTCAAGTCATCTTCATTTATATAGCGCTTTTAACATTGTAGATTGTTTCAAAGCAGCTTTACAGAGATAAACGTATAATTTAAGGTAACAGAGATTGTTTTGGCTTTATAGCGGTTCTTTAATAAGGTTATTTTCCAACTAAAGTTAGTTTTGATTGATTTGCTTCCGTCGCAACAATCATTTGTTATTAAATTAGGGGCCGCTAAGACGACACCATTCTCTCTACACAGACTTTAAACGCTAACCTGTGAGAAACGCTGATGGCGTTCACATGCGCATTTAGAATGGGTTCTATAGTTACGTGCTTTTGAATATATGTGCGCAGGTTTGGAATTCCCTACAAACCAAGCCTAAACAAAGTAGTGGCGTTTCGTTATAATTTTTTATACAGAATTTTATTTTATTTTATCAATTCGGGGTAGATACGCGAATTGAGTTTCCCGACAACGCTTTATCTGTAGAGTGGTAAAGGGATCCTCCATAGGGAGAGACTAGTTGGCACTTCAGCACTGCGTTGTCATCGGGTCCAGGCGAAGGTCCTTCATCAGATCTGGATACGGCCTGGATACGGCAGGCTGCGGGAAAACCTCGGGATAAACAAAGACACTAAAATTAGCGTAGATGCCATTCTTCTTATGATGTCACGAGTACATCAGGATTTATGGGAAGTGTTCCCGGTATACTTTTAGTATATGAAAGTACATGTTTAAGTGTACTATAAGTGTAAGAGTAGTAAACTTTAAGTACACAACTAGGTTTCTCATTTGTAATGCATCTATACTTTATATTTTAATACAAGTAGTACATTTTTTAGTTTATGAAAGTACACACTGAAGTGTACTCTCAGTAAACTACTAGTTTAGTAGTTTATACTGCAAGTATACTTGTAAGTTTTCTTTAAGTGAACATAACATTATACTTATAGTTCACTATTTATATATTATTTCTGCACTTGCAGGATACTACTATGTTAAAATGTAGATATTATTATTACTTGAAAAATACCTTTAACTGTACTTTAATTTAAAAAACATTTTATTAGCTTCATGCAACCTTTTTTAATCAACACTTGAATGTCGGTAAGTTTCATAAAGAAAGGCAACATTTTAAACAAAAAAGTTGAGAAAATCACATTTTTGTCAAAGACTACCAGATTGAGAACGATGATCAAAACACAGATGGAAGAAATCGAGTCCAACACCCCCAAAGCTTCAGTCGTTTTCTCTTCATGGGTTACGCTTCATTTAATTTGGTAATATTAACCAGTTTTGATTTACATGCTGTTTAATGTTTGATGATCACGTTATTTTACATTTGAGTGAGCAATCTTCTATCACTTGTTTCAGCTTCTTCTTCTCCTGTGTTTTGATCCATAGCGCCCCCTACAGTACTACATTGAAAACATGGATAACTGGAAAACTCAGTCAATGTTGGGGAAAAGTTAGGCTGGATGCCAGCCGAACTTAGCCCCGCCCACAACATTAGAGGTCGGGAAGTTCGGTCTGGACTTGATCCGTTGTGGAGCAACTATGCTCGAACCAGAGCTGTTCGGACCAATCAAATTGTCAAGGCGGGCTTTATACTATGATGGACAGATGATGATCAACAGTAACGTAATCATCCACGTCACCAAAGAGTGCTTGGGTTGAATTCGTTTACAACAAACATGGCTGCCGCTGGAGAATTGAGTTGTGTAGATTCCGCCATCTGTTATAGAAGATAACGACGACAGCGCATTCATTTTAAAAAAGGAACAGAGAACCGCGATCAAGTCATTTGTCGATCGGAAAGATGAATGAAGAACATACGTCACTTACTCTGTTGCTCTGCTCCAACACAAAAATTCAGATAGGCAGAATTAGAAACATCTGTTTTATATCAATATTTTCAAACAATGTAAGTTTCATAAGACTGTTTATGAAAAACTATGTTAATAAAAAGTATATTTAATAGGCCATTCGATCAAAAGAGTTAACACAACTACAAGCCAAGTATACTTTGAATACAAAAGATTGAGTACAGGCCAAATATACTTGTCAAGTACACCTAAGTGTAATTTTAAGTATACTTCTGAGAAGTACATCAAGTATATTTTTGAGAAGTATATAAAATGTAGACTGAATGTATACTTTCTTATTTTTAGTTTAATAGAAGTATACTAATAGAACACTTGAATAAACTTTTTTTTCGTGAGGATATGCGCGTTTGAATATATATGTGCGCAGGCGTGTAGTCCTTCTTTACAAATAAACCCTCAATAAACTTGTCTGGCCTTAAAAACTTATAATACAGACATTTTTTGTCACGTCTGTGTAGTCACGCGAACCGGAATTATCCCGACAACATTTTAACTGTAGAGAGGTAAAGGGAGGGGAAGGAGGCCTTCACAGGGGAGAGACTAGTAACACTTCAGGACTGCGTTGTCGTCATGTCCAGACGCAGGTCCTTCATCAGATCTGGAGTGTGTGTGTGTGTGTGTGTGTGTGTGTGTGTGTGTGTGTGTGTGTGTGTGTGTGTGTGTGTGTGTGTGTGTGTGTGTGTGTCCTGGCGCAGGTCCTTCATCAGCTATGGAGTGTGTGTGTGTGTGTGTTTGTGTGTGTGTGTGTGTGTGTGTGTGTGTGTGTGTGTGTGTGTGTGTGTGTGTGTGTGTGTGTGTGTGTGTGTGTGTGTGTGTGTGTGTGCGTGTGTGTGTGTGTGTGTGTGTGTCCAGGCGAAGGTCCTTCATCAGATCTGGATACGGCCTGGATCCGGCAGGCTGTGGGAAAACCTCGGGATAAACAAAGACACTAAAATTAGCGTAGATGCCATTCTTCTTATGATGTAACGAGTACATCAGGATTTATGGGAAGTGTTCCCGGTTCCGGCTGACCTAATCTATGCAGCCTAACATTGAATTATAGAAGTCTATAATGTGTTATGTGAATGCTAGGTCAAAGAGATGTGTCTTTAGTCTAGCTTTGAACTGACAGAGTGTGTCTGCTTCCCGGACAATGGTAGGGAGACTGTTCCAGAGTTTTGGTGCTAAATAGGAGAAGGATCTGCCGCCAGCAGTCGATTTAGATATTCTAGGTATTATCAACTGGCCGGAGTTTTGAGATCGCAATAGACGTGAAGGACTATAATGCGTTAAGAGCTCGCTCAAGCACTTTAAGTGCTTTGTAAGTAATCAGCAATATTTTTAAATTTATACGATGTTTAATCGATTTATACAATGTTTACCATCACACACACACACACACACACACACACACACACACACACACACACACACACACACACGTGAACTGGTGTCAGAGTGCTGTGTGTCTGCATGAAAGTGTGTGGATGTGGGCAGAACTGGTTTATTTTAGTACGGGGTGTATTTGGTGTTTCGTGTCTTCATGCTCTCGTCTCCTCATTAGGGTGGAGACAAACTCTCTCCGCTGTTTGATTCTCCTGTAACACTCATGACCCTTTCCTCCAAAACAGCTTCCCTCCGCCTGTGAACACACACAATCTGCACAACTGTGACAGAGAGAGAAAGAGACTTGGTTTCAACAACATTGAGCAGGATTTTTCATGTCCAATCTGTTGTCCAGCTTTGATCTTGGTATCTAAGGTTAGGGTAAATGTTCAGGTGTTGTGCAGAAGCTGTTGGTGTGGAGCAGTTTTGGGCTGTTATCTGTGATCGCAGACGAGGCATGCGCCGCCCCGGGCAGCTGGTGTGTGTGTGTCTGTGTGTGTGTTCGGGCTTGTAAGTGTGAAACCCTGTCAGAGCTGAAGTTACCTGTGCTGTCGTTCTCCTGCAGGGTTAGCCTTCCCTTCGCTTCTGTCACTGCCAGTTTTCTCTCGCCACTCCAAACCACCAGAAGATCATCCAGTGCCGGTGATTACAGATGTTGTTCCTGGCGTTTCCCTTTAAGGCTCAAGGGGGGCGACGGGTGAATTAGAAAAGCATGTGTGTCTGAATTAACTCTGAGAGATTCACACACTTCCTGCCACTGCAGATGCCACAACGCTGGAAGTCAGTCTCCCATCACACACACACTCGCACACACACTTGCACACACACACACACACACACACACACACACACACACACACACACACACACACAGAGTGAGCCAGCCTCCCATCACACACACACACACACACACACACACACACACACACACACACACATAGAGTGAGCCAGCCTCCCATCACACACACACACACACACACAGAGTGAGCCAGCCTCCCATCACACACACACACACACACACACACACACACACACACACACACACACATAGTGAGCCAGCCTCCCATCACACACACACACACACACACACACACACACACACACACAGAATGAGCCAGCCTCCCAAGAGACATGATTCACCTGAAGGAGCCAAGCACTGCCAGATGTGTCGGAAATGGCCAGGAACCCACGGACACACACACACACACATTCATACGCTAACACATATGCATACACATGCACACAGGCTAACTCACGCTAACACTGTACGCAGCATATGCTTTCAGTCAAGGGTGAAAAACGCAGCACATGCCAAAAGCCTTTCAAGCATCGACTGCAGCTTAGGCACTGATCCTGCGAGTCAGCAGAAACATGTCACCATCAACAAGTCAAGGCTGGTTAAACTATAAAACAGCTTAGGGACCTTGTCCAGACACACAACCCGGGCTAACAAAATACACCTCTGAAGACTCTCCGGCACTCCCAGAACACAACACTTATGAAAGACAGAAGAATACCAGGTCTCACTATATAGTCGACAATTTAAAGTACAAGAACTGTTAACAGAAAGGTGAGATCAGCTGGATGTTTATTCAGTGAAACAGAGAGTCCTGTAGGTGTGTGTGTGTGTGTGTGTGTGTGTGTGTGTGTGTGTGTGTGTGTGTGTGTGTGTGTCCTCGACAGCGTTAGGTGTGTGTGGCCACAGATGGCCCCGAAGAGCAGCTCTGAGACGCTCATGTGGCGCTGGAATGTAGATGTTGCACAATGAGCTGATTGTTTCGTGGCGATACGTGTCTGAGCCAAAGACACACCTGCCCAAACGTGGCCACAGCTCTGACACAACTAGAGCAACATCTATCAGCAGTCACACACACACACACACAAGCCATTTACTCTGATAGAGTTTTACAAATGTCCCACCCTGAGGATTTTCCCAGTCCAAGCTTGTCTGGTTTAATATCACTTTAAAGGATATTGCAGCTTAATAGCGGTTCTGTTCCGTCATCGTACAGATTCCCTGTTCTTACTGAGTTTGGATACTCTATAACCTGCAAGATGTTCATCATTCAACAAAATAAAGAGGGAGCCATAGAAATTGATTTTATTATTTGATAAAAATAATAACTGAATTTACACAAATGACCTGTTTGCACATGGTTGAGTTTTAATACCGTCATCTAGATTTTTTGTTTTGTGATCGTCACGGGTGGCTGCTTACAGAAAGAGTTCAGGAATAAATCCACTTTAATAAATCCACACAGGAGAACGCTGGTCTTCAGAAAAATCCTCATTCTTTGGTTTTCCAGCATCTATCTTCTGCACGTTTGACCTCTTCCCAAAAGTGTCTGTTCGATTTTGAGACCTATCTTTTCGTGTCAATCCATCTCAAGTGCTCAAAAAAACTTTTTTTTTACATGGGTTATCAGCGGTTGTCCTTGAGTCATGCCACACTGCACGTTTTGGGTTATATGGACGTTTACAGAAACCCCAGTATCGGCTCACGATGGTTAGAGCTCTTTCAAGGTACATGGACAAAGACTTTTGCACATTAGACTAAGAACTAAAGTACAAATGTAATGACCAGGATCACTCAAAGTTTAATCTCAGCAGGATTCGAGTGTCAGCCATAGTGTGAAGTACATGCAGAACGTTTCAGCTTTGAGACTTTATAGAGAATGTGAAATTCCCCTCATTTAGAAATCTGGGGAAAAACCTACTTTATTCATGTGCTTTGAGGAACAAACACATGTAATATAAGCATAACAAATTAACAAAATGTATAAAAGTATATTGCAGTAATTATGTTTATGATTTAAGTACAATAGTTTATGCTTCTGAAGTCTAAAACAGTGGTTTCCAATCCGGGGCCCGAGGATCATCCCTAATTATTTAAATTGAGTTATATTAATAATATTTTAAAAGACAATACTAAAAATAAAGATCTACAACATTAATGATGTACTGACATCATGTGTATTATTTTATTTATTTTCAACAGAAGGTCTAGGACAAATTCTTGGAATCATCTGGGAATCATTTAAAACATTTAAATAATTTTAAGACTTATATTATTAGGTTGTCCAGCTTATAAATGTTCGAGTTTGTGCTGTGGTTAAAACGAGTAAAATAAACATTTAAAAACTGGTGGATTTATCATGTCATACTTTCAAGCATCAACAGATATCAGCTGCCAGAAGCACACATCTGGACACAATTTTCAGGGGTCCGCAAAAGATTTTCTCTTTGTTACAATGCCATGAAACGTCAGGTTTATTTGTTTTAAACTTGTTCACAAGACCACAGACATCTATCTGTTGTTTAGCAGATACTTTTTATCCACAGCAACTTCACACACTACAGGCTGGAGAGTTCAGGTGATCAACACTTCCAGGCCTTCTCCCTGCTGTCCACATAGCAAACGTACATCTATGGGTTTTATGACTTGTTTCTAGAAAAGTAAAATTCTCATGTACTTTATATGGATGGCAACATGCAGACCTGTGCAAACGCTGTGGGTTGTGAACGAGTAGATTAAAGTGCGCAGCTCTTCACAACTCCATCACTCCTACACCGCCTGTACAAGCTATTCATGAGACGCAGCACACAGGCTTTCCACATACAGGAATAGGAAAGTGCCGTTTTATGCAGTTGAAGGATTCAGCAGTATGACAAGGTCTTCAACATATCTGTGCTGTCATGAATGTCAACATGTTGTAAATCTGGCCAGTCTATGACTAGTATGAATGTTCCAGGCTTCCCTGGCAGAGAAGAGAGGCACTGAGTGAATGCGGACAGCAGAAGCTCTTGGTAAAACAGACGTGCAGCATCTCTGTGGAGAATAGCCCTCTCTCTTTTCTTCTTTCGGATGAGCTGAAGGAAAATCGATAGACTCTGGTGTAATGCCTGCAATGGCACTGGTAATCCAGAGTTTGCATTAATCTTTCACACACTCAGAGAGCATCCGTCTGCTTCTGACTCCCTCCCAAACAGAATAGCCAATCATTCAACTGAAGTCATTACCAAAACATTTTCTGTGTGAAATCATGAATACAGTCTCACTGGCAATGACATGTATCCCTGACTAAAGAAGAAATTAATGGAAAGTTACTGGATTTTAGCATGAGAGCCGTCGGGTCACCATGAGATAACAGCGCTTACACTGATGGTCTTGTAAAAGCTGGACCTCCTCCCTACACACTGAACATAATCTCTCAACTTATGAGGAATTCACTGTTTATGGCACAGTTTCCATGTTTTCGTTCCATGACATTAGAGGAGCGTAAATCAGCCGTGCGACGGCTCTGACTGGTACGGGAAGAGAAGCTGCTCTGAGAAACACCCACATTCTCGAGCAGATGTGCTTTATAACCCCCCACCATCGCAGCACACTGACACCACATCTCCCCCTCTCTCTCTCTCTCTCTCTCTCTCTCTCTCTCTCAGAGCAAATCTTTGAGTAACTCCACCAGTCAAAATGACCATGAGGATGAACAAAACCAAATAAAAGAGATCGACCTTACTGTGAATATTCTCACTGCACTGAGCGAGGAGAGCATGTCTTCAGTGCTTTATGGGCATCTTGAAGGCCCTTTCACACAAATGACGGAACAAAAAAGCTACATGAATGGTTTTCAAATGTCTATTTCAACAGGTCAAGGTTTCGCTGGTTATATAGCTCTGTTAGTCCCTGCTGGTACATGCCGTAACTACACACATCTGCAAAGAGCATCTTTCTGAGCAAACAGGGCTTCATGTTTTTAGTAAAGCCCCAAATGTTTTGTTACTCTCATGATTCCTGTCTTGCGTTCCCCTTGTCTTGTGTGGACTTTTATGCTATTTCCTGTTCTGTGCCATGTTTTGTAGTCCTTTGTAGTTTTTCTTGTTTATCAGTTTATGATTGTTCCCAGGTTTGTCTTGTTCACCAATCTCCCCTTGAGTGTATATATACCCAAGTGTTTCTCGTGTTCTTTGTCTGATGTTGTCCTGGATGTTTGGTGTGAGTTGTTTTCAGTTCTGTTTTACCCTGTAATTTACCCATTATCTAATCGAGAAAGTGGAGATTACAGCATTATATTTACATGTTCTCCCTTTGCTTCAAAGGTTTCTACTAACAATGTACTTCTGCAGCGTTGAGCATTGTAGCCAATCACAGTCATGCCTAGTGAACGCACAATATTTTACTTGTTTTGAGGGTCTGTTTATGTAAAGGAATTAAACAAATAAAGGATTAAAAGGGATTTAAGGGAATAAAGAAAAGAAATAAGAACGGTAAAAAGTTCTAGGTCTGACTGTAGTATGAATCATTTTAAACTATTTTAAAATATACACACATTCACTTTTATTCATGTATAATATGTAAAAAAGGCAAAACATTTCTTGTCTCAATACATTCAGTAAAATTAAAATGCTGCTTGGAGAATATTACATTATATTTAAAAAAACGGTCACCTTTAAAGCTTATTAATAGGTTATTAATGTTTGTAACTCATGAATAAATGGTTCACAGGTGTCCACCCTAGATTAAGGTTCACAGGTAACTAATACTAGAATCATTATTATTATTATTATTATTATTATTATTTTCATTATTAATATCTCATCAAGTTATGGTTGTGCTATTTTGTTTTTATATTCATAAGATAAGATTCCACATTAACTAAAAGGATGGCTCCATTTGCATCCACTGAAGTCTGAACTAAAGAGCCAAATATCCACTGACCCTAGAACTGCCCCTGATTCGAACTATCCCTTTATTTTGACTAAATTAAACATTTTGCAAAGGCAGATTTAAACTAAAAATATTATTGAACAGCTATTACAGACATCCTTTGTCTGTTCACACCAAGAGTTAACTGATGTGACGAGATAAAAGTTTGGTTAGGAACTGTGTGAAGAGTTTTGGAAAAAATGACCTACGTATTGAAAAAATTACAACCAATGATCAACCAAAAATAATGAGCTTAAAATGTCATCCTAAAATGTTGAATGCTGTTGGAAACCCAAATAATTTGTTTGGGAAACAACCAGTTGGCTGTGAGTTCCCTCTTGCAGAGCAGTTTGAATGTGAGGATCTTGAGGGAACGGGCCGCTTACGTTTGGCAAGTCTGTCTATATACTGTGTCTGTGTCGTGAATACATGCATATCGTTTCAGCACTCAAACACTGTGGGTTCACCATTAAAGCTCAGCACTGCCATAATCAAAGAAAAGAGATTAATCCAAGTGCTCAGGAATGTGTGTGTGTGTGTGTGTGTGTGTGTGTGTGTGTGTGTGTGTGTGTGTGTGTGTGTGTGTGTGTGTGTGTGTGTGTGTGTGTGTGTGTGTGTGTGTGTGTGTGTGTGCGTGTGCGTGTGTGTGTGTGTGTGTGTGTGTGTGTGTGTGTGTTACAGGCTGCTGGCAGGACAATAATTGGAGGCATGCAGATACTCAGAGCTTCTGCTCGGATGGCTTCAGTTCAGACCCACCGGTTCAATCCCTTCATTCCACCTGACTGGTGAGCAAACAGCTGCCTTTTGTTGCCCCAGTGTGTCTTCATTGCTCTTATTAGGGATGCGCTCTGACCAGCATGTCATATATACTACATCACAGGAGATCAGCCAGTCACATGACATCCTCATCTCACAGGCTGCTGTCAGGGTTGTAAAGGGAGATTTGGCCAAACCAGAAGTTTTTATGCTTCCCTTTTTTTTCTTCTTTTTTTCATTGTGGGATGTGATTTGAATGTGTAGAAATAAAAAACGGTAGAGTATGGGGCAGCATTTTTTCTCTTGTTTTATTTTTTTACTAGTTTTTAGTGTTTCTGCCTGAATGTGACCAACTTCAGTTTACATTGATGGTTCGTCCTTTGAACTGTAATGCTGCCATGTCAATGCTGAGCCTCGTCTGAAACGCAAAGGGGGTGGTGTTGCTGTAATTTATAGTAATATTTTCAAAACCACTAAGAAATCAAGTTTTAAATATAATTCTTTTGAAGCATTGGTGCTTAATGTAGAAATATATAGTATAAACAATAAATCATGCTTGAGATTTGTGCTGGCTACTGTATACAGGCCACCAGGGCACCATACAGACTTTATCAAAGAATTTGCGGACTTTCTATCAGAATTAATACTGACTGCAGATAAAGTAGTAATTGTTGGTGATTTTAATATACACATCGATAATGAAAAAGATGCATTGGGATTGGCATTTAAAGACATTGTAAACTCAATTAGAGTTAGACAACACGTGTCAGGACCGACTCATTGTCATAATCATACTCTAGATCTAATATTATCACACGGAATAGATGTTGATGCCGTTGAAATTCTGCAGCAGAGCGATGACATCTCAGATCATTACCTAGTCTCGTGTAATTTGCATTTAGCCAAGGCTGCAAAGCCGACTCCGTGTTTCAAATATGTTAGACCTATCACTTCTGCCACTAAAGATTGCTTTATTAATAATATTCCTAATCAGTTTCATCATCTCAGCATCCCAGACAGCTTAGAAGAACTTGATATTGCAACAGAAACTTTTAACTCTCTCTTTTCCAGCACTTTAGACACAGTTGCTCCGTTGTGCTTAAAGAAGATTAAAGAAAATAGTCCAACGCCGTGGTACAACGAGCACACTCGGGCCCTTAAGAGAGCAGCCAGAGAGATGGAGCGCAACTGGAAGAAAACACAACTAGAGGTATTTCGCATTTTGTGGAAGGAGAGCTCGACTGCATACAGAGAGGCTTTAAAAGCTGCTAGATCTGCTTATTTTTCAACCCTATTAGAAGAAAATAAACATAATCCTAGGTATTTATTTGAAACGGTGGCTAAACTATGAAAAAGAAAGCTTCAAGCACCGAAGTTTCCAAGCAACACAGCAGTAATGATTTTATGAACTTCTTCACTTATAAGATTGATAATATCAGGGACAAAAAACTTTAAGCTGGCTATGATTAAACCGCTTGTTAAAAAAACGCAACTTGATCCTACAGAATTAGTCAATTACAGGCCGATCTCGAATCTACCTTTTCTGTCAAAGATATTAGAAAAGGCGATATCCTCACAACTGTGTTCCTTTCTAGAAAGAAATGATATCTGGAGGATTTCCAGTCAGGATTTAGACCGTACCATAGTACCGAGACTGCTCTCATTAGAGTCACAAATGATTTGCTCTTATCATCCGATCGTGGTTGTGTCTCTCTATTAGTGTTACTCGATCTTAGTGCTGCATTTGACACCATCGACCACAACATTCTTTTAAATAGACTCGAACATTATGTTGGCATTAGTGGAATTGCACTAGCATTGTTTAAATCATACTTATCTGACCGTTATCAGTTTGTAGCAGTAAATGAAGAGATGTCTCATCGATCACAAGTTCAGTATGGCGTACCACAAGGCTCAGTACTAGAACCGTTGCTGTTCACTCTGTACATGCTACCCTCACACACACACACACACACACACACACACACACACACTCTCTGTACATGCTACCATTAGGAGATATCATTAGGAAACATGGAATTAGCTTTCACTGTTATGCTGACGATACTCAGCTGTATATTTCTTCAAAACCTAACGAAACTTATCAATTCACAAAATTAACGGAATGCACAGCTGATATAAAAAATTGGATGACTCGTAATTTCCTACTTCTAAATTCTGAAAAAACAGAGATTCTAATTATTGGACAAAAAACTTCCTCACGTAATAACCTAGAATACTGTCTAACACTTGATGGCTGCTCTGTCGAGTCTTCGTCGTCGGTTATGAACCTGGGTGTGCTCTTTGATACCAATCTTTCATTTGAAAGACACGTGTCCAGTATCTGTAAAACCGCATTTTTCCATCTTAAAAATATATCTAAATTACGCCATATGCTCTCATTGACAAATGCGGAACAATTAGTTCATGCGTTCATGACCTCAAGGCTAGATTATTGTAATGCTCTACTGGGTGGTTGCCCTGCACGCTTAATAGACAAACTACAGCCGGTCCAAAACGCAGCAGCTCGAGTTCTTACCAGAACCAGGAAGTATGACCATATTAGCCCGGTTCTGTCAACACTGCATTGGCTGCCTATTAAACATTGCATAAATTTTAAAATATTGCTGATTACTTACAAAGCACTAAATGGTTTAGCTCCGCAGTACTTGAGCGAGCTCTTAACGCATTATAGTCCTTCACTTCTATTGCGATCTCAAAATTCCGGCCAGTTAATAATACCTAGAATATCAAAATCGACTGCTGGCGGTAGATCCTTCTCCTATTTAGCACCAAAACTTTGGAACAGTCTTCCTAACTTTATACGGGAAGCAGACACACTCAATTCTAAGCCAGATTAAAGACCTAGCATTCACATAATACATTATAGACTTCTATAATTCAATGTTAGGCTGCATAGATTAGATCAGCTAGAACCGGGAACACTTCCCATAAATCCTGATGTACTCGTTACATCATGAGAAGAATGGCATCTACGCTAATTTTAGTGTCTGTGTTTATCCCGAGGTTTTCCCGCAGCCTGCCGGATCCAGGCCATATCCAGATCTGACGAAGGACCTTCGCCTGGACCCGATGACAACGCAGTGCTGAAGTGCCAACTAGTCTCTCCCTATGGAGGATCCCTCTACCACTCTACAGATAAAGCGTTGTTGGGAAAATTCGTTTCGCGTTCCTACCCCGAAGTGACAAAATAAAATAAAATTCTTTATCAAAATTTAAAAGGAAAGACAAGTACTTTGTTTAGGCTTGGCTTGTAGGGATTTCCAAACCTGCGCACATATATTCAAACGCACGTAACTATAGAACCAGTTCTTAATGCGCATGTGAACGCCATCAGCGTTTCTCACAGGTTCGCGTTTAAAGTCTGTGTAGAGAGAATGGTGTCGTCTTAGCGGCCCCTAATTTAATAACAAATAATTGTTTTGCGACGGAAGCAAATCAATCAAAACTAACTTTAGCTGAAAAATAACTTTATTAAAGAACCGCTATAAAGCCAAAACAATTTCTGTTACCTTAAATTATACGTTTATCTCTGTAAAGCTGCTTTGAAACAATCTACATTGTTAAAAGCGCTATATAAATGAAGATGACTTGACTTGACATGTTCGACGGCAGCTGTTGCTGTACATGTACCGTTGGTAAGATTTCTATCTGAAATTATTTTTTAGATTTTTTATCAGCCTTTAATCTGATAGGACAATGTACAGGTAATGGACTCGAGCCAAACTCAAACGCGGGTCGGCCTTAGATAAGTACGTGTGTTTACCAGAAGGCCATGTCTCTCCAAAATAATCTTATCATAGACTGTTCAACGCTGGATTGGGTTAGTTAGTGGCGTAGTCTCTTTACATAATTTATTCTCAGTTAGAGCCACTTCAGATGCACTTTGAACTTAAAGGGCCCTATCTTGCACCCAGCGCAATTGACTTTGTACAGCGACGCATGTATCATTCCTATTTTGCACCCGCGCACAGTGGACTTTTCCCTCCACAGACGCACATCGGTAAACTAGGAAATGAACTTGCGCTCCCGGGGGCGGTTCAGCGAAAAGAGGAGGCGTGTTCCAGCGCAAACGTTCCCTGGTGCTATTTTGCAGGTATAGAAAACAATTCCCATGGAACAAGCGCGCCTGCTCTTAAAGGGAATGTGAGATGATGCTCTGATTGGTTTATTTCACGTTACGCCCAAACCACACCTATGAATAATGAAGCTCTTCAGACCAACCCATTTTAGATTTGCGTCGGGCGCAAGAGTCATTTATCCCGCCGGTATAATAGCAACAGCGCCCAAGACCCGCCCACAAAGTTACTTGCGTTTCACGCTTGATACTTGCGTTTCAGATCGTTAAAATAGGGCCCAAAAAGTGGGAAGATCTGGGATGTTAATGTTTTCTTGTAAATTAGAATAAGAGGTTAAAGGGGACATATCATGAAAATCTGACTTTTTCCATGTGTAAGTGCTATAATCGGGTGCTTCTACCAACCCAGAAAACGTGAAAAGTTAAACCCAGTAACTTTGTTTTGTTAAGTCTTTCTCTGCAAGCGTGTCAAAAAATAAGCCGATCAGATTTCGCTCCCCTTCTGACATATGAAGAGGATCTTATTATAATAATACCACCCCTTAATCTGCACTTTTACACCCACTGCGCCGCCATTTGGTTTCGAGAGACAACAGTGTTACCAGTTCTAACACAAAGGCAGAAGATCCAGCAAAGCATGAAACTGTTCTGTGGTTGAGCACAGACGAGCACTGAACACTATTGACCAGAACATGTCACCGCCAGGGCCGGATTAATCATTAGGGCAACTGGTCACTTGCCCAGGGGCACATGACATCTGAGGGGCCCTGGCAGGTAGGAAATACACAGAAATTTAATAAAGTTATCAAACACTTTACAGTCTTCACTGCATAAAGTGCATCTACGTGGGTTCACGCAGACAAAGTCTTTCCTCCCTCCCCTCTGAATGCCAGCGTGCGGTAAAGTTAGTTTTAGGTTCGACATTAGCCGGACATTTGTTCTATAGGGTCGGTAGTCTAACAAAGATATCAATAGCAAGATTAGTTTTAACATTATGTGACCATTGTATATCGACATGATGAAAATATTCATTCAAAATCATTTGTGCATTAATGCTGCATAATTATACCTGAGAATGCTTTGACGCGTTTCCACAGCGCACGATGCTTAAGGGAACGTCTGCCAATTCCACCAACTGCAGTAAACGTAGCCTATAATTTGTATTATTTAAAATTACTTTTAACATTTTAAAATAGACGTTTTCAAATTCCAAAGCTTGCAGAAGGTTCCTAATGGCAATACTGACTTAGGCTACAGCTTTCCTGGTAGCCTTGAGTAAATTAACTTGTCAAGAAAATGATTCATAAATTGTATAAATATCAGTTTAGCCTATGTTTATTTTCTTCATTGACACAGACGAAAATGAAAAGACTATCAGTCAAAGTTCAGCTTTAGGAGGGGAAGAAATAGGCCAGTATAAGAATACTGAGAGAATAAGAAACATGAAGATGAGGAGAGAGCAGGTATTGACAAATAATCTAATGACAAGGTTTTAAAGCTAGCCTATTTCTTATAATTGGCCTTCAAAAGTCCGAAATTGCACATATGTAGATCAGAGAAATCCAAATTTTCTCGGGGGACCATGTCCCCGCACCCCCATAACTACCGGGGGGCCTTGAGTCTTGTTGCCCAAGGGCAAGGCACAGGATATTGTTAATCCGGCCCTGGTCACCGCTGTCTTATAAAGACCTCAGGAACTGTGGACACTTGTGGAGAAGTTAAACATGATGATGAGATGATCAATGTAACTCCACAACAACTACAGAAATGTCTCCACTAACATTCAGAAACTCTTCCTGAGTCTCTCCGTAAGGCTGCACTCGCTACTGGTTATTCTGGGATTCTGGATGAGTGAGATTGGCCTGTTTTGTTATTGCCGGAGTTTCTGAAGCTCGAGTAAAGACTCTGCCCTCTTCTGAACGGAGGCGGAGCAGCAGCTCATTTGCATTTAAAGGGACACACACAAAAATGGAGCGTTTTTGCTCACATTCAAAAGGGGGCAAACTTGACAAGCTATAATAAATGATCTGGTATTTTGAGCTGAAATTTCACAGACACATTCTGGGGACGCCATATATTTATATTACATCTTTTGAAAAGAGGCATAATATGTCCCCTTTAAGAGTTTCAGGTATGATCAGTGGTGGAAAGAGTACTAAAAAATTTTACTTCAGTAAAAGTATTGCTTCTTAAGTAATTATTTTATTGTAGAAGTACTGAAAAATAATAAGACTCAAGTAAGAGTAAATAAGTAGTTTGCTGAAAAACTACTCAAGTTCCTATCTTACAAAGTACTTTAGTATTATTTTTCTATTTTTACCCTAAATGAGGTGATGATAGTACAATGGAGCACTAAACACTTTCATGTCATTGCTGTTTCATTCATACTGGCAGCCAGAGGGCGCCCTTGCGCAGAGAGTCCACAAGGAAGATTCATAAAAGTATAAAACTTATGACGCTCCAGGAATCCCTTATATGGATATGATAACATGCAAATAGAAACGTTCTGACTGATGAAACATGAAGACAAACACACGATTGCGATGAAATATCTGTGTTCTTCAAGCCATCTCAGGTATTTTCATAAGAATGATGTATATCCAGTGTTGGGAAAGTTCACTTTCTACATGAACTATTTCAAAGTTCAGTTCACAGATTTTAAAATGAACTAGTTCAGTTCATTGTTCATACTTCAAAATTTTGAACTAAGTTCACAGTTCCAAAAATGAACTAGTTCATAGTTCTTTTTTTCCTTATGTTGCTGCGAGCTATTATTTTCAAAATTATTGCCACAGCCCATATAGAACCACAGACAGCAATTATTTTATCGGTTTTAACATGAGGAAAAACGTGCTGCTTGATTGGTCTTTTTTAATGAGGAATTATTAAAAGAAAAACAGGACAGTAGTCCTTAAGGTGCAAATGTTTTTCAATTTTAATAATTTTCCATTTCAAATTCCATTTCAGTACATACTAAAAAGGAATACTGGAATCCTGGAAAAATATACCAGGCAGGTTCAACAAGTGCGGATTTTCTTTTCCTTTCAAAGTTTGCACAGAAATGTACGATTTTTCCCATCCTCACCGACCTTGTCATAAAACTCATTTAAATGATCATACAACGCCTCCTTGCTGCTGTCGCCTCCATGCGGCTTTTTGTTTTGATTACGCATGCGGCGGTGCGACACTGGTGGCTGGTGTTGCCAGATTGGGTGTTTTTTCTGCTACATATTATGGCCTGTTTACGGTGTGTTTTAGCCGGGTTTTCGCCTGGAAGGCTCTACAGAAATTTGGCACCCTACTGAATGAAGTTAAACAGAAACCAGAATGAACGAGTTCACATTAACGTTCATCAGGCAGTATTATAGTACTGTATGTTCAGTTCACGTTCGCCCAAAATAGTTCGTTCAATTAATGCGTTCAGGCACAACAGTGTGTATATCTAGATTACAATGCTAATCAACATCCACCACCACCACCACCCGCCTCCTCTTTAACTGCTGATGATTTTGCTAACTTCTTCACCGACAAAACAACAACAACAGCAGTCAGTTCTCAGCTCCACACACACAAGAACCCAGACCGACCTCTCCCACAGACAATAACCTTCTCTCCTCCTTCTATCCACTAACCGAGGAAGAATCTAAACTTCTCCTCTCCAGTCATCCTACCTCCTGCCCTCTAGACCTCATCCCCTCACACCTTCTACAAGCCATCTCTCCCACACTTCTACCAGCACTCACACACATCATCAACTAATCCCTCCATACTGGCATTTTCCCTACTGCATTCAAGCAGACTCCACTGCTTAAAAAAACAACATTAAACACATCACTTGTAGAGAATTACAGACCTGTCTCTCTCCTACCATTCATTGCGAAAACACTTGAACGAGTTGCTTTCAACCAAGTAAAATCCTTCCTGTCTCTGAAAAACCAGCTGGATGTCAACCAATCCGGCTTCAAGAAAGGGCATTCAACCAAGACTGAATTACTGTCGGTCACAGAAGCCCTACGGACCGCAAAAGCTGCTTCCAAATCTTCAGTTCTCATTCTCCTGGATCTGTCTGCTGCCTTCGACACTGTGAATCATCAGATCCTTCTGTCCACCCTCTCATCTCTGGGCATCACAGGTACTCCTCTCCACTGGTTTGAGTCCTATCTCACAGGTAGATCCTTCAGGGTCGCATGGAGAGGCGAGGTATCCAGAGCACATCAACTGACCACAGGGGTTCCTCAGGGTTCAGTGCTGGGACCCCTGCTCTTCTCCATCTACACCACATCACTGGGACACATCATACAGGCACATGGTTTCTCCTACCACTGCTATGCTGATGACACACAGCTCTTCCTCTCATTTCAACCAGATGATCCCACAGTAGCTCCACGGATCTCAAGCTGTCTGGCGGACATCTTGACATGGATGAAGGAACATCACCTGCAGCTCAACCTGGCAACCTGAGCATCTCGTCCTCCCTGCCAATCCGTCTCTACAGCACAACTTCACTATCCAGCTAGATTCAGCATCAATCACCCCATCAAGGTCTGTCAGAAATCTTGGAGTAACATTTGATGACCAGCTGACCTTCACAGACCAAATTACAAAGACCACTCGATCATGCCAGTTTGCACTGTACAACATCAGGAAGATCAGGCCTTTCCTAACTGAGCATGCAACACAACTTCTCATCCAGGCTCTGGTCATTTCTAGGCTTGACTACTGCAATGCACTTCTCGCTGGACTTCCATCATGTGCAACTAAACCTCTACAAATGATTCAGAACGCAGCTCGTCTTGTCTTCAACGAGCCCAAAAGGGCCCACGTCACTCCTCTGTTCATCTCTCTGCACTGGCTACCACTCGCTGCTCGCATCAAGCTCAAGGCATTGACGCTTGCTTACAGATCTATCACAGGCTCAGCGCCCTCCTACTTTCACTCACTCCTACGAGTCTACATCTCTACCAGAAGCCAACGATCGATCAACGAGCGACGGCTCGTGGTTCCATCTCAGAGAGCCACAAAATAACTCTCCAGAACATTCTCATTCACAGTTCCATGCTGGTGGAATGCTCTCCTCACCCTCATCCAGAATGCAAAATCCCTGACAACATTCAAAAGACAGCTGAAAACTCATCTCTTCCGTGAGCACTTAACCTCATAAAAAAATAAAATAAAAAAAAAACTATTTCCTTTTCCTCCCTTATCTGGCTTATGCTACTCTGAGCAATGCCTGTATTTTGAGCACTTCTTGCGTTGTTTTTGCCTCTTCATGATGACTCGCTTAATTTGGTCATAATTTGTAAGTTGCTTTGGACAAAAGCATCTGCTAAATGACTAAATGTAAATGTAAATGTAACATAGCCTGCATCATACAATTTTATAAAATAATATATTTTTTGTCTCACTCTGTGTTAAGAAGAAGCAACACGGAACCACAGAATTTATTACAAACACGACTGATGTGTAAAACATGATTTTAATCAGTGATGATTTTGACGGTGTGCCAAGGCTAAGCAAACATACTAGCTATCCCTTTTGCCAAGAGTGATTGTTTTGCTTCAGACCTATCTGTTATTGGCTGAAGCGCTTGAGACCTGTTTGTGATTGGCTGAAGCTCCGTCTGCACCTTTGTCAAAGTACTTTGTACTTTTGGTGAAAAATAAATGTAGCGAAGTTGAATACTTTTTTTATTCAACTCAAGTAAAAGTAAAAGTACCACAATTTAATTATTCTCAAGAAGTAGAAAAAAATTAAAAATGTCCTCAAGTACTGTAACTAAAGTATTAGTACCCACCTCTGGGTATGATATGTTAATGTTCAACTCACACTCAAACCCAAATGATAAAGTCCTTGTTCCTCTAAGTTTGGGGGAAAGAATGCAGGGTACAAATCTCAAAGTGTCCATCCATCCTAAGCAAGTACCACACACAGTGTGTCCATGTGGAGCTCGAGCAGGAAGTCCTAGTTCCTGACACCATCAGTCTTGTCACCCAAAGGTCACACATAAACCCAATTTATGGACAAGAGTGTTTGCAAAGCAATGCAATGTATAACGTCCGAGCTGTGTTTTCCTAATGTTACCTCTGGGCAGAAAGACATGCTTTTAACATCTCGTGAGGTGAGCATGTTTTCTTTGCTAGAGGAGTTGCAAAGCTGCTTATTGGGAAAGTGTCCAGAAGTGAGGAGTGATAAATCTATGTAGGATGTTATTTGAGAGTAGATATGAATGTAGCGCAATGAAAATTTTATTCATAACTCCAATGCCTTTCACTTTCTACCAGGGCTCTGAACCGGTTCAAGGAATAAAAAAAATAAAAAAACAATATTTTATCATTCTGTTTAATATTTTAATTTGTCAGTCAACCAATCATGAATTCAAATGGTACGGCCAATGCAAATGTGATGTTGATATCATCATAAGTCGCCATGGTGATGCGCTGACATTAGCTTCTGGATCTCAGATCTCAGGATACTTCACAAACCATTAAAGCGTGACATTTAAGTGAAAATGAGTGTCAGGTTATATCCAGGGTAGAGTGTCTTTTGAAACCAGCGAAAATTATAGGTGATTGTAGAACTGCAACTATTCAGGAAATGAAAAAAAAAACTTTATTTCTTAGGTAAACACAATGTTATCAAAGTTAATATTGTGGCTTTATGGTCATACATTTGCATTATATTATTAACATTTTACCAAAATCAAGCTCAAACAGCTTGAGCTTATAGCTTTATTTCTCGTTAATTTAGCCACTGTTTCAAATAAATAACTAGGGTTTTGTGTGTTTTTTTCTAAGAGGGTTGAAAAATAAACAGATCTAACAATTTTTAAGGTCCTTCTGTACGCAATCGTACTTTCTCTCCAAAAAAACATTCTCTTCCAGTTGCGCTTCATTTTTCTGGCTGCTCTCTTAAGAATATCAACAACATCAACATTGATTCCATGTGATAATATTAGATCTAAAGTATAATTACAACGAGTAGATCCTGACACGTGTTGTCTAAATCCGAGTTCAGAATGACTCTTAATGCCAATCCCAATGCGTCTTTTTCGTTATCTACATGTATATTAAAATCACCAACAATTAGGACTTTATCTGCAGCCAACTCTGATAGAAAATTAGCACATTCTTTGATAAAGTCTGTATGGTGCCCTGGTGGCCTGTATACAGTAGCCAGCAAAAATGTCAAAGGTGATTTATCATTTACACTAGATAGTGTTAAGCACCAACACTCAACACTTCTCAGTAATTCTGAAGATATTACTATAGATTACAGCAACACCTCCCCCTTTGCCTTTCAGACAAGGCTCATGTTTATAACAGTAATCTTGGGGGGGTGGAAAGTAATGTAATCGTCTGGTTTTAGCCAGGTTTCTGTCAAACACAGCACATCTAGGTTATAATCTGTAATCATATCATTAACAATAGGTGCTTTTAAAGTAAGGGATCGAATATTCAGCAAGCCGAGCTTTATTATTTGTTCATCTGTGTTAAATCTGTTTTTTATTTATTGAACATCAATAAAATTTTTACCCTTAAATGGGTTTGGGAGTTTTTTGTATTTCCTAATTCGGGGAACAGACAAAGTCCCTATATGATGATATCTAGGTGAAAGAGTCTCTACGTGATGGGATTTATCTGACCTTGGTGACGTGAGACAGCTAGCAGACGGTCGGTTTAGCCAGTCTGTCTGCTTCCTGACCTGAGCCCCAAATGATCATGTTTGAGCTCTAGGACTATGTGCCATATTACTATTACTAGAGACAAGAGCAGCCTATGTTCCAATTCACTATGAACCGTCTTGGTCTCGGAGACAAAGTCGGACGTGCCGTACTGATTGGGATCACGTTTAGGGAGCCTGTCATCTTGGTGTATTGAAAAAATGAGCGCAGCGCAGGTATAAACACGGAAGTAGATGCATGCACCACTTGTTTTTCGCTGAGGAGCCGAGCAGCGCCCGGGGTCAGCGGTGATCCAGCACTAGTGGCGACGGGACTACTTCTCCGTTCCCTCCTTCAGGGAACGAGGGTTACATACGTAACCGAGATGTTCCCTTTCAGTTCGGTCACGTTCTAAGTAGTCGCACTTACCGTACTGATTGGGATCCCGATTAACACTGCCACCTTCCAGTGCCTAGCGGAAGCCTCCTGACCGCCTGTATTATTGAGGCGGAGACGCTGGAAGCCACATCCTGCCCATAGTGAGGTAACATGTGGAGGTTACACATATGGACTGGGCGTTTCCGGGCAGTACAACATATGAAATGTCACTGAGGTGGCTACGGCCTAAGCAGGGGGGAGACAACACCGGTCAGAGATGGCAGAGCGTGCTCTGCCAAGGGAAAGACACGGGCTGGCCGCAGGGAGCCGTATCGTGGAAGAATACACATATGGGATCGCCGTAGGGATCACAACATATGGGACCCAGCCTAACACAGGTTTCACAGTGCATACGAGTGATAGGCCTGGCAACAGATGCTCCGCCACGTCCGTTGCCGAGGGGTGTGGAGAAACTCAACAGGGTTTGGCTAAAGAGGTACTCTACTGGAGCAAGAATGGCGCCCGTATCCAGTCCGTAGGAAGGGAGTGGCACAGCAAGCCGACACTTCGAGCGGGACTTACGGTGTTGGCTGGCTTCTATGTGAAAAGAGCACACAGGAAGCTACCGGCTCGACACGTAGGCTATAGAATCTAGCGAACGTGTTTGGTGTCGCCCAGCCCGCAGCTCTACAAATATCTGTCAGTGAGGCACCCCGTGCCAGCGCCCAGGAAGAAGCTACACTACGAGTGGAGTGGGCTCGCAACCCGGGGGGGCATGGTCCGTCTTGGGATTGATACGCAAAGACGATGGCATCCACTATCCAGTGGGCCAACCTCTGTTTGGAGACAGCCTTTCCCTTCTGCTGGCCTCCATAACAGACGAAGAGCTGATCTAAGGTCCTGAGGCTTTGCGTTCTGTCCACATACAGGCACAGAGCGCGGACGGGACAGAGAAAAGCCAAGGCTGGGTCTGCCTCCTCCGGGGGCAGCGTTTACAGGTTCACCACCTGGTCCTGAAAGGGAGTGGTAGGAACCTTGGGCACATACCCAGGCTGGGGTCTCAGGATTACGTGAGAGTCGGCCGGCCCGAATTCCAGGCACGTTTCGTCGACCGAAAATACGTGCAGGTCCCCTACCCTCTTGATAGAGGCCAAAGCAATCAGGAGAACTTTTTTTATAAACAGGACTTTTAACTCTGCTGCCTGCAATGGCTCAAAGGGAGGTCTCTGCAGTGCCGTCAGCACCAGAGACAAGTCCCAGGAGGGTATAGAAGGGGGGCGAGGCGGATTCTTGCACCCCTCAGGAACCTGACGATCAGGTCGTGCTTCCCCAAGCATCTCCCATCAACTGCATTGTGATGTGCGGCAAAATAGGCAACATACACTTTGAGGGTGGAGGGAGACAGCCATCGCTCCAACACCTCTTGCAGGAAGGAAAGCACAGAACTGATCGAACATCTTCGGGGGTCTTCTCGGTGAGAAGAACACCACTCAACGAACAGGTTCCACATCAGGGCGCAAGCATGCCTCGTAGAGGGTGCTCTCAACAAAGTGATGGTGTCTACACCAGCTTCTGGTAGATCACCTGGAACCTCCACGTCCTACCCAGGGACCAGACATGGAGTTTCCAGAGGTCTGGATGCGGGTGCCATACAGTGCCCTGTCCCTGAGAGAGAAGGTCCTCCCTAAGAGGAATGGGCCAGGGAGGGGCTGTCGAGAGGAGCATCAGTTCGGGGAACCAGGTCCGGTTGGACCAATAAGGGGCAACTAGCAAGACCTGCTCCTCTTCCTCCCTGACTTTGCACAGTGTCTGTGACAGTGTCACAGAAGAAGGCTCACTGGGGGAAACCGATACCAATCAAACCAATCTCAGGGTCGGATGCACTCGAAAATGTGTTTCTGCGTTAGCATCTTGAACGGAAGCTTGTGAAGGGCCCGATTCAAGACACGCAGGTCCAAGATTGGTCGTAACCCACTGCCTTTTTTGGGTACAATGAAGTATGGGCTGTAGAAGCTGGTCTTCATATCGGCAGGAGGGACTGGCTCTGTCGCATCCTTCGCCAATAGGACTGCGATCTCCGCACGCATGACAGGGGCACGTTCCCTCAACATCAAAGTGTAACGACCCCTGTCCTCTGGAGGGGCCCCGAATGAAATGGCTGGTCGGTTCACTACAGAGGGACCAGCACGTTCAACAGGGAGCTCCACCAGCTGTGGTCCGACAGAGGAGTGAGGGACCCACAGGGATTTACCGGGCGGGGAACCCCTCACTGTAATCCTCAGATCACCCAACCCACACGGAACTTTAGCTCTCTTCTGGGGTTCGCTAAAAGGGACACTAAAGAGGGGCATGGGAATGGGGACTCCACCTTCACGTATGAAGGCGAGTCTCGATCTCAACACCACGATGGTCATGTTCCCACAGTGGGAACATGAACCTTCCACAAAAGCTGCTTCAGCGTGCTGTAAGCCCAAACACGCGGTGCAACTATTTTGACCGTCAGATGGGGACAGGGCACGACCACATCCAGAAACGCACGGGTGGAATGGCATCTTGAAAAAGACGCAAACGCACCCGTGTTGCTCTTTCAGGAAATGGGACCCTCACCAGTGTCGGAGCACACAGGGGAATGACCGCGGCAACACTGACAGGGGATGGTGCAGCCTGTAACAGTGAAGCACTCACTTCTTCGCCCTCTAACTGACCGTCAAACAAACACACACAAAGGATGCTGTTAAAACAGCAGTTGAGAGCTCAGAAGCTCATGATCACCGCTGCACTCGCGCTGTAGAACTACCAGCACTGGGAGAGTCTTCCAGAAGAACACTGACACACTCGCTCATTGAACACAACAACACTCTTCAGAGACATCGACACCAATCGGCTCCGAAGCGAAAGTCAAGTGGTGCGTGCATCCGCTTCCGTGTTTATACCCACGCTGCGGGTGGAGCGCGAGATGCGAATCGTTTTTTCAATACTCAAAGATGACAGGCTCCCTAAGCGTGATCCCAATCAATACGGTACGTCAGACTACGTCGAACATGACCGAACTGAAAGGGAACCTATGTTATTTGAGGACACTCCAGTATAAACTTCTATTCAAGCTCTTGGATGATGTATAGGGGATTTTTTTTTTTAAATACTGATATTAACTGGTAAACTATTTTTTTAATTTTTGGGATGTTAATATTACAGAAGGAACGCAAGAACAGAAACGTTAAAATACTGATTGTGTTTGGAGTGAACCGATTGATTTTTTCTACTCAAATGACAGTGACGTTAGGAAGAAGCTTAAAGTTCGCCTACAATTTTTCTTTCTCGTAGTTGGGGTTGGGACAACTGATGCTGATTCTTATCAAGTCCAGCGGAGCCAACCCCGTATTTTCTCGCAGCCGCTAGAAGAGCTTGCTTTGACACTCAATGTTTTTCTTCTACTTGCCTGTTGTGCTGCTCACCGGGGATTTTTGGTGTAAATCCAATTACCATTGGTAAAACAAAAAATAATCTGTTGTGATCAGCTAATTATGTGTGTTCATTTAGAGCAGAAATATTTGTGAAGAACTTGATACTCAGCCTTACACATGTTCCTCAACACTCAATCAATGACATTATCACAGTCCTGTCATCTCGTGGATGAACATGTCCATTTGTGAAACCATCCTGTCATTCTCGTTGTTGAATCATAGATTCAGACAGGAACACATGCTGCTTTGCAATTTATGCAAGGTGAGTCAAATGTATTACTATAGTAGCAACAGGGAGCAGGTCGATCCTCGCGTTTCTCTCTCACACACATACAGATGGATGAGCAATCGCAGGACAAATCTAACCTGATATTAGCCTCAGTTTCTCTGCTAATAACACAACAAATACTTTGACATAAAGCACTAGATTTGAGCTTCCACATCTTTTACGTTAAAAACGTAAGTGCTCTGGACTGAGTCTCTGTCGGCTTACATCTGAACAGAGCGAGGCGTCAGAACACTTCAAATATATATTATATATACTGAAGCAGACGAGAAATGCATGAAACACGAGCCTGTGATATTTGATCTGTTTACTGGGCGCCTTTGATCTTCACATGTGACCGTATTTTTTCATCTGTATTAATTATCAAGGAGGAATCAATAAATCAATATGTACAATAACAGAGCATGTCTGCAAAACGACCCCTGGTTTTGGCTTCAGATTCGGCCAGAGCTGGACATGGTTCTGTGTCAGACCCGGTTCTGTGCGACTTGTGGGATTATAGGGCTGAAGTCCTTGTGCTGACCTGGTAAGTTCAGAAGTAGCCCTAGAAAAGCATGACGTGTGTGTGTGTGTGTGTGTGTGTGTGTGTGTGTGTGTGTGTGTGTGTGTGTGTGTGTGTGTGTGTGTGAGTGTGTGTGTGTGTGTGTGTGTGTGTGTGTGTGTGTGTGTGTGTGTGTGTATGGGTGTGTGTGTGTGTGTGTGTGTGTGTGTGTGTGTGTGTGTGTGTGTGTGTGTGTGTGTGTGTGTGTGTGTGTGTGTGTGTATGGGTGTGTGTGTGAGTGTGTGTGTGTGTATAGGGGTTCATGCCCCGTGTGGCCCGTAAGGCTGATGCTCTTACACTGGATCTACAGTGGCAGATCTCGATGTGAAGGCACACCAGTGGCACTGACTCCATCTCTACCCAGAAGGCCTTGTTTCAGAGGACCGGCTCTAAGTGGAGCTGAGAGTCTGAGTGGACAATTAGAAAATGGCAGCGAGCAAGAGGAAAGTCTACATGGCAGCTGAGAGCGCCTGGGCTACAGTCGTATGCTAATGATCCCGCAGAAACCCTGACAGCTCCAGGTCTGAACCTCAGACTGAAACACAGCATGAGCTCTCGTACTAATTCTCCATATTCCTAAAGGCCAGTGGTTTGAGCTGTTAGCGTTTGGAGGACTCTGAGGTGAGCTTAAGAGTCAAATGGCCACTGAACTCAGAAGATACGTGAAACAGTAGATCTCTCCAAAATTTAGTATTTTACTTCCTTCAAGCCTTTACGGCGGATCTTTTCAGTGCGCTCTTTTTATTCAATTGTTTTCTACGCCATTCCAACTGATTTTAATGAAAACTGTGCGCTTCCTGGCAAACTAGAGAGCTCAGCGGCGATCATCGACAAAACAAGCCCAATGTCACTTAAAAATAAGCAAAAACACAGTCTGATTACATCCTAACGTCCTCATTGTGTTTGACCAGCTATGAGTCAATGTTATCAAATCACATTTGTTCACTAATGGTTGTACATATCTCATGGAGACGATGCCATTTCACAGTATTTGCAGGACAAAAACAGGCAATTTTTTCTTCACTGAATAAGAAAGAGGAAGAACAGACATTTTCTTTCTTTTTCTTTCTGATGTGAAATGACGTTTCTGTAGTTTTTCTTGAAGAGTATGGGTTGATTATGTCGAAGATAGAGGTTTTAGCAGATCTTTTAAATGTTATTCCCAGTGGAGGATGGGATTATATTTGTTCTCAAGTTAGTAAATTGCCTTTAAACAGGATTTAGCTCATTAACTCAGACTATCTTAACATGCACAAATAATATTCAGTGTGTTCGTTTGTCATGTTAACCCATTACTTCCACTGAAAGTACTCTGGCAATGCAATAATTGCTCTGAAAAAATGCTTGGCCTCCTGCCGGTTTTCCTCTGGATCATGTGACCTCCATAAGAAAGTAGATGAAGAGCTCTGCTTTAAGGCATTGCAGGTCATGGTGTAACAGACAGATATGAGTATGTTTACTTCATTTTCCAGCTTTCATTTGCAGGTTTCCAGGAGCATTTGGAGATGGTGTTCCCAGCGTCTGTGGGGTCACCGCAGCGCCCCGCTGGAAAATACATTTTTCACTCTCATAGACAGATCAAAGGCTGAACACGCAGATCAAAGAGCACAGACATGCATCTCCAGTCATATCTGTGTTGTTTACATGAATGCTAAAGGCACTAAAATCAAATATATTTTACTTGAAAAATATATGTTTTGTGTCAAAGTATTTTGAAGCCACTTTTGAAGTCCATCAACACACCAGGGTATAATTTGAAAATTTCAGACTATGGTGTCAAGCTTTAAAGTGATTGGAAGACTAACCCAATACAGTGACCCAGACTCTTTACCCTCAGCATGGAAACAAGAGGAAAGCTTCAATCTTCAGTCTTCAGATGCCTTCCAGATGTGCTCTGACCAACACTTTTACTCTTTGAATTTGGCGAAACATGTAAATGAATCTGTCCTAAATTTCATGTAATTTTTATGAGTCTCTGAGAAATACAAACAGCAAACTGTAACACTTAGTATGATGAGGCTAAATGAGGATTTAAACAACAGCAAAGTGTAAAGACACCCTGGAGCCAATGGATTCGATTTCTCTGGATTCGTTTCACACACTTGCCTGATGGGAAATTAGCGGCTGATAAATCAGAAATCTTTTACCAAGTGAAATGAATTATAATGAATCCCATGATTCACATTTTCTAAAACCACCCAAAGGTTTTTTTAATATATATATATATATATATATATATTTATATATTTATACATATATACATATATACATATATATATACATATATACATATATACATATATATTAGGGCTGGGGGAATTAACGTGTCAATTTTTGCAATTAATTTGAGATGTTTAACGCATTTAAAAAAAACGCAATTGACGCAGCACTTTTTTTTTGCCTCATTTTAATGACTTCCTGTTGCGGCTGCTATTGTGAGTGTGCCGAACCAAGTCACCCTGTCATGATGGAGAAGGACAAGGATGGAGTTTTAGGAGCATTGTTTGCATTTAAAAAGTTGCTTGATGGCGCGCTTGACAAAACAAAGATGCTGTGTACAATTAGCAAACCTGAATTCAAATACTATAGAAGCCATTTTCGTTTTTTTTGGCCACAAGAGAAAAAAGGCCGAAAATATAAGCCAAAAGTATGCAGCCCCGTCCCTCGGTGTTCAGCGATCAGGTTTCATTCTCACACAGCTTGTTTAGTAACTTCATGAGTGCTCTCTCTCCGTTCTCTCTCTCTGTGTGTGTGTGGATGTGTGTGAGTGTGTCAGCGTGCTGCGCTCTCTGCTCAATGTTCCGCTCCGTGTTTGCGCTGTTCATTCTGCTCTGTCATTCACAGCCCAAACGCTCCAATCATGTAGCCTACCGATCACGCAATGGAAAAGCAAAGTCCACTCAAATAACGTGAAATTTCTCAGTAGTAGACTTCTGTTTGTAATAGTCCTACTGAGCTGGAACAGCCATGCTGTGCAACAATGGTAAAATTACCTGCTCTGATCACATGCTCTGGTAATAATAGCTTTGTAGGACTATACTTTATTTTGATAATTAGTCAAAAAATAAATTTGTTAAATCTGAGTATGTTGCATAGAACTGAATGAAGAATAATATATTGATGTTTAATATTATTTTAATATAGGGCTGTTTTCTGTCTAATTTTTGTGGACATTTTTCTTTGTTTTCCTTTTCTTCTTTTTTTCTGTGTTGTTTAATTTAATTAGGTGATTTCTACATTTAAATATTGATGATTACAAGCTCAGGGGAAATGCGATTAATTGCGATTAATCACAGCAAATTGTGTGATTAATAAGTTATATATATAGAGATAGTTAATATATATATATATATATATATATATATATATATATATATATATATATATATAAGCCTTTCTCTCATTGTATTCGTTGTAATGTTATATTTTTATTTTCAATCCAGTCATCATTATAGTTTATTTTATTGTTTTTATGCTTTATGCTTTCTCAATGTTATATATTTTGGTAACAATTTACAATAAGGTCATTTGTTAAAGTTTTAACTAACATGAACTAACAATAAGAATACCATTGTTGCAGTATTTATTCATAATGTTAGTTAATAAAATACAGTCCCCTTTTCAAGGGAACTCGCGCTGCGTCGACTGACGCTGAGGGAACGCTTTGCGTGATGATGTCTTGAAGCACATGTGAAATCAGTCCAGTGGTGTCGGTGACGTCACGAACCAGGAAACTATAAAGCCTGCCAAAAACACAGCAGCGCTAGCTTCTGTGTCTTCAGTAGCGCTTAGTGTGAATCTGTCTCTGTCTATTTGGTGTTGTATTGCCTACATATATATCTATATCCAAAGACTATGGCGAGCAAGCAGCAATTCAGATTGTGTGTGCACCTCTGCCCGTGTTATTTAACGGGTGGGGAAACACACATTCTTTGTGTTGCTTGTTTGGGTAAGGAGCATGCACAGTGAGTGCTCGAGGGCGCTGGCTGTGAGCACTGTGATGTGCTTCCAATTCGGACACTCCGATCCCGCCAGGCGTTCTTTCGCGAGGACGCTCAGGCTCGTCTTCCCCAGGGCTCGGGTCCCGCTGCTGCCGAGGCACATCTGGATCTGAGGATATTTCCATGAAGGAAATATTTCCAAGAAGGCTATGGAGAAAAGGTCCTGACAACCGAGGGGTCAGGCCAACGAGTGCAGTCTCCCCCGAAGTGGAGCGGTTAACACCTCATTATACGGTGCCCGCCACCTTGTGTATTTCGGGGCGCAGCAGTCTAGTGGTACCACTAGTAGAATTTTTGGCAGCATGGAAGCTACTGCCAAATGTTTCTCATTGGGTCCTGCAGACCATAGACCATGGTCCTGAGACAGAGGCTATCTCACTTGCATATGAGTCGGCCGGACAGCCTTCACCTATGGCTATCCGTTCCCACTGTACAAGGAGTATGCCGGCCTCCAAGGCCCTTATGTCAGGAGTTGCTCTCCGAGATGTCTGTGATGCGGCAGGGTGGTCTTCACCGCACACATTTGTACGGTTCTACTCTTTGAACTTGGATTCTAATCCAGGGTCCCAAGTGCTCTTGTCCTAGTGCTGCTCCTTGTGATTTCACGCTGGACAGACACTTGTCGCTATGGTGGCATTGGCATAGATGTTCCCTCAGCGTCAATCGATGCAGTATCAGTTTCCCTTGAAAGTGAACGCCTCGGTTATGACTGTAGTCAAGTCAAGTCAAGTCAAGTCATCTTCATTTATATAGCGCTTTTAACAATGTAGATTGTTTCAAAGCAGCTTTACAGAGATAAACGTATAATTTATGGTAACAGAGATTGTTTTGGCTTTATAGCGGTTCTTTAATAAAGTTATTTTTCAGCTAAAGTAAGTTTTGATTGATTCGCTTCTGTCGCAACGATCATTTGTTATTAAATTAGGGGCCGCTAAGACGACACCATTCTCTCTACACAGACTTTAAACGCTAACCTGTGAGAAACGCTGATGGCGTTCACATGCGCATTAAGAATTGGTTCTATAGTTATGTGCGTTTGAATATATGTGCGCAGGTTTGGAATTCCCTACAAACCAAGGCTAAACAAAATACTGGACTTTCCTTATAAATTTTGATACAGAATTTAATTTTATTTTGTCACTTCGGGGTAGGTACGCAAAACGAATTTTCCAGACAAAGCTTTATCTGTAGAGTGGTAAAGGGATCCTCCATAGGGAGAGACTAGTTGGCACTTCAGCACTGCGTTGTCGTCGTGTCTAGGCGAAGGTCCTTCATCAGATCTGGATACGGCCTGGATCCGGCGAACTGCGGTAAACCTCGGATAAACAGAGAGACTAATATTAGCGCAGACGCCATCCATCTTATGATGTAACGAGTACATCAGGATTTATGGGAAGTGTTCCCGGTTCCGGCTGATCTAATCTATGCAGCCTAACATTGAATTATAGAAGTCTATAATGTGTTATGTGAATGCTAGGTCAAAGAGGTGTGTTTTTAGTCTAGATTTGAACTGTAGTGTGTCTGCTTCCCGGACAATGTTAGGAAGATTGTTCCAAAGTTTTGGTGCTAAATAGGAAAAGGATCTACCGGAATTTTGAGATCGCAATAGACGTGAAGAACTATAATGCGTTAAGAGCTCGCTCAAGTACTGGGGAGCTAAACCATTTAGTGCTTTGTAAGTATTCAGCAATATTTTAAAATGTATACGATGTTTAATAGGGAGCCAATGCAGTGTTGACAGAACCGGGCTAATATGGTCATACTTCCTGGTTCTGGTAAGAACTCGAGCTGCTGCATTTTGGACCAGCTGTAGTTTGTCTATTAAGCGTGCAGGGCAACAACCCAGTAGAGCATTACAATAATCTAGCCTTGAGGTCATGAACGCATGGACTAATTGTTCTGCATTTGTCACTGATGTGTTGATATGCAATGAAAAAACTGTAATACTTGAGGAGACCAGCAGAGGGAACTAGCAAGCGATAGGATGCAGGGGGTGAGCAAGGGAAGAAGGGAGTTCTTGTTGTGATGATATTGGTTCGGACATTAAAGATTGAGCACAAGCTCAATGAGCAATAATATCAAGTTTCATTTATTCTGACACAAACAACACATGGTACCAGGAGTAAACAGATTTGTCAAGTTTCAGTTTAACACGTATAATGGATGTTTTGAAGCCTCCGGAGGGACTTAAACTGGTGGGTAATGTGGACAGCAATTGGCGGTCTTTTAAGCAACAATTTCAGTTGTATATGGCTGCCATAGGACTGGACAATAAACCTGACGCCAGGAAGATTGCTTTACTACTTACAGTAGCGGGTCCCCAAGCCATTGAAGTATTTAATACATTCGAGTATGGCGAAGGTGAAGACAAAGAAAAGTACGACACCATACTGGAAAAATTCAGTGCATACTGCTCTCCACAGAAGAACATCGTGTATGAAAGGTATGTGTTCCGGTCACGGATGCAACTGCATGACGAAACTTTTGATTGCTTTGTGACTGATTTGAAGCTTAAAGCGCAGTCATGTGATTTTGGAGACCTGAAAGATTCTATGATCCGCGATCAGATAGTCTATGGAATCCAAGATAAAAGGATAAGGGAGAGGCTATTAAGGGATGCTAAACTGACTCTGGAAGAAGCAGAGAGACTGTGTCATGCAAGTGAATTAGCCCAACAGCATGCAAAGACGTTTAATGAAGTGAATGCCACGGCAGTACATGACAGTGCCAATGTAGCTGTCATAAAAAATAAGACGAGAAAGTTTACACCACAAAAGAAGGACAGAGAAGATTTAGCAGCATATTTCTGCAAACGTTGTGGTAGCAGACATGAGCCCCGGCAGTGCCCTGCCTATGGCAAAAGATGTTCGAAATGCAATGGAAAAAACCATTTTGCAAGACAATGCTTATCAAAAGACAAGCCCAAGTCAGTGAGGCTAGTTGAAGATACTGACCTGAGTGAAACTTTCTTTGTTGGCATGGTGTCATCTGTCGATGTAAAAAATGATGCCATAGAAGAAAATGTTAAACACTTAGAAAATGAGGATACATGGATTGTGTCATTGCCAATTAATGGTGCTTTAGTGGCACTAAGGATTGACACAGGCGCACAAGCAAACTTGATAAGCATGACAGAGATAAAGGCCATGAAAGAAAAGCCTAAAATAACCAAGAAACCAGTGCAACTGAAAGACTACAACGGAAAAGACATAGAAAGCAAAGGCCAGTGCAGACTGAGAGTAACGGTAAAGGACAAAAGCCACAATGTACTGTTCTTTGTTGTACCTGAGGGCAGAGAGTCACTGATCGGTGGTGTATCTTCAAAGAAATTGAACCTGGTAAGAAGAGTCTACCACATCAACTGCTCAGAAGCAGTAACTGCTCGCACAGGAACAGTTGAGTCCATTGTGCATCGTTACTCTGATGTTTTTAAAGGACTAGGATGCCTTCCATGCACATACAAAATCAAACTCAAAGAGGATGCAACTCCAGTTATCCATGCTCCAAGGCGAGTTCCAGCTCCACTTCGAGAGCGCCTCAAAAAAGAACTGGAAAGGATGTGTCAGTTAAAAGTCATCACAAAAGTAGAAGAACCGACAGAGTGGGTCAACTCAATGGTATGCGTTGACAAAAAGAATGCAAGAAAAGAACTGAGAATATGCATGGATCCAGGAGATTTAAATCAAAACATAAAACGTGAGCACTACCAGATACCAAAACGGGAGGAAATTGCAAGTGAGATGGCAGGAGCGAAGTATTTCTCCAAGCTCGATGCAGCACAGGGTTTCTGGCAAATCAAGCTGGACGACGAGAGCTCAAGATTCTGCACATTCAATACACCTTTTGGGAGGTATAGATTCCTGAGAATGCCGTTTGGCATAATATCAGCATCTGAAATATATCATAGAGCAATGGACAATATGCTAGAGGGCCTAGAAGGGGTTCGTTGCTATGTAGATGATGTGGTGATCTGGGGATCCACGCTACTTGAGCACAATGAAAGGCTCACAAAAGTGTTCCAAAGGGTGCGTGAAAATGGATTAAAGTTAAACCGTGCTAAATGCCAATTCGGTGTGCAAGAAATAACATTTCTTGGAGACAAACTTTCTTCTCGAGGGATAGAGCCTGATGAAAAGAAAATAAAGGCCATTTTGGGCATGCCGCGACCCACAGACAAGAAAGGGGTGCTCAGAATAATGGGGATGATCAATTTTATTGGAAAGTTTATTCCCAACCTATCAGTGAAAACATCAGCATTGAGAGAACTTCTCCATGACTCAAATGAGTTCAAGTGGACATCGAGAAATGAGCGAGAACGGAATGCTCTAAAGAGAACACTGACAAATGCACCCGTGCTTGCGTATTACGATCCCAACAAAAGGCAGAAGATTTCAACCGATGCGTCGAAGGACGGACTTGGAGCTGTCTTGTTGCAGGCAGAAGGAGATCGCTGGAAGCCAGTTGCTTACGCTTCTAGATCCATGACTAAGACTGAAACAAGATACGCTCAAATTGAGAAAGAATGTCTTGGACTAGCTTATGGATTACAAATCTTTCATTGCTATGTCTATGGGCTTCCAACATTCACAGTTGAGACTGATCATCGCCCCCTTGTGGCAATCATAAAAAAAAGTCTCAATGAGATGTCACAGAGGATACAGCGGCTCATCATGAAACTGCAACAATATGACTTTGAGCTTGTATACACACCAGGCAAGCACTTAGTGCTGGCAGATGCGCTGTCACGAGCGCCAGAGATGAGCACTGCTTGCTCCACTGAAAATGACATTGAAAATCATGTCAACATGATCGTTGAGTCTCTACCTGTATCTCACGTTAAAGCAAAAGAGATTAGTGACGAAACAATCAAAGACAAAGAGCTACAAACAGTGATGGAAAACATTCACAGTGGCTGGCCCAAGGGGTCCTGTCAGAAATATTATCACATTAGATCAGAGCTAAGTGTGGCAAATGGACTGTTATTGAGAGACAGTAGAATTGTCATTCCACACAGCCTGAGGCCAGAGATACTTCGTAGGCTACACGAGGGGCATCTTGGCATTTCGAAATGTAAAAGGAGAGCCAGGAACTCCGTGTATTGGCCAGGAATCAACAAAGAAATTGAAAACATGATAGGAAAATGTGAAACCTGCAACAAGTACCAGAGCAAACAGGCAAGGGAGCCTATGTTGGTTCAAGATCTTCCCATTGCTCCTTGGGAGAAAGTTGGAACAGATTTGTTTCACTGTAATGGTAAAGACTATCTGCTAGTGATAGACTACTATTCAAACTTTCCTGAAATTGCTCTACTCACAAGTGCAACATCCAACAGTGTCATTACTCATGTCAAGTCCATTTTTGCCCGGCATGGGATACCAGAGACTGTAGTGAGTGACAATGGTCCTTGTTATAACAGCAAGGAATGGCAACAGTTTGCAAAGCATTATGGATTTCACCATGTCACTTCAAGTCCACAACATGCACAGGCAAATGGCAAAGCTGAAAAAGGTGTGCATATCATCAAACAGCTTCTCAAAAAAGCCACAGACAGCAAGTCGGATCCTTATTTAGCTTTACTAAGCTACAGAACGGCCCCGCTTGAATTTGGTTTATCCCCAGCAGAACTGTTGATGAATCGCAGGTTGCGCACAACCCTACCTTCTTATAAAGACATCAAGGAGAATGCTGAGACACAGACAAAACTGGAGAATACAAAATGGAAACAAAAACAGCGTTATGACAAGTCAACCAAAACACTCAGACCACTTGCCAAAGATGATGTAGTGCGTATTCAAGACCAGGATGCTTGGAATCGAAAAGCAACTGTTCTCCAGGAGGTCGGACCGAGATCATATGAAGTAAGGACTGAGGAGGGTCACGTGCTCAGAAGGAACCGTCGCAACCTTCTCAGAACCAAAGAGACTTTCAGAGAAACAGAAGATGAAGAGGATAGTGCTTCTGTGTCACATGCAGAAACAGTGCCAGAACTGAAATCGGAGCGATGTGTGCATATGGACGCAAGTGAATGTCACGCAGGGTCACCCGTCCTAAGGAGATCTGAGCGTCAAGTCAAAAGACCAGTCAGACTCGATCTGTGAATGAATGTACTGGACATGTGATGTTCTCTTCTTGAGTGAAAAAAAAAAAAAAAAATTTATATATATATATATATATATATATATGTATGTATATATAAAAGTTGTAAAAAAAATGTGAATCTGGTTGTTTACGATTCAGGTGTTATTTACATATGTTAAGGTATGTTTTTGTTCTCAGTTTCAAAGAAAGGGGGATGTGTTGATATGCAATGAAAAAACTGTAATACTTGAGGAGACCAGCAGAGGGAACTAGCAAGCGATAGGATGCAGGGGGTGAGCAAGGGAAGAAGGGAGTTCTTGTTGTGATGATATTGGTTCGGACATTAAAGATTGAGCACAAGCTCAATGAGCAATAATATCAAGTTTCATTTATTCTGACACAAACAACACAACTGAGAGCATATGGCGTAATTTAGATATATTTTTAAGATGAAAAAATGTGGTTTTACAGATACTAGACACGTGACTTTCAAATGAAAGATTGGTATAAAAGAGCACACACACACACACACACACCCAGGTTCCTAACCAACGACGAAGACTTGACAGAGCAGCCATCAAGTGTTAGACAGTATTCTAGGTTATTACGTGAGGAAGTTTTTTGTCCAATAATTAAAATCTCAGTTTTTTCAGAATTAAGTAGTAGGAAATTGCTAGTCATCCAGTTTTTTATATCAGCAATGCATTCCGTTAATTTTGTGAATTTGTAAGTTTCGTTAGGGTGTGAAGAAATATAGAGCTGAGTATCGTCGGCATAACAGTGAAAACTAATGCCATGCTTCCTAATGATATCTCCCAAGGGTAGCATGTACAGAGTGAACAGCAGCGGTCCTAATACTGAGCCTTGTGGTACGCCATACTGAACTTGTGATCGATGAGACATCTCTTCATTTACTGCTACAAACTGATAACGGTCAGATAAGTATGATTTAAACAATGCTAGTGCAATTCCACTAATGCCAACATAATTTTCGAGTCTATTTAAAAGAGTGTTGTGGTCAATAGTGTCAAATGCAGCACTAAGATCGAGTAACACTAATAGAGAGACACAACTACGATCGGATGATAAGAGCAAATCATTTGTGACTCTAACGAGAGCAGTCTCGGTACTATGGTACGGTCTAAATCCTGACTGGAAATCCTCCAGATATCATTTCTTTCTAAAAAGGAACACAGTTGTAAAGATAATGCCTTTTCTAGTATCTTTGACATAAAAGGTAGTTTCGAGATTGGCCTGTAATTGACTAATTCTGTAGGATCAAGTTGCGTTTTTTTAACAAGCGGTTTAATCATAGCCAGCTTAAAAGTTTTTGGTACGTATCCTAGAGACAAAGACTAACTGATGATAGTAAGAAGAGGATCTATGACCTCTTCAAGCATCTCTTTCAGTAGCTCGGTATAGGGTCTAACATACATGTTTTTTTATTTATATGGTTTAACAAGTATAGAAAATTCTTCCTCTCCTATAGCAATGAATAAATCGAATTTTCTCCCTGATATTATCAATCTTATAAGTGAAGAAGTTCATAGTCATTACTGCTGTGCTGCTTGGAAACTTCTTGGCTTGAAGCTTTATTTTTCGTTAGTTTAGGTCCTGTTTCAAATAAATACCTAGGGTTTCATTTATTTTTCTTCTAATAGGGTTGAAAAATAAGCAGATCTAGCAGCTTTTAATGCCTCTCTATATGCAATCGAGCTCTCTTTCCATGAAATGCTAAATACCTCTAGTTTTGTTTTCTTCCAGTTGCGCTCCATTTTTCTGGCTGCTCTCTTAAGGGCCCGAGTGTGCTCGTTGTACCACGGCGTTGGACTATTTTCTTTAATCTTCTTTAAGTGCGAAGGAGCAACTGTGTATAAAGTGCTGGAAAATAGAGAGTTAAAAGTTTCTGTCGCAATATCGAGTTCTTCTAAACTGTCTGGGATGGTGAGATGATGAAACTAATCAGGAAGATTATTAATAAAGCAATCTTTAGTGGCAGAAGTAATAGGTCTAACATATTTGTAACACGGAGTCGGCTTTGCAGCCTTGGCTAAATGAAGTTTACACGAGACTAGATAATGATCTGAGATGTCATCGCTCTGCTGCAGAATTTCAACGGCATCAACATCTATTCCATGTGATAATATTAGATCTAGAGTATGATTGCGACGATGAGCCGGTCCTGACACGTGTTGTCTAATTCCAATAGCGTTAAGAATGTCTTTAAATGCCAATCCCAATGCATCTTTTTCGTTATCTACATCTACATTAAAATCACCAACAATTACTACTTTATCTGCAGCCAGTACTAACTCTGATCGAAAGTCAGCAAATTCTTTGACAAAGTCTGTATGGTGCCCTGGTGGCCTGTATACAGTAGCCAGTGCAAATCTCAAGCGTGATTTATCATTTACACTATATATTGTTACATTAAGCACCAACACTTCAAAAGAATTATATTTGAAACTAGACTTAGTAATTCTGAAAATATTACTATAAATTACAGCAACACCTCCCCCTTTGCCTTTCAGATGAGGTTCATGTTTATAACCTTAATCTTGAGGGGTGGACTCACTTAAAGTAATGTAATTGTTTGGTTTTAGCCAGGTTTCTGTCAAACACAGCACATCTAGGTTATAGTCTGTAATCATATCATTAACAATGAGTGCTTTTGAAGTAAGGGATCGAATATTCAGCAACCCAAGCTTTATCATTTACTCATTTGTATGATATTTGTTTTTTATTTGTTGAACATCAATAAAAAATTTACCCTTAGACGGGTTTGGAAGTTTTTTGTATGTCCTAATTCGGGGAACAGACACAGTCTCTATATGATGATATTTAGGTGAAAGAGTCTCTACGTGATGGGATTTATCTGACCTTGGTGACGTGAGACAGCTAGCAGACGGTCGGTTTAGCCAATCTGTCTGCTTCCTGACCTGAGCCCCAAATCATCATGTTTGAGCTCTAAGACTATGTGCCATATTACTAGAGAGAAGAGCAGCACCATCCCAGGAGGGATGAATACCATCTCTTTTCAAAAGGTCAGGTCTGCCCCAAAAACTTTTCCAATTGTCTATCAATTCTATGGGCCCTATCTTGCACCCAGCGCAATTGACTTTGTACAACGACGCATGTATCATTCCTATTTTGCACCCGACGCACAGCGGACTTTTCCCTCAACAGACGCACGTCGGTAAATTAGGGAATGAACTTGTGCTTCGTTCAAAAGAGGAGGTGTGTTCCGGCACAAACGTTCCCTGGTGCTATTTTGCAGTTCCAGAAAACAATTCCACCACAGACCAGGAAAAACCTAGTCTAAAGTCAGTGGCGCGTTTTCAGTGGTGCGTTCAGATGCTATTTTAAGGGTGCATGCTTGGCCATAATTTAGCGTGTGCACAACGCACACACACTTTGATTCTCTCATCTACACAGATGCAGCAGTTCCCATTTTTGCAAACCATGCATAATTACAAGGAAAAATATTCCACACGAGGGAAATCATTGTGGTGTCCAAGAAGATGTAAAATAATAGGCATAAATCTAGCTTACTGTCAGGGACCAATCAAGCTCGGTCCCATCCACCACACAACGATCACTCTCTCCAGATTACTAATCACCTGCACCTGTTCACCATCAGCAATCTCATCACCAGCACTACAAAACACTCATCAACACCTCAGTTCCTTGTCAAGCCTCCAACGGGAACAGACCATGATCCATTGTCTCCTGAGTCTCTGATGCATCCAGATTTCCAAGAAGTAACGCATACTTACCTGTGAAGCACTAACCTCCATCATTGTTCCACTGTCTCCAGATATCCGGCTTGATTCCATGTTACCTGTGATCCTGCATCCTCCCGTGCTACCTGTGTTTCCTCCGAGCTTGCTTGCTAGCGACTGCATCTGAAAGAGAAAAGACAAGTATTAATGAACTGTGACTGCTTGACATAAACTAACCTGAAGAGAACATGCTCACCTGTTATCTGCCCCGCACCGAGTGATCTTCACCGAATCTGCACTTGAACTCACTGAATACTCCTTGCACTCTTGTCTACTTGAATAAGCTGTGTTTGGATTCACTTTCCTCTGTCTCCGTGCCTGTATCCTGACACTTACACATTTTCCCAAATTATTATACGCCTGTTTAACCGAAGCTAATTTGGTTGGGTTTCTCCCATCCCCATACAATGTCACTTCTCTGTCTTTTACGGCCCTGACGAGAACGTCGGTCTCCTCAGCTGTGAACCGCTCCTGGCATGTGCCTAGCAAATCCGCCGTTATAATAGCAATCCGCCATGGAACAAGTGCGCCTGCTTTTAAAGGGAATGTGAGATGATGCTCTGATTGGTTTATTTCACGTTACACCCAAACCACACCAATGAGTAATGTAGCTACTTAAGACTAACCCATTTTAGATTTGCGCGAGATCCGCCCACAAAGTTACTTGCTCTTGGCGTTTGATACTTGCGTTTCAGATTGTTAAAATAGGGCCTAATATTATTTTGCGGAAACCACTTAGACAGCCAGCCGTTGATTGAGGAAAATCTACTAAGTATCTCATCACTCCTGCGAACAGGAAGGGGGCCAGAGCAAATTACAGTGCCTGACATCATACTTGCGAATTCATACACCTCTTTAACGTTAATTTTAGTGATCTCCGACTGGCGGAGTCGAACATCATTAGTGCCAACGTGAATAATAATCAGAGAATTTACGATTAGCATTAGCCAGCACTTTTAAATTTGCTTTGATGTCAGGCGCTCTGGCTCCAGGCAAACATGTGACTATGGTGGCTGGTGTCTCTATTTTCACGTTCCGTGTGATAGAATCGCCAATAACTAGGGCACATTCAACAGGATTCACAGTGGGTGTTTCACTGAGAGGGGAGAACCTGTTTAATGTTGTAATCAGAACGTCACCCAGTTGCCCTGCTGCATGGGCTCTACTTCAGCCGGAACCGAACAATGTAAAGAGTTCACTAAGCTAGTCGCATCCAAAGCAGTATCTAAAGCCCTTGCACTCTTACTATTAACCTCGATTAAAGTTTGGATGCGTGTCTCTAGTTCTGAAATCTTCTCCGTCAGCCTGACTATCTCCAAGCACTTATCACATGTAAATCCTGTGCTGACAGAGAAGGTTATGCTATACATGTTACATGAAGTGACATGACTCACCATGCTTGTTGACTGATCCTACTCACAGTTTGTTTGATGGACTCGTAAAAGGCGCGAGCACGCGCGAGAAAATAAATAAATAAATAAAGAGCACATGAATGGCACGCTAACAGGCTAGCGAATTACTAGCATGTTGTGCTAGCAAGAACGATTTAGATTGAAGCTAGTGATGTCAGGTTAATGTGTGATGTTAAGTAAGTTATATTTAGCAGTATAAACAACAAGGAATTGACTCACCATGACTCACCATGTTTGTTGACTGATCCTACTCACCACAGTTTGTTTGATGGACTCGTAAAAGGCGCGAGCACGCGCGAGAAAATAAATAAATAAATAAAGAGCACATGAATGGCACGCTAACAGGCTAGCGAATTACTAGCATTTTGTGCTAGCAAGAACGATTTAGATTGAAGCTAGTGATGTCAGGTTAATGTGTGATGTTAAGTAAGTTATATTTAGCAGTATAAACAACAAGGAATGATAGTAAATAATGATTCAAAACAGAAAGATATACAAAGCTTACAGATGCAAACCAACTCAACAGCAGCAGCAGCAAGGCAGACAGGAGCAATCAATCTCACGAATCGAAGAGTGAATAATGCAGGAGAACTAATGATCTTTGCAACGGAAGTAAATCAATCAAAACTATAACTTTAGCTGGACAATAACTTTATTCTAGAGCTGCTATAAAGCCAAAACAATCTCTGTTACTTTAATTTCCTATTAATTTAATTTCCTATTATCACTGTAAAGCTACTTTGAAACAGTCCACATTGTTAAAAGCGCTATAAAAATGAAGGTGACTTGACTTGACAATTAAAAAGAAAGCACAGAAGGCTAATATCTGGAGATGTAGTTTGGGCAATGAGTACTTGCACTGCTAGTGTTTGAGTGTCGCAGTGAAGCGTGGCTCTCCGTGTGGGAACAGATGCACAGTGACGTGTGGACGCCTGGAGCCGATCCAAACATCAGCTCACGATCAGCAGGGCAGAAGAGGAGACAGATCACATCAGGTGAGTCCATGTCTCTCATGCTCTCCTCTCTCTGTCACAGATGCACTGCATTCCCAGGCCACATGTTAACCTTTATTCAGCACGACAGGCACATGAATGCTCTTCATGCCGCGTAACCATGATCTCTCTCACTCAGCTGGTGGACAGTTAATGTTCTTCTTGTTCTTACGGTTAACCCCAGCAGCAACCACATCATTCCTAACCTTAGCCTCGTAACACGGACTCGTCCAAACCCAAACTTTAAACGCACCAATGAGTTCTGAGCCAAAAACCCGTAAACAAGCCTCGACTCTGCTCTCGTCTCGGTTTCCACTGTTGTTTCAGGTATGTTCTACTCTGCGATCATTTTAATGCTGAGAAACTGAGAAGAATCAATCCAGAAGTATGCACTGAACTGGTGCTCTCTGTACACGAGCTGTTTCACAATTAGGGAGCACAATAATGTCCTGATTTGTGTGTTACAGGCCGTGTCGGCCCCACCTTTAGCGTGCAGCAAAATGACTTCATTTCAAATGAGTCGCATTGTTACAGCTATTTGCAGTGCGGCCATTTTTGCAGTGTTTTAGAATATTAAAGTGTGATTTATATTTCAGCAGTTTGACACCTTGACATTTTGGCACCCCTGTTTTGAATTTCAGCATGCGTTTTGACATGTTTATATTAATAACATTGTGATCTCTGAAGGCCATTGCCCCAGGCTAGTGCAATGAGACTACCAAAGAAAGGCATTTCAAAAGGAATTCTAGAGCAGCAGAGGGACTCCTCAAATCAGCTCTGATACTTTAGGCTGATAAAAATCCATTACGGCCCAGCGGCTCGGGGGGTAGGGGGTGGGGCGGGTGGATGTTGGCCGAGAGCTGGAGGGGGGGGGGGGGTCGAGAGCTGGAGGGGGTCGAGCTGGAGGAGTTATGCTCATCATCGGCTCGAGACATCTCAGCCAAAGAGGTGGTGTTCTGTAGCTCCTCTTTTAAAACAATCTGCACTCAAAAGCAGATGTTCCTCCACTGGTCGGACTGGTTCTGACTGGTGTTTCACGGGCCGGGATGGAGGTGTTATGCCTCACCGTCGGGCGAGTGAGTGAGTGGATGGATGACATGGGGAGAGGATATTACATTAGTATCAGACATGCTGAAATGTGACACATACGGCAGAAGATGAGATTATATTAGCACACTGCAGGCTCACATTAACTCGTATGATTGAATGAAAGTGTGCCATTAGACAGCAACACAGTATATTCCATAAAATCAGCAAAACACATTTGATCTTCACTCACACTGAACACACAAATCCTAGATTGTCCTGCTTAATTGAGAAGCAGAAAGCAAGGAGAAAGTGTGTGTGTGTGTCTGTGTGTATAGTAGTAGTAATATATATATATATATATATATATATATATATATATATATATATATATATATATATATAGATAGTAGTATATATAGTAGTAATATATATATATATATATGTGTGTATATATATATGTGTGTGTGTGTGTGTGTGTGTGTGTGTGTGTGTGTGTGCGCATGTCTAGTAGTAGTAGTAGTACAGAGTGTGTGTGTGTGTGTGTGTGTGTGTGTGTGTGTGTGTGTGTGTGTGTGTGTGTGTGTGCGCGTGTGTGTGTGTGTGTGTGTGTTTGGTTTGTTCCCATGTGACTCGACTGCAGCCTTGAACGTTCTTGGCCCTGGATTTAATACAAAATTAATTTACCCTTTACACATCATAACAATACCATTTATTAACATATACATTACCGTTCAAAGGTTTTGGGGCAGTTATTTTTATTCAGCAAGAACACATTCAATTGATTAAAAGTGCATTTATGAAAGAAAAGACAGAAATATTAAATAAAGCAGAAAAGGGGAAGGGATGCACAATTTTCCCGGGAACATACAGACTAATACATTTTAACTGAATGGACTGTGACTCACTATGGATAAAAATGTCACTGGCATACAGTGTAAATAAATGTAATTTCAGTGATATCTCTTTAATTAATACAATCAAATCAAAAAGGTTTGCAAAAAATAATCTAGTCCTGTAAATGTCAAGCTGAATGTCCAGTAGATGTAAATCAACAGAGCGAAGATGTGTTTTTGTTTTTTATCTTTTTAACCACATCAATCGGACCCTCTGCTGAGCCCAGCCAAGCCCACCAGGACCTGCCAGAACCCATCACACACTCTGATAGACACGCGTAACACACACACTCTGATGATAGACATGCGTAACACACACACACACTCTGATAGACATGCATAACACACACACACACACACACTCTGATAGACATGCGTAACACACACACACACACACACACACACACACACACACACACACTCTGATAGACATGCATAACACACACACTCTGATAGACATGCGTAACACACACACACTCTGATAGACATGCATAACACACACACACACACACACACTCTGATAGACATGCGTAACACACACACACACACACACACTCTGATAGACACACGTAACACACACACACACACACACACTCTGATAGACACGCGTAACACACACACACACACACACACACACACACACACACACTATGATAGACATGCATAACACACACACACACACACACACACACACACACACTCTGATAGACATGCGTAACACACACACACACTCTGATAGACATGCATAACACACACACACACACACACACACACACACACACACACACACACACACACACACACACACACACACTGATAGACACGCATTACACACACGCACACTCTCTGATAGACACGCATAACACACACACACACACACACACACACACACACACACACACACACACACTCTGATAGACACGTGTACCACACACACACTCTGATAGACATGCGTAACACACACACACACACACACACACACACACACACACACACACACACACACACACACACACACAAACACACACACACACACACACACACTCTGATAAATACACATAACACACACACAGACACACTCTGATAAACACAACACACACGGAGATAAACATGTAACACACACACACTCTGATAAATACACATAACACACATACACACACACTCTGATAAACACATAACACACACACAGTGATAGACACGCATAACACACACAGACACACTCTGATAAACATAACACACACAGAGATAAACGTGTAACACACACTCTAAAAGACAAACGTAACACACACACACACACATACACACACCTGATAGACACTCAAACTACACACACACTCTGATAGACACGCGTAACACACACACACACACCGATATACACTTGTAACACAGACACACTGGTAGATGCGCGTAACCCACTCTGGTAGAAGAGTAACACACACACACACACACACACACACACACAGGTAGACGAGTTACACACACATTCTGATAGACATGTGTAACACACAAACACACACTCTGATAGACACACGTAACACACACACACACACACACACACACACACACACACACACACACACACACACACACACACACACACACACACACTGGTAGACATGCGTAACACACAGACACACACTATGATAGACATGTGTAACACACACACACACACACACACACTCCGATGGACATGTGTGTAACACACAAACTCTGAGAGACGCGTAATATGCGCGCACACACACTCTGATAAACACACATAACACACACACACACACTATGATAGACGTGTGTACCACACACACATTCTGATAGACACACGTAACATACACACTCTGATAGACATGTGTAACACACAAACACACACAGTCTGATAGACATGTGTAACACACACATTCTGATACAGTAGGTAGCCAACCAGAATGCCTATTACCGCCAAAGATAAACCAGTCATCAGCCAGCGTATATTGTGGGGATAGTGTGCAAAACAGCAGCAATTGCCGCATTTTGAAATGTAAGTGGGGTTAATGTCAATTAACAGTAAGGATGAAATACTACAACTAGAGAATAGAATAGAAAAAAAATTTAGAACAGAAAAATAGAATCAAAAGTTAAAAATAGAGACGATCACAATATATCTGATTGGTTCCCTTGTTTCATGTTTCTAGTTCTCATTGGTTGATTGTTCATTGCTTCCAGGTGTGTCTTGTTAAGTCATTAGTCTTTGTATATAAATAACCCTCATGTTTCCATTGTCTCTTGTCGAGTATTGTTTGTGTTCATGTTTAAGTTTATGAAGTCTTTGGTTAGTTCGTATTCTGTTCATGTTTGGATTTAAATAAATCTGCACTTGTGTTCGTCTACACTCGCCTCCAGTGGACTCGTTTAGTGATGGGAAACCGAGGCTTTCTGAGGCGTTTGAGGCTTTCATCAAATTGTGGCAAAAAAGGGTTCATTACTCAAAGCTTTTAACACAATGCACATTAGCGACATCTGGTGGTCAAACTTGCTTTCTCCACCATGTCTAACAAATCACTGCAGAGCAGAAAAAAAAGCATGTGACCAAACAAAGTTTCGGACGGCCGAGACACAAGAGTAGAATCAATCTGGGATCAATACAGTTCTATCTAATCTGATCTAATCTCATCTAAATTAATTTGTGCCAATGAGACTACAACTCTTGAAGCCTGGTCAACGGATTCACATTTTGATCAATAATATAAAATATATAATTGAATGAAAAAGGCACTTATATAGCGCTTTCATATGTACTACTGTGCACCCAAAGCGCTTTACAATCATATCAGGGGATCTCTCCTCAACCAGCACCAGTGTGAGCATCCACTAGGATGATGCGACGGCAGCCACAGAGCAACGGCGCCAGTGCGCTCACCACACATCAGCTATTGGTGGAGAGGAGAGAGACTGATAGAGCCAATTCAGTGGATGGGGATTATTAGGAGGCCATGATTGGCAAGGGCCAATGGGTGGAATTTGGCCTGGACACCGGGGTTACACCCCTACTCTTTACGAGATGTGCCATGGCTAAACGGAATAGATGTTGATGCTGTTGAAATTCTGCAGCAGAGCGATGACATCTCAGATCATTATCTAGTCTCGTGTAAATTACATTTAGCCAAGGCTGCAAAGCCGACTCCGTGTTACAAATATGTGAGACCTATCACTTCTGCCACTAAAGATTGCTTTATTAATAATCTTCCTGATCAGTTTCATCATCTCAGCATCCCAGATAGCTTAGAAGAACTTGATATTGCAACAGAAACTTTTAACTCTCTCTTTTCCAGAACTTTAGATACAGTTGCTCCGTTGTGCTTAAAGAAGATTAAAGAAAATAGTCCAACGCCGTGGTACAACGAGCACACTCGGGCCCTTAAGAGAGCAGCCAGAAAAATGGAACGCAACTGGAAGAAAACAAAACTAGAGGTATTTCGCATTTCATGGAAGGAGAGCTCGATTACTCTGTCGATCTGCTAGATCTGCTTATTTTTCAACCCTATTAGAAGAAACATAATCCTAGGTATTTATTTGAAACGGTGGCTAAACTAACGAAAAATAAAGCATCAAGCACCGAAGTTTCCAAGCAACACAGCAGTAATGATTTTATGAACTTCTTCACTTATAAGAGTGATAATATCAGGGACAAAATTATAACTATGCAACTGTCTACTACAGTATCACATCAGGCAGTGCATTGTAGTCTCCCTGAGGAAAACTTTCATTCATTCATTGCTATAGGAGAGGAAGAATTCGCTAAGCTCATTAAATCATCTAAATCTACAACATGTATGTTAGACCCTATACCGACTAAGCTACTGAAAGAGATGCTTCCAGAGGTCATAGATCCTCTTCTTAATATCATTCATTCGTCTTTGTCTCTAGGATACGTACCAAAAAACTTTAAGCTGGCTATGATTAAACCGCTTGTTAAAAAAACACAACTTGATACTACAGAATTAGTCAATTACAGGCCAATCTCGAATCTACCTTTTCTGTCAAAGATATTAGAAAAGGCAGTATCCTCACAACTGTGTTCCTTTCTTGAAATAAATGATATCTGTGAGGATTTCCAGTCAGGATTTAGACCGTACCATAGTAGCGAGACAGCTCTCGTTAGAGTCACAAATGATTTGCTCTTATCATCCGATCGTAGTTGTGTCTCTCTATTAGTGTTACTCGATCTTAGTGCTGCATTTGACACCATTGACCACAACGTTCTTTTAAATAGACTCGAACATTATGTTGGCATTAGTGGAATTGCACTAGCATGGTTTAAATCATACTTATCTGACCGTTATCAGTTTGTAGCAGTAAATGAAGAGATGTCTCATCGATCACAAGTTCAGTATGGCGTACCACAAGGCTCAGTACTAGGACCGCTGCTGTTCACTCTGTACATGCTACCATTAGGAGATATCATTAGGAAACATGGAATTAGCTTTCACTGTTATGCCAACGATACTCAGCTCTATATTTCTTCAAAACCTAACGAAACTTATCAATTCACAAAATTAACGGAATGCATAGCTGATATAAAAAATTGGATGACTCGTAATTTCCTACTTCTAAATTCTGAAAAAACAGAGATTCTAATTATTGGACAAAAAACTTCCTCACGTAATAACCTAGAATACTGTCTAACACTTGATGGCTGCTCTGTTAAGTCTTCGTCTTCGGTTAGGAACCTGGGTGTGCTCTTTGATACCAATCTTTCATTTGAAAGTCACGTGTCTGGTATCTATGCTACTCTGAATAAAGTATGACCATATTAGCCCGGTTCTGTCAACACTGCATTGGCTGCCTATTAAACATCGCATAAATTTTAAAATATTGCTGATTACTTACAAAGCACTAAATGGTTTAGCTCCGCAGTACTTGAGCGAGCTCTTAACGCATTATAGTCCTTCACGTTTACTGCGATCTCAAAATTCCGGCCAGTTGATAATACCTAGAATATCTAAATCGACTGCTGGCAGTAGATCCTTTTCCTATTTAGCACCAAAACTTTGGAACAGTCTTCCTACCATTGTCCGGGAAGCAGACACACACTGTCAGTTCAAAGCCAGATTAAAGACACATCTCTTTGACCTAGCATTCACATAATACATTATAGACTTCTATAATTCAATGTTAGACTGCATAGATTAGGTCAGCCGGAACCGGGAACACTTCCCATAAATCCTGATGTACTCTTTACATCATGAGAAAAATGGCATCTACGCTAATTTTAGTGTCTGTGTTTATCCCGAGGTTTTCCCACAGCCTGCCGGATCCAGGCCGGATCCAGGCCGGATCCAGATCTGACGAAGGACCTTCGCCTGGACCCGATGACAACGCAGTGCTGAAGTGCCAACTAGTCTCTCCCTATGGAGGGTCCCTTTACTACTCTAAGGCGTTGTCGGGAAAATTCGTTTCGCGTTCCTACCCCGAAGTGACAAAGTAAAATAAAATTCTTTATCAAAATGTATAAGGAAAGGCAAGTGCTTTGTTTAGGCTTGGCTTGTAGGGAATTCCAAACCTGCGTACATATATTCAAACGCACATAACTATAGAACCAATTCTTAATGCGCATGTGAACGCGTTTCTCACAGGTTTGCGTTTAAAGTCTGTGTAGAGAGAATGGTGTCGTCTTAGCGGCCCCTAATTTAATAACAAATGATCGTTGCGACGGAAGCAAATCAATCAAAACTAACTTTAGCTGGAAAATAACTTTATTAAAGAACCGCTGTAAAGCCAAAACAATCTCTGTTACCTTAAATTATACGCTTATCTCTGTAAAGCTGCTTTGAAACAATCTACATTGTTAAAAGCGCTATATAAATGAAGATGACTTGACTTGACTTGACTATGGTATTTTTAATGACCACAGAGAGTCAGGACCTCGGTTTAACGTCTCATCCGAAGGACGGACTTCGTTATGTGATCATAATTAATAATTGACATGAGTAGTTGAAAAATATTTTGGGTGTTTACAACTTATGTTACAGGGAATTATAGTGTTAAATCATTTAAATAAAAAAATGCCTCCTCGATAGTCATTTCCCTTTTATGCATCGGGGGGGGGGGGGGTCGTGAAGCGCCAATTTGTTCAAACCAGCTGTTCCTTCTGATACTGCATGACGTTCGAAGCTTCAAACATCATCAATCACGAGGTATTGTAATTTCGATACAAGCATCGGCACAGTGTGTGATAGAGTAGTGCTTTGAAAACTGTCAGAGCTTCGGAGCCCCAGTATCAACGGTCCCATCACTAGACTCGTTACACATGCAGAACGGTTTAGGCTGAGTGCTGGGGGTGGGTCTCCTTTTACAATGTGGTAAACTCTATGTAGCGGTGACCCTTAAACTTAAACGTAATATACTTTCCGTCAACGTTTTGTTGTTTAATAGTGTATTTTTTATTTTAATTCCCATTCATTTTTCATTCTCCACATTCTCTTTTTTCTTAATTAACTAAATTTGTGATTTAATTCATTTAATAAAAAAGAGCAGGCGGAGGGTTGGCAACAGGAGTGGGCGAAGGGCTGGAGAAGGTCAGTGGATTACTGGGAGAAGAAGAAGAGGGTCCAGGCAGAAGGTAGGTGTATCCAACAGGAAGACTTGTGACCCATGGTGGAGCTGATGGAGGGAAGAGCCATGGAGGTTGAAGGGCAGAGGGTTCTAGGACTGCTTCTTTCAACTGAGGAACATTTCCAAATTAAGATCATTTGTGACTAAAGGTGAGTTAGAGATGATTATTCATGCGTTCATCTCCTCCCGTTTAGACTACTGTAACAGTCTTTTTACGTGTTTGAGTAAGAAGGAACTTCATCGTCTCCAGGCTGTTCAGAACTCTGCAGCAAGGCTTTTAACCCACGTTAAGAAAAGAGAACACATCACACCTGTTTTAGCATCACTCCACTGGTTACCAGTCCAGTATAGAATTCATTTTAAAATCCTGGTTCTTACCTTTAGAGCCTTGCATGGCCAAGTCCCTACCTACATCACTGACCTGATACAGCTTCACACTCCTACCCGGAGTCTCAGGTCTTCAGATCAGATGCTATTAGTTGTTCCACGCACTCATTTTAAAACTAGAGGGGACCAGTCATTCCAGGCTGTCGCTCCCAGGCTATGGAATGCTTTGCCTCTTGTTCTACGTTGCGCGAACTCAGTTGATTCTTTTAAAAAACAACTGAAGACCTTGCTCTTCAAGCAGGCTTTTGGTTAGTCGAGGGGTTTTTATGGTTGTTTGTTGTGTTTGCTGTTTGTATTTTGTGGAATGTATTTAAATTGTTCTTGTTTTACATTTTACTGTGAAGCACTTTGTGATGTCTATCTGTGAAAAGTGCTATATAAATAAATTTTACTTACTTACTTACTTACTAGGGCGATGACGGACTGAGGCGGAACAGATGGGGGAGGATGACAGGGAGGAGACAGAAGTTCAGTGGGCCATGGTGGAGCAGAGGGTTCAGAGGGACACGGGGAAGCCACTGGCCTAGGCGACTGAGGTGTAGACAGGGACACAGAAGGGCACGGTGGAGACAGAGGGACTGAGGACCAAGGAGGAGCAGAAGGGAGTGAGGAGTCCAATAGAGGTGAGGGAACGAAGGGATGAGGCGAAGCAAGAGTAGTGCAGTTCAGAGGTGATGGAAGGTTCACAAGCAAACAAGGCGGATCCGGGGGGACAAGGGAGCCTGGTGTAACTGGTGAACTGATGGGCCATGGTGGAGATGGAGGTAGAAGCCAAGGGTGAGCTAGTGGATTGATGGGCCGATGTGGAATCCTGGACGCGGTGGCTGGAGTAGGATTCTAGGCATCCACAGTCCAAGATGGTGCTGAGGACTGGAAGCCCCTCAGCGAGCCCACCATACCACTAGCGTGTAGAGGACGAGTGATGGGGCTGACAGGAGGCAGATGAGATGAGGATGATGGTTGGATGATGAGAGGGGGTGGGAGAGGATGGTCGGGTGGGAATTCAGGCTCAGGAACCAACTCAGGCATGGCAGCGGCCATCTTGGCCAGAGACGAAGGCTCAGGAGTGGTGGTGGCCATCTTGGCCGGAGACACAGGCATGGCTGACCTGGCGTGATCAGTCTCTGGCTGGGCAAGCATGACTGGAACAGTCTCTGGCTGGGCAAGCATGATGGGAACAGTCTCTGGCTGGGCAAGCATGACGGGAACAGTCTCTGGCTCGGCAGGACTGACGTGAAGAAGCTCTGGAACGGTGGTCTCAGCGGGACGAGACTCTGGAAAGGTGGTCTCGGCGGGACGAGACTCTGGAAGGGTGGTCTCGGCGGGACGAGACTCTGGACGAAGATAGGAGGTGTACCGATGAAGATGGCTGGTGACGGTGGTTGAGCGGTGATGTCATAATCAGCCTCACCCATGGTGAAGGCTGAACCGCTCAACCACAGCACATGATCCAGGTACTGTTCAAACGTACCCGGGATCGCTGCTGCTGGAGACAGTTTTTAGGATGTCATCTGCCCAGTCCACATGGTGAGAAATTTCGAGGAACCTCTCAACATATTTCTCAATCAGTTAGCCATCCTGGAAATAGGTTACAAGGTGATCTGCAGGATTCAGCAGGGTACGGAGAACGCCAATGTTCTCCTTAATTTAGTCAGTCTATTTTACCAACTTTTTGGGTGTGGTCGGTTCTTCTGTCACGCTTGAGCTGCGTGAGGCACGTTCAGGAAGACCAGGAAGACCAGGAAGACGAAGAAGACGGATAACGATTAAACTCCATTTATTATTATTATTATTATTATTATTATTATTATTATTATTATTATTATTATTATTATTAAGTTGGCTTGAGAGAGCCAACTTACTGAAATCCTATTTAAACTTAATATTATTATTATTCTTCTTACTAAAATTTTATACTCTATCTCCTCCTAGAGCTTTAACTCTACATACTCCAAACTTGGCTCAGACACTCAAACTGATCTGACTCGAGTTGCTATATCATTTCAGACTGATCAGACTTACGGTTTTCCTAAAAATGACGATCAAAACTCGGAAAACTCCCATTGACTTACATTGGGGAGTTCTAAAAAATTCAAATCCAGATTCAAACTGACCAACCGACAAAAATTTAAATCTAAACACCTTGAAGACTAAACCAAACTGCCGTTCTATATACTATATGAGCCATTGAGGCCTTGTCCACACGAAGCCGGTGCGTTCCCTATCCGATCATTTTTTTTCCTCATTCTAAAAAAAAATTCCGTAAACACGGCGTCGTTTCAAGAAATATCTGCGTACACACGAAACCACTGAAACCGACTGAAAACGGTGTAGTATATATGCTAGACCAGTATGGGGCGCTGTAATTCTGCCACAGAGATACACTATACACGGAGAAGAAGACTTTGAGCATGCGCATAACCTTGCGCGCTGTATTCGAACCAAGAAGAAGAAGACGAAGATTATCGCTTGTTGCTCACCACAGTTGCATAGAAGCAATAGATTCTGCTATATATAAAGCTAGTAGGCTTAGTAGCTTCTGCAGCACGAACACAATCATGTAAGTCCGCCATTATTGTTGTTGCTGTTACGCGTGACACAGACGGCACGTGATGTGATGACATCATCGTTTCACAAAATATACGGATTGGCTGTACACACGAAACCGCAAGGGTGTCGTTTTCAGATTTATCCACTTTGGGACCCGGTTTAAAAAAATAGCGGTTTCAGTCTCCCAAAACGCCGGATCCGTGTGGACGAAAAGCCAATACGATAAAAAATGTATGCGTATACAGCGAAACGCGTCTCCGTGTGGACGGGCCCTGAGACTCATTTAAACTAATAAACTCTAAACTCATACACTTATAAACTAACTAACTTATAAACTCATGAATTCATAGACTTATGAACTCTTAAACTCATAAATTAATAAACTCTGAACTCTTAAACTCACTTAAACTTATAAACTCAAAACTCAAAAACTCATACACTTATAAACTCTAAACTCAAAAACTCTTGTGTGCGTGTGTGTGTGTGTGTGTGTGTGTGTGTGTGTGTGTGTGTGTGTGTGTGTGTGTGTGTGTGTGTGTGTGTGTGTGTGTGTGTGTGTCTGAGTGAGTGTGTGCGCGCGTGTGTGTATCTATCTAACTTATTTATCTATCTATCTGTCATAAACTTCAAACTACTGTAAACTACTTTAAACTTCAAACCACTTTAAACTTCTTACGTTTAAAGCTCCCAGCTCCCAAGCAACTCCATAGCAACCAAACTTGAGTACCCTAGCAACCGTTTTGCAAGACCTATATCTCTGTATCAGAACATCGTATAGAGATGAGGTTTGGCTCTTTTGACTCATGCTAGCAAACAGCACTTCCAACATGCTACACATGCTAACAGTGAACAGCTACATGCTAATAGCGATTAGTTAAATGCTAAATCATGCCAAGATCATGCTAAGAACTCTATAAAAACTCCATAGTAACCATCTGTGACAACTACCAACCACCTAGTAACACCATAGCAACTGCCAAGAATACCTTAGCAACCGCCTAGCAACACCATAGCAACCACCCAGAACACCCTAACAACCGCCTAGCAACCACCCAGAATACCATAGCAACCACCTAGCAACACCATAGCAACCACCCAGAACACCCTAGCAACCACCTAGCAACCACCCAAAACACCCTAGCAACCACCTAGCAACCACCCAAAACACCCTAGCAACCGCCTAGCAGCCACCCAGAACATCCTAGCAACAGCATAGCAACCACCCAGAACACCCTAGCAACCACCTAGCAACCACCCAGAATACCTTAGCAACCACCTAGCAACACCATAGCAACCACCCAGAACACCCTAGCAACCGCCTAGCAACCACCCAGAATACCCTAGCAACCACCTAGCAACCACCCAAAACACCCTAGCAACCGCCTAGAACACCCTAGCAACCAACCAAAATACCCCAGCAACCGCCAAGCAACACCCTAGCAACCACCCAGAACACCCTAGCAACTGCCTAGCAACCACCCAAAACACCCTAGCAACAGCATAGCAACCACCCAGAACACCCTTGCAACCGCCTAGCAACCACCCAGAATACCTTAGCAACCGCCTAGCAACACCATAGCAACCACCCAGAACACCCTAGCAACCGCCTTGCAATTTTTTAACTTTAAAACACTTGAAACTTTAAACTACTTTAAACTACTTTAAACTACTTTAAACTACTTTAAACTACTTTAAACAACTTGAAACTTTAAACTACTTTCAACTTCAGACTGATTTAAACTTTGAACTAATTTAAACTTTAAACTACTTTAAACTTCAAACTACTTTAAACTTCAAACTAATTTAAACTTTAAACTAAATTAAACTTCAAACTACTTTAATCTTCAAACTATAATCTTCAAACTACTTTAAACTTCAAACTTTATGGTCCGGCTTTCTCAAGCCAACTTAAAGTTTGTCTCGACGAACTTTTTAATGTAGTTATTCTTCTGAGACTAAAAAAACTAAATGCATCTCCTCCTAGAGCTTTAACTCTACATACTCCAAACTCGGCTCAGACCTCCAAACTGTTCTGACTCGAGTTGCTATATCTTTTCAGACTGATCGGACTTACGGTTTTCCTAAAAATGACGATCAAATCTCGGAAAAACTCCCATTGACTTAACATTGCGGAATGTTTTCAGATTCAAACTCACCAACCGACAAAAATTGAAATCTAACACCTTGAAGACTAAACCAAACTGCCGTTCTATATACTATATGAGCCATTGAGACTCATTTAAACTAATAAACTCATCTATCTATCTACTTCAAACTACTTTAAACTTTAAACTACTTTAAACTTCAAACTAAATTAAACTTCAAACTAATTTAAACTTCAAACTACTAAATTTACTTCATTTAAACTTATAAACTCTAAACTCATACACTTATAAACTAATTAACTTATAAACTCATGAATTCATAGACTTATGAACTCTTAAACTCATAAATTAATAAACTCTGAACTCTTAAACTCATTTAAACTTATAAACTCTAAACTCAAAAACTCATACACTTATAAACTCTAAACTCATAAACTCTGAGTAAACTTCAAACTACTTTAAACTTCAAACCACTTTAAACTTCTTAAGTTTAAAGCTTCCAGCTCCCAAACAACTCCATAGCAACCAAACTTGAGTACCCTAGCAACCGTTTTGCAAGACCTATATCTCTGTATCAGAACATCGTATAGAGATGAGGTTTGGCTCTTTTGACTCATGCTAACAAACAGCACTTCCAACATGCTACACATGCTAGCAGTAAATAGCTACATGCTAATGGCGATTAGTTAAGTGCTAAATCATACCAAGATCATGCTAAGAACTCTATAAAAACTCAATAGTAACCATCTGTGTCAACTACCAACCACCTAGTAACACCATAGCAACCGCCCTGAATACCTGAGCAATTGCCTAGCAACACCATAGCAACCACCCAGAACACCCTAGCAACCACCTAGCAACCACCCAAAATACCTTAGCAACCGCCTAGCAACACCATAGCAACTACCCAGAACACCCTAGCAACCACCTAGCAACCACCCAGAATACCCTAGCAACCGCCTAGCAACACCATAGCAACCACCCAGAACACCCTAGCAACCGCCTAGCAACCGCCCAGAACACCCTAGCAACCGCCTAGCAACCATCCAAAATACCTTAGTAACCGCCTAGCAACACCATAGCAACCACCCAGAACACCCTAGCAACCAACCAGAATACCCTAGCAACCACCTAGCAACAGCATAGCAACCACCCAGAACACCCTAGCAACCGCCTAGCAACCACCCAAAATACCTTAGCAACCACCTAGCAACACCATAGCAACCACCCAGAACACCCTAGCAACCACCTAGCAACCACCCAAAACACCCTAGCAACACCCTAGCAACCACCCAGAAATCCATTACAACCACCCAAAATACCTTAGCAACCGCCTAGCAACACCATAGCAACCACCAAGAACACCCTAGCAACTGCCTAGCAGCATCCTAGCAACCACCCAAAACACCCTAGCAACTGCCTAGCAACCACCCAGAACACCCTAGCAACCACCAAAAATACCTTAGCAACCGCCTAGCAACCGCCCAGAATACCATAGCAACCGCCTAGTAACACCAGAGCAACCATCCAGAATACCATAGCAACACCCTAGCAACCGCCCAGAATACCCTAGCAACCACCTAGCAACCACCCAAAACACCCTAGCAACACCCTAGCAACCACCCAGAAATCCGTTACAACCACCCAAAATACCTTAGCAACCGCCTAGCAACACCATAGCAACCACCAAGAACACCCTAGCAACTGCCTAGCAGCATCCTAGCAACCACCCAAAACACCCTAGCAACTGCCTAGCAACCACCCAGAACACCCTAGCAACCACCAAAAATACCTTAGCAACCGCCTAGCAACCGCCCAGAATACCATAGCAACCGCCTAGTAACACCAGAGCAACCATCCAGAATACCATAGCAACACCCTAGCAACCGCCCAGAATTCCCTAGCAACCACCCAGAATACCCTAGCAACTGCCTAGCAACCACCCAGAACACCCTAGCAACCACCAAAAATACCTTAGCAACCGCCTAGCAACCGCCCAGAACACCATAGCAACCGCCTAGTAACACCAGAGCAACCATCCAGAATACCATAGCAACACCCTAGCAACCGCCCAGAATTCCCTAGCAACCACCCAGAATACCCAAGGAACCACCTAGCAACCACCAAGGACACTTTAGCAACCCACTAGAAACAGCCTAGCAACTTTTAAACTTTAAACTAATTTAAACTTTAAACTACTTTAAACTTTAAACTACTTTAAACTTCAAACTAATTTAAACTTTAAACTAATATAAAATTCAAACTACTTTAAACTTCAAACTACTTTAAACTTCAAACTTCTTCAAACTTTCTGGTCCGGCTTTCTCAAGCCAACTTAAAGTTTGTCTCGACGAACTTTTTAATCTAGTTATTATTATTATTATTATTATTATTATTATTATTATTGAACAAGACACCTACCAAACATACCAAGCAGTAAAGACATAGAACCGACCAGGAAGAACTGAAACTAGGGAGACTATATACACAGACAAATGAGGAGACTAATTGACAACAGGTGCACACGGTGAGTGATGAATGCTGATGAGGGTGATGACAGATAACAGGTGAAACTAATTAACAAGAAAACACATGGTGCACAAACACAGAAGGCAAAACAAAGTCCAAGACAGGTGTCGCAGTGACAAGCATGGTGATTAAACCTTTGACAATCTAACATACAATAACATTTTAATAAACTGTTCTACACACATAAAATTTAAGTCATGTTTATTTATAATGAAGCTATAATTGTGAGTTGGCTGACAAGGTGCTAGAGTTTAGCTCCAACCCTAATTAAACACACCTGAATCAGCTAATCAGCGTCTCCAGGATTACTAAAAACTTCCAAGCATGTGTTCTGGAGCTTCACTCTGCAGGACACCAGCTACTATTTGAAGTCTTTATTTTCTAATACATTTATAAACGGTTCTTATTGCTTCGTCTGTACCCAGAATATGACATGCTTTTTTTTTTTTTTTTACCACAGAACTACATTTATTAATCGACAGTAATGATCACTATTACAATATCAGGAGCAATAATCAACAATAATGATTTTATTAACATTTTACTTTATTTCTGCCATTCATCTACAGAAGAATTAATCATTTTGAGAATTAACAGATGTTTAGATGTTGGTTTATTGAAAAGATGTTGGTTTATTGATCACCATTATGGTGATCAGTGTTTGCTTTAGTTAGGAAGTTTGATTCTTATCTTTTTATGTTTGTTGCAAAAAAAAAACCCCTGAAACAAAGATAATCAGGTGATACAGTTTTCAGCATCATAAAGTAGAATTCACTAATCTTATCCCTGACCAAAAGTGGTTATTTGTTATTAATATATTATATTCACCAACAATACTTTCTTGCCACAGATTAAACATTCTGAAATTCAAAGGTTAGTATACCATAGTATAAAACTCGTGGCTCCCAGCATTGCGGCATAAAGCATGTCACCATTGTTGAGATTCATATGCAGATTATTGATGTCTGTTTGTGTCTTAAAAAAACCCTTCCCACAATGTATTTAAAAATAAAAAATCTGAATGTCTGATCTGTGGCAAGAAAGAATTGTTGGTAAATATAATCTATTCACAACTAATAACCACTTTTGGTCAAGGATAATATTTGTGAATTATTCTACTTTAGGACCCTGAAATCTATATCACCAGATCATCTTTGTTTCTAGCTTTCTTTGCAACAAATTATGTGTTTTGGTAAACACTGTTACAAAGACCACAAACTCACATAAAAAGCTAAGAGTCAAACTGCCCAACTAAAGGAAACTCAGATCACAATAATGATGACCAAACATTTGCAATAAACCATCAACATCTAAACCTCTGTTAATTCTCGATAAGAACTTCTCTAGACGTCTAAAATAAATTGTCAATCTATTAAGTCAATCTGGTTAGTAATAAGTGAAGCAGGTAATGCTGTTTGTGGAGTTGTTTAACCCTCCCCTGCTGAGATCTTGAGAGATTAAATGTCTAATTTTATCCTCAGTTGATTTCATCACTGTAAAAGTGTTGTTTACTTACTTAATTTTTAGAAAACCTGTTGCCTTAAAATTATTAACTAAATAAATGTAATGCTTAATTGAAAAAATTAAGTTATGTGAACTGGACAATTCCACATTACTTAATTTTTTCAATTAAGCATCAAGTTTGTTAATTGTTCACAGTGATCCAAGGCTGTGACTGGAAGTCAGTTGTGGTTGTTGTTTCTCTTTCCTTCAGTGATTCTGCTTGTTAACAGCAGGTGTTCATCACTAATGCTCAATTATCACTTAATTAATCACTTAATAATCTCATTAACTTTAACACTTCTTCAGTGTTATGATAATCTCTGTAGAGTGGGACCATGGGTCAATTCCGGAAAGTGAGTTTATCTTACCGTCAAACATACCCTGAACTCTCTGTTGATTAAACCGAACCTTGCTTACCGAGGTATGCTGGTTTCCAAAACGCGTCCGGAAGTAAGTTCAGCTGCAGCTCGCTTCGGACAGAGCTGGGGGAAGAAAAGAGCGGGCCCGTAAGCAAACAAATTCTACCAAAGGTAAATTCCAAAAGTTTACCACAGTTACCATTCATGTTATCAGTCTGAGATTTTTTAGATCTATCTGACTAACCATATGTGTCATTCTGTTCCCCTTTTTGTCTCTCTTTCGGTCAATAATCTGTCCCTCTTTTAGGGTACGCTTGCTTGAGGAGACCCCTGAAGTTTTTGTCTTTTCTTTTATTTTCGTTGTTCATTACACTTTTTGGTAGTTCATATAAAGTTGTATGTTAATGTTATGTTTCAAATAAATTCATATTTTCATTGTCATTTTTACTTTGGGAGTACATAAGTACATATAGGCTTAATAAGGACACTGTAAAAAAATTGTTGGAAGTAGATCCCATCTTAAGGATTTTATGATAACAATGTCATTTTGTGGAAAAACAAATTATTCAAAGCTCTGTTTTTATATAAAAACTGAAAGGACTCTTTAATACACATATTTTAGAAGTTGTACTGAACACACAAAAATGTTTTTAATTCTGTATGAGAGTAAGTGCAAGTATATATTTTAATTTAGCAAACAAGATAAAGACCAGTGTCGACTCAGTTTCAGTACACAGACTCAGGCCAGTGCCAAGTAAGTGTTCAATTCTTTCAATTCTTCATTTGCTGGCAGTTTTGGCAGCCGGACTCGGGTCAGTGTGTTTGGGACGATTCTGGGGCGTCATTCACCCCGCGTCCATCCCGAGTCTGGCAACCGCAACCTGGTCGAGTTATTTCTTCCTACATACACACTCACACACACACATACACTCACACACACACACACACACACACACACACTCACACACACACACACACACACCCACACACACACACACTGCATTACTGTGCTGGAGTCATGTCTATCGACATTATTTTGCAAATATCCACAGTTCAGATTTTTATTTAAAATTAATATGTATTGCAATAAATGTGATTTAAAAAAAAGTAAATGTAATGATTAAAATGTATTTTCTGTATTTTGTATATTCAAATGATCATTTATCGTGAATTGAAGGATAATGATATTTACAGTTATTAAACCTGAAAATTAAACCTGAAAACAGTGCAGTGCTCTTTAGATGGAGTGTCATGCGTGTGTAATTGGCTCTTCAGATTCAGTAAAGATACGTTGTTAAATGATAGACTGGTAACTCAGTCTCACAAAGCAGTTATGGTGTAATGGATATTTTCTGCTTTTGTTATGAATGCGGCGTGTGTGTGTGTGTGTGTGTGTTGCACTGCCCCGTGGCCTCGCCTCCATCTCAGCTCTGCTAAAAAACATGTGTCTGCGACCTTTGACCTTTGTCTGCTTGCACACTCACCGTCAGGACGCTCAGCACGTAGTCGAACAGTGAGTTTCCAGCACTCACATCAATTCAGCTCAAAAGACAGAGAAAGATAAAGTCACCCAAGTTCAGGAATAAAGCAAAGCGCACGGAGAAGGGATTGAGGGAAAAACAGATTTTAAAGTCACACTGCAGAAGCTCTGAAATGGAGCCTCTATTCATGTGTTTGACACTCGCGTCACGGCTCTGTTTACTAGTTGAAGAATCACAGTTATTCTTTTGACAAACTTCCATTCAGCTCCAAGAACTTTAACTGGTCCTATTGATCCATATCATCTAGCAGGAGGTCAGAGGTCAAAGGTGCTTTGGATTGCACAGTCTCCATGCTATGTTTTAGCCAGTCGTGTGCTTGGATTGCTATGGAAACACCATTATTGGCATGAGCTTTTAGAGCTAAAACCCTAGTCTTGTTTTCTTATAAGTGGTTCCCAAGTGAGAACAAAAGACTTGACCAGAGATGTCTGCGCTCCACAATGAGCTCCAGGGTGTCTGATGTTCGGCTTTTGAAAATGCCCACCACACGGCAATCTTTTGAGGAGGATCCATCTCGAAACCATTTTGAGCAACATGTTTCACCTTAGTCCGAATGTGCCAAATCTCTTGTAATCACTCACATTTATTGATTTTATGATATGAAACGGCGGTTACCAAGTTGAAAATGTAGCTGGGACTCAACATTTTATTAAACAGAAGAAGATGGAGCATTTTTCATTTCAGTAGATTTCAATGTAAGAATTCCATCCGAAACAGCACAAAACTGTCTCGACGATGTTCATTCTGAATTATCATGTGACGCGAAGAAGTGCAGATCATACGATTTAAAAAAGAAGACAGAAAATACAGTCAGTCAGCCGAAAGTAAGGTATGATAAAATGATCACAGAAACATGCTGAAATAGGCCACATCCCTGTAAAATACTGTATTTGAAGATGTGAGATGAGACTGAAGCAACCCTTCTTGTATTGACTGTAAATAAGATTTCAAGTCGACTCTATAGATCCAGTGAAATGTTTTTGATGTATTTTCTCTCCTGTGTTGGATGATGCTGTTAGTATTTCTGATGAGCAACAGACATGGATTAGAAAACACAAAACAAGGTTTATGATCATATTATTAGTCATTATTTTATTAGTCTAATATACAGTTCAAATATGTGCTTCATAAAAGCTGTATCTTTCTCTCTCACACACACTCACACACACACACACACACACACACACACACACACACACACACACACAGAATAGTGCAACTGAGAATATTGCCTGTTATTTTCTCCTGCAGTGTCTAATTCAAGGACGGTGGGAAGAAGTTCTCAAGGTCAGAGAGAGTGTGTGTCCCAAACAGCCTAATCAGAGAGGAACCTCCACACAGACGCACATATGTACACACACACACACACACACACACTCACACACTCAGACCCTCCAGAGACATCGCTGTTTTTTTTGCCCACACTGCATCTATTGCAAACGAATAGCAATCAGGTGAGAGTTGCGCGGAACAGAGGGAAGACGGGCCCCGAGATCACACGGACACGAGTGTGTGTGAGTGTGTAAGTGTGTGTCGCTACAGCTGGACTCCTGCACGTCCGTCAGACAGCGCTCACGTCGGACGCCGCTGATCTTCAGGTCATCATTTATTCATGTTGAGCGCGGCTGAGCAGTCGCTGTTGCTCTGCTGAAACCCGTGGCTCAACATTCAACATCTTTACTCAAATTGTGCCTGATCTGCCCGTTTAATAATGCATTGCTTGGTTTTTTGTTATGTTAAAAAGCTGCTTTTTGCTCTGTTTGCAGGACTGTAATGCCGTGTGACACTCCCTCCCTACAGTCTCGCCTGCGGCCCGGAGACAGGAATGCCACGCTCTTGATTGACAAGGACAAAAAGAGGTGTGATCCCATTTATGTTTCTGAATTGTCAACGATGGGAGACGGGAATGACAGCTGGGACTGTAACTTTGAGTGTGAGAGGTAAGGACTTCAACGAGACGATCGTGATCACAATCCAGGAACGCGATCAAGGCGAGAGAATCTTGTGCTGAGTGTTTTAATTATTTATCAGGACACTGTTCCGTTCTTACGAAGAGAGTGTTAAAGCACCAAAACTCTCATTTCTGTACACACATTACCTTCTTCCCTTTAGCTATCATACGCTCACAGATATCATATTGACATGAACTTTTCCGCTCACGAGCCAATTTGTCAGAAGTTGTGCTAGTCAAAACATCAGAAATAAACCAGATTATCAAAATCACAGCTTATATTTAAATATATAGTTAATATTAATTCTCATTATGAATCAGTGAATGGCTTTCAGTTTTATGTCAATAATGTTTGCAAATACCATAATACAAAAAAAAACTCTTTAACTTGGCATACACATAACGCATTATCAATTTCTATAATTCAAATCATATAATATGATTGTTAGACTGCATAAATTAGGTCAGCCGGAACCGTGAACACATCCTATAACACAGATGTACTCATTACATCATAAGAAAAATGGCATCTACCTTGTAGACTATATTAGTCTCTCTGTTTATTCCGAGGTTACCGCAGGCAGCCGGATCCATGCCGTACCCAGATCAGATGGTGGATCTGCGCCTGGACACGACCACAACGGATCCCCTCAAAGGGGAGTGTCTAGTTGACAATCTCTGCTGACACTTCTGGGATGCGTTGTGGTCGTGTCTAGATGCAGGTCCTTCATCTGATCTGGGTCCGGCTGACTACATCGAAGACTTGACAGAGAAGCCATCAAGTGTTAGACAGTTTTTTAGGTTACTAAGTGCAGAGGTTTTTTTGTCCAATAATTAGAAACTCTGTTTTTTCAGAATTAAGTAGTGAGAAATTACTATTCATCCAGTATTTATATCAGCTATGCATTCCGTTAATTGAATTGGTAAGTTTCGTCGGGGCGCGAAGAAATATAGAGCTGAGTATCATGGTGTAAGTGAAAACTAATGCCATGCTTCCTAATGATATCTCCCAAGGGTTATGTACTATTATGTACAGAGTGAACAGCAACGGTCCTAGTACTGAGCCTTGTGGTACGCCATACTGAACTATAATAATAGCCAGCTTAAATGTTTTCGGTACATATCCTAATGACAAAGATGAATTAATGATTTTAAAAAGAGGATCTATGACCTCTGGAAGCATCTCTTTTACCACTTGCTACCACGCCAAATGGCTTAGCTTTAGTGGCCTATGGGTATGTTTGCCTGAGCCAAAAGGCTCGAACATATCCAATTAGAATGCGCATTATGTGTTGCTTTAACAAATGAAAACACGTTGAAGGCTAATAGAGATGAGAAAAGAAACCCCCCACCAGCATCTGAGCAAATAGTATGATAACTTAGCATCATTTGATAATCGTCATTGTCAAAACCCTCTATACTCCTATTTGTATATGTGGAGGTCATTTGAACAACGGATGAAAAATAGAGCATGACTCTAACGCGTTCAGCTGGACCAAGCCCGAAAGCACCGGATGATGGGTTGGCTCTCCACAGAACATAAAATATTCATTTTATTTTATTTTTCGTATTCGCATTTATGAGGAAAAAACATGCCGCACATCTTCCCAGCTGGGGCAAGAATCTTTCAGCCTTATCTCATGCATGGTACTTTTTGAACAGCCCATGTCCCACTCATGAAGGAAAAACACTTATTTTCTCTGCATCATCTCCTCACACAAACTCTGTTCTTCTTCATCTGGAGGGAGAGGTTTCAACCCTCAGAACAACCTCAGTTTTCTGTAACTAGGCCCATCACTAGACACATGATTACACTGATCTACTAATTTGCCTATGGCATCAACTAGGTCCACACTGATGACAGATTTAGGAGGCTGATTTTCCATAATCATGGCCTTCACTTCATCCATAGACCTGCCCTCCTGCTGCAACAGGACCATGGGCTACTAGACTACCCACTAAGTTGGCACTCCAGGGTCCAGCTTCATTTTCTATACCTATCTTAAGAGTCAAGTCATCTTCATTTATATAGCGCTTTTAACAATATAGATTGTTTCAAAGCAGCTTTACAGAAATAAACGTATAATTTAAGGTAACAGAGATTGTTTTGGCTTTATAGCGGTTCTTTAATAAAGTTATTTTCCAGCTAAAGTTAGTTTTGATTGATTTGCTTCCGTCACAACGATCATTTGTTATTAAATTAGGGGCCGCTAAGACGACACCATTCTCTCTACACAGACTTTAAACGCTAACCTGTGAGAAACGCTGATGGCGTTCACATGCGCATTTAGAATTGGTTCTATAGTTACGTGCGTTTGAATATATGTGTGCAGGTTTGGAATTCCCTACAAACCAAGCCTAAACAAAGTACTGGCGTTTCCTTATAATTTTTGATACAGAATTGTATTTTATTTTATCAATTCGAGGTAGGAAAGCGCATTGAGTTTCCCCGACGACGCTTTATCTGTAGAGTGGTAAAGGGATCCTCCATAGGGAGAGACTAGTTGGCACTTCAGCACTGCGTTGTCATCGGGTCCAGGCGAAGGTCCTTCATCAGATCTGGATCTGGCCTGGATCCTGCTGGCTGCGGGAAAACCTTGGGATAAACAAAGACACTAAAATTAGCGTAGATGCCATTCTTCTTATGATGTAACGAGTACATCAGGATTTATGGGAAGTGTTCCCGGTTCCGGCTGACCTAATCTATGCAGCCTAACATTGAATTATAGAAGTCTATAATGTATTGTGAATGCTAGGTCAAAGAGATGTGTCTTTAGTCTAGCTTTGAACTGACAGAGTGTGTCTGCTTCCCGGACAATGGTAGGAAGACTGTTCCAGAGTTTCGGTGCTAAATAGGAGAAGGATCTGCCGCCAGCAGTCGATTTAGATATTCTAGGTATTATCAACTGGCCGGAGTTTTGAGATCGCAATAGACGTGACGGACTATAATGCGTTAAGAGCTCGCTCAAGTACTGCGGAGCTAAACCATTTAGTGCTTTGTAAGTAATCAGCAATATTTTAAGGAGGTATAACATCAGGATCTAGATCAGCACTGGTCTCCACTAAAATAAACAACCATCTGCCAGTTACATTACCACAGCGACCACGTATTCTAGTGCAACCAAAAACTTTTACTGTGCTTAACATTTTTCCAATAGTGTCGTCGCTGGTGTCCAAAGGAACATGGCTCAAAATAATGGCACGTAAGACATCGACACTCTCTTCTCTGCTCCGCTCGACAGTCTGTGACTTAAAGTAAAGGCAAGTAGCTAGTACTGTGGCAAAATAAAAACAGTTTTCAGGTCAGCTGTCACCGCTACACTTAATTATAGAAGAAAAGATAAATAAAAACATGCTGGTAAAAAGGGAAAAAGAAGAGTGATAAAAATCCCAGCGGTACCTCCAAAAATGTAACCCTTTTCTTAACCCTAGGGGTTCATTTAAATGTTTCCGAGAAACGAGAAAACCTGGATTCCCAGCAGCTGAATGGTGAATTTGGCCAGAATTTTTCCTTTAAATGAAAATAGTCGTAAATTATATCTTTCCTTTTACCAATTACACAATACTTTTACAACAAAACAAAAAAACAATTAAACAATTCTTGTTTATAGTTTCCCAGAAATCCAAAACTTGAATTAATTAACTTGCCAAACTCAATGAAATATCAGAAAATGTTGAGGAAAAAAAAATAACAAAGATTTTTCTACATTAATGTAATAACCCCCTTTAAAAGAAAAAACAAACGATGGGGAAAAAAACAAGGATCAACCTTTGTATGAAAACAGATAAACATTTATACACAATGGTAAGTAAATGACAAATTTTCTTGAAAATAAAATATGTAAATCGCCTTCTCAGTCTAAGAATGGTTCTTTGTCTCTCTTATTACAATAGCATTCTTAAACTTTTTCCATTCCTACTTTAGAACAATGTACTCAATCAGCATATGAGATGACAAATTCAAAACCCTGTTAAAGACAAACACTCAGTTTTCTCCTGAAACATGTAGAGCAAAAAGGAAAATTAAACAATATTTCTTTCAACATCAATAATACACACTTGGAAAAAAATCCTGTGATTTACAACATACAAGTTCTTTCAGTTCAGTTTGCAAAATAGTTATGAGTCAGTCACACTCTCAGATATACGCGAATCAGTGACGCACTGCTTATTAGGCTGCATAGATCAGGTCAGTCGCGACCGGGAACACTTCCCATAACACCCAATGTACTCGTTACATCATAAGAAGAATGGCATCTACGCTAATGTTAGTCTTTCTGCTTATTCCGAGGATTACTGAAGTCAGCCGGATCCGGGCCGTATCCAGATCAGATGGAGGACCTGCGCCTAGACATGACCACAACACATCCCTGAAATGTCAGCAGAGATTGTGTCTACTAGACTCTGTAAGGCCTCATTGACACGACAGCATCGGCACTAATCCTCAACAAACTCGTGTCCATACCGGCGTGACTCCGATCTACAACCAGAGGGAACTGGATAATATTCTGATTGTTCCAATCCAATCTGACCTCTGACCTGTAATGCTGCCTGAATCATAATCATAATCATACACTGCTCATTCATTGGCCAGAGGAGAGCTACTCCCGGATTTCCACCAACTGCGGAACGGCTGCGGATCGGCTCCGTGCTCCGCCGTCCTTCAATAACCACCAGGCCCGGATTTGTTGCGGAACGGCTGCGGCCATGACTGACAGCTGAAGTCATGAGGACCCACGCAATCTCGTGAATTCACGTATGATCGCGCGATATAAGTGCTGAATTGCTGCGGAGCTCTCCGGCATCCGGCAAAAATAGAAGCTCTGCGTATCTGCTCCGGAGGGCTGCGGATCGCCGGAGCTGGGACGGAGTCGGAATGCAGCCATTCCGCAGTCAGTGAAAATACACAAATTGACTTTAATGGAAACCTATTGACTCCACCGCCGTTCCGGAGCGGATCTGCAGCCGTTCCGCAGTTGGTGGAAATCCGGGGTGAGCGACTGAGTCTAGTTTCTCCCAAGGTTTTTTTCTCCATTCTGTCACTGATAGGGTTTGGGTTAGGCCTTTTTTCACCTTTGTTGCCATTGGCTTTTGGCTTGCTTAGTTGGGGACATTACATTTAATATTCAACATTATAATGATCTCCTGCATTGACACTATTATACAAGAACTGAACTGAGCTGGACGATGACATCATGGTTTACTCCAGAGCGGCTATATAAATAAATTAACTAAATTAAAAAACATTTTAAACAAAAATGAATCTTCACTGAATTTACTTAAGATGGACTGTGACGCTATTTTCTTCTAGAAACAAACTTTGCATTATTTTTCTGTTATCTCTGCTTTGAAACACTCTGTATTGTAAAAAGCACTATATAAATAAAATGTGTCTTGACTTGACTATACACTTGTTCATTACCGTTGGGGCTCAGTTCGGTGTGCACATCAACAGCTGACAAATTCAATGTAATCCCGCACATTCAACAGTCTTGTAAATGAGTTCACTTAAGTCCACCCGACGAAAGAAGCAATGGTGAGATCACTTACGCTAGGAACAGTTTCACATCACGAGTCCTGGACATGCGGTGAATGCGGTTGATCCACGACGAACCACACGATCTGTCCAGTCACTGATGAATTCTATATAGCCAGATATAACCATCCCTGCCTTAGCAGCGCTGCACTGCTATAAGGCTAATCTGCACTGCTATAAGGCTAATCTGCACTGCTATAAGGCTAATCTGGACTGCTATAAGGCTAATCTGCACTGTTATAAGGCTAATCTGCACTGTTATAAGGCTAATCTGTACTGCTATAAGGCTAATCTGCACTGCTATAAGGCTAATCTGCACTGTTATAAGGCTAATCTGTACTGCTATAAGGCTAATCTGCACTGCTATAAGGCTAATCTGCACTGTTATAAGGCTAATCTGTACTGTTATAAGGCTAATCTGCACTGTTATAAGGCTAATCTGTACTGCTATAAGGCTAATCTGCACTGTTATAAGGCTAATCTGCACTGTTATAAGGCTAATCTGTACTGCTATAAGGCTAATCTGCACTGCTATAAGGCTAATCTGCACTGTTATAAGGCTAATCTGTACTGCTATAAGGCTAATCTGGACTGCTATAAGGCTAATCTGCACTGTTATAAGGCTAATCTGCACTGTTATAAGGCTAATCTGCACTGCTATAAGGCTAATCTGCACTGTTATAAGGCTAATCTGTACTGTTATAAGGCTAATCTGCACTGTTATAAGGCTAATCTGGACTGCTATAAGGCTAATCTGCACTGTTATAAGGCTAATCTGCACTGTTATAAGGCTAATCTGTACTGCTATAAGGCTAATCTGCACTGCTATAAGGCTAATCTGCACTGTTATAAGACTAATCTGTACTGCTATAAGGCTAATCTGGACTGCTATAAGGCTAATCTGCACTGTTATAAGGCTAATCTGCACTGTTATAAGGCTAATCTGCACTGCTATAAGGCTAATCTGCACTGCTATAACCCTAATCTGTACTTCTTCTTTTCTTTCTTTAATCCTCTTGGCCCCCTTGGGAGCATCGGGCGTCCACCGTGGATCTCCACCTCACTCTCCTCTGTGCTAAGCACTTTACTTCTTGCCAGGAAGTCCCCGTCTTGGTCAATTCATCAAGCGTGGACCGCCTCCAGTTGGATTTAGGTCTCCCTAACTTCCTCTTGCCTTGGGGGTTATAGTCCAGAGCTTGTCTTGCTATGTTCCTCGAATCCTTCCTTAGTGTGTGACCGATCCATCCCCACTTTCTAGATTTGATTTCAATGTATATTTGCTCCTGGTTCATGCGTCTCCACAGGTCAACATTTGATATTTTATTAGGCCACCAAATCTTCAGTATGTATCTCAGACAGTTGTTAATGAACCCTTGTAATTTATCAATGATTGATCTGGTGGTTTTCCAGGTTTCACAGCCATATAGCAGGACAGATTTTACGTTTGTATTGAAGATTCTGATTTTGGTGTTTCTAGAGAGCTGGGAAGAGAGCCATACAGGTTGGAGCGTTCTAAAGGCATATCTTGCTTTGCTGATGTGCAGCTTGACATCTTTATCAGCTCCACCATCTGTGCTGATGTTGCTTCCGAGGTATACAAACTCGACCACATCTTCCAGGGATTTATCCTCGATTGTGATAGGTTGGTAGGTTTTGGTGTTAAGTCTCATGACCTTGGTCTTCCCGACATTTATCCTGAGGCCTATCTGTTTACTGTGTTCATGCAATCTTGTGGTCTTGCATTGAATGTGTGTATGTGTTTCTGAGATCAAAGCCAGGTCATCTGCAAAATCAAGATCTTCCAGTTGCTCAAAAGGGTTCCACTGTAGTCCTGTCCTTTGACCATCCACTGACATTTTCATTGTCCAGTCGACTGCACTGAGGAAGAGGATGGGAGACAGTAGGCAGCCTTGACGTACTCCTGTTTTTATGCGGAGGGTGTCGGAGAGCTTTCCATTTGAGGTGACTAGACCTGAATCCATCATACATGCATTTAATGATGTTGACCAGTTTTATGGGTATTCCATAATGTCGGAGAAGCTTCCACAGAATGTTTCTGTCTAGACTGTCAAAGGCCTTTTCAAAGTCAACAAAGTTTATGAATAATGATGACTGCCATTCGACGCATTGTTCGACAATTATTCTGAGTGTTGCAATGTGATCTGTACACGAGTTGTTTATACGGAAACCTGCTTGTTCTCTCCTGAAAATCTTGTCTAGTGGTTCTTGTATTCTGTCTAGGATTATTCGGCAAAGAATTTTGTTGGGGACTGAGAGGAGCATGATGCCTCTCCAGTTTTTACATTCACTGAGGTTTCCTTTCTTGGGGACTGTGACAATTAACCCCTCCTTCCAATCATTGGGAATCTCCTCTTTTTCCCAGATGTCATTTAGGAGCCCATGGAGGATATCAGTGGAGGCGCTGATATCTGCTTTCAGTATATCAGGTGGGATGTTATCCTTCCCCGGTGTCCTGCCTAGCTTTACTTTTTTGCAGGCTCTCCTTATTTCCTCCTTTGATATCCTACCACAGTTGATGTTTAGGTCTTTTTCCACGTCCTCTATGACTGGGGGGCTGTCTGGGGGGAATCTATTCAGGACTTCTTCAAAGTGTTCCTTCTAGCGCTCTAATTGCTGGGACTCTTTGTTTCCCTGCTTATCCCTGATAGGCTGGCTTGTGGTCTGTTTTTTCCCCGACAACTGGCGGGTTATTCTGTACAGTTCCTTGGCGTTTCTTTCTCTGGCTGCTTCTTCTGCTTCCTTAGCCAGCTCCTCTATTCGTGCTTTCTTGTCCCTCTTGCAGCTTTTACGGACCACCCTGTTGAGTTTTGCTTTGATATCTCGTCTAGCTTCGATCTCACTCCAAGTTGCATCTGTGACCAAATCTTTTCTTCTGGGGTCACTGTAGCCCAGAAGAGATTCACAGGTGCTTATGAAGGCCACCTTGCATCTTTCCCATTTGTTGTTTATGTTGTCTCCTTCTGCTAGGGCTTGGAACCCGTTGCGAAGGGGGATTCCCCATTCCCAGCATATTTTATTATCCTTTAGTTTCCGTGTTTCAAACCTTCTCTGAACCCTGTTCCCAGGTTTCTTCTTCACTGCCAGTTTCATTCTGAGTTCTCCCATGAGAAGATGGTGGTCAGAGTCTATATCGGCGCCCCTCATGGCTCTGACATCAAGGAGAACTCTCCTCCATTTCCTGTCTATTGCAAGATGGTCAATCTGATTCTCAGTGAAGTGGTCTGGTGATATCCAGGTAGCTTTATGGATTTGTTTATGTGGGAAGAGACTGCCTCCGATCACTAGCTCACTGAGGGCACAGAAGCTGGCAAAGAGGAGCCCATTTTCATTTATCTGCCCCAATCCTTCAGTTCCCATTGTTCCTCTCCAGTCGCTGTTATCTTTTCCAATTTTGGCATTCATATCTCCCATGATGATCTTGATGTCTCTTTTGGGATTCTTCTGAAAGACAGCCTGTAGTTGTTGGTAAAAGGTCTCTTTTTCTTCATATACGGCATTGTTGGTGGGAGCGTAGCATTGGATAACTGTTATATTACGTCCTTTTGATGTAAAGCTAGCTGTGATGATTCCTCTGAAATTGGTTCCCATTCGATGAGGCTTTTACCTGCATCTTTTGAAAGGAGTATTCCTACTCCGTGTGTATGTGGGTCATCTTCTTTGGGGTTTCCTGAATAGAGAAAGGTCTCTCCAGTGGCAGTTGTTATTTTTCCAAAGGTATTCCATCGGCTCTCACACACAACAACAATACTTAGTTTGTATCGTTGCATTTCTTTGGTCAGTTGTGCCAATTTTCCAGTTTGGTAAAGTGTTCTGACGTTCCAACACACAATTCTCGTTCTTGACTTCAGCTTCAGCCGACATTTCCCCCCCTGGGGTCTCTGGTGAGTTTGCCTCAGGCGGTTCATACATCCCACACGTGGGTCGTCAGTTAGGCTTCGTTCAGTGGCAAAACGTTCGGGATTCTACTCCTCATATGCAGAGCACATTAGCAGGACATGAGAATGATGACGATGATGATGAAGATGATGATGGTGTTACAGTGAGGATGAGGATGATGAGGATGATGAAGATGATGATGGATGATGGTGTTACAGTGAGGATGATGAAGATGATGGTGTTACAGTGAGGATGATGAAGATGATGAAGATGATGATGGTGTTACAGTGAGAATGATGAAGATGATGAGGATGATGGTGTTACAGTGAGGATGATGAAGATGATGGTGTTACAGTGAGGATGATGAAGATGATGGTGTTACAGTGAGGATGATGAAGATGATGAGAATGATGGTGTTACAGTGAGAATGATGAAGATGATGAGGATGATGGTGTTACAGTGAGAATGATGAAGATGATGAAGATGATGATGGTGTTACAGTGAGAATGATGAAGATGATGAGGATGATGGTGTTACAGTGGGGATGATGAAGATGATGAAGATGATGATGGTGTTAAAGTGAGGATGAGGATGATGAGGATGACGAAGATGATGATGGATGATGGTGTTACAGTGAGGATGATGAAGATGATGGTGTTACAGTGAGAATGATGAAGATGATGAAGATGATGGTGTTACAGTGAGGATGATGGTGAGAATGATGAAGATGATGAAGATGATGATGATGGTGTTACAGTGAGGATGAGGATGATGAGGATGATGAAGATGATGATGGATGATGGTGTTACAGTGAGAATGATGAAGATGATGGTGTTACAGTGAGAATGATGAAGATGATGAAGATGATGATGGTGTTACAGTGAGGATGATGAAGATGATGAAGATGATGGTGTTACAGTGAGAATGATGAAGATGATGAGGATGATGAAGATGATGATGGATGATGGTGTTACAGTGAGAATGGTGTTACAGTGAGAATGATGAAGATGATGAGGATGATGAAGATGATGATGGATGATGGTGTTACAGTGAGAATGATGAAGATGATGGTGTTACAGTGAGAATGATGAAGATGATGAAGATGATGATGGTGTTACAGTGAGGATGATGAAGATGATGAAGATGATGATGGTGTTACAGTGAGGATGATGAGGATGATGAGGATGAAGATGATGGTGTTACAGTGAGGATGATGAAGATGATGGTGTTACAGTGAGGATGATGAAGATGATGAAGAGGATGGTGTTACAGTGAGAATGATGAAGATGATGAAGATGATGATGGTGTTACAGTGAGGATGAGGATGATGAGGATGATGAAGATGATGATGGATGATGGGGTTACAGTGAGGATGATGAAGATGATGGTGTTACAGTGAGAATGATGGTGAGAATGATGAAGATGATGAAGATGATGATGATGGTGTTACAGTGAGGATGAGGATGATGAGGATGATGAAGATGATGATGGATGATGGTGTTACAGTGAGAATGATGAAGATGATGGTGTTACAGTGAGAATGATGAAGATGATGAAGATGATGATGGTGTTACAGTGAGGATGATGAAGATGATGAAGATGATGGTGTTACAGTGAGAATGATGAAGATGATGAGGATGATGAAGATGATGATGGATGATGGTGTTACAGTGAGAATGGTGTTACAGTGAGAATGATGAAGATGATGAGGATGATGAAGATGATGATGGATGATGGTGTTACAGTGAGAATGATGAAGATGATGGTGTTACAGTGAGAATGATGAAGATGATGAAGATGATGATGGTGTTACAGTGAGGATGATGAAGATGATGATGGTGTTACAGTGAGGATGATGAGGATGATGAGGATGAAGATGATGGTGTTACAGTGAGGATGATGAAGATGATGGTGTTACAGTGAGGATGATGAAGATGATGAAGAGGATGGTGTTACAGTGAGAATGATGAAGATGATGAAGATGATGATGGTGTTACAGTGAGGATGAGGATGATGAGGATGATGAAGATGATGATGGATGATGGGGTTACAGTGAGGATGAGGATGATGAGGATGATGAAGATGATGATGGTGTTACAGTGAGGATGATGAACATGATGAAGATGATGATGGTGTTACAGTGAGGATGATGAGGATGATGAGGATGATGATGGATGATGGTGTTACAGTGAGGATGATGAAGATGATGGTGTTACAGTGAGGATGATGAAGATGATGACGATGATGATGGTGTTACAGTGAGAATGATGAAGATGATGAAGATGATGATGGTGTTACAGTGAGGATGAGGATGATGAGGATGATGAAGAAGATGAAGATGGTGTTACAGTAAGAATGCTGAAGATGATGAAGATGATGATGGTGTTACAGTGAGGATGAGGATGATGAGGATGATGAAGATGAAGATGGTGTTACAGTGAGAATGATGAAGATGATGAAGATGATGATGGTGTTACAGTGAGGATGAGGATGATGAAGATGAAGATGGTGTTACAGTGAGAATGATGAAGAAGATGATGATGATGGCCAGAGCCTGTACTCTAACACACGAGCCCCCGCTGTGGGAAATAAGCGCCTGTCATGTGCCGAGTCGAGTGTGAAGGGAGATCGTGGAGAGCCGTTTCAGGGCTTCATGGCAACTGGTATTTACTGGTCGTCTGCCTCATTTCCCACAATCCAGTCTGGCTGCGTTACAAGCGCTGAGGGCTGATCTGCTCTGTCGAGGCTGCGGGCCCGGCTGTGGCAAAACAATCTGAGGAAAAAAACATGACAAACATTTAGATCATTTATTGTGTGTGGTGTGGTTCCCTGCGGTGACTCCGACACTGGGCTTTCATCAGACTAACTTCACATGAAGCGCAAACACACTCGCAGAGGAACCATGACTGCCCGCTTTTATAGTCTTTGAGAATATGGTACATTTCATTTTATATAAGAAACATAGAAACCACTTGTCTTTAATAGGCAGGTCTGGCATGACGGGCAGCTGAAATCCTTTTAGACAAGATGATAAATAAAAGAGAAATGTACTTATTTAGACAAGCACTGAAAAGACTTTTACAATAAATGTATGAATAAACAATTAATGCAAAATACATATGTGTTCCTTTGGATTCATATAATAATATGTCAAATTAGATTAATTTGTCAATTTATTTTTATTTTGCTTTTGTTCCATTCACAGTGATTTATTATTGGGTTTTCATCACCATCTAGTGGAGAACTGAAGAACCACAGTTCCAGTTGCAGAAGTCTTTCCGAACACACAGATCAGCTCCGGCACGTCTCATGAGTTGCAGGACAGAAGATTCAGGAGAAAAGAGCTGTAGAAATAAAAAAGAGCACGCAATATTTTAGTCTCTGCATTTGAATCATTCCTAACCTCCACGGTCTCCACACCAGAAGAGCTCGTATAATCAGTGCTGCGACAGAAAGCTGATGCCCTGTTGTATTTCTGATGTACTTTAAGAGCTTGTGTCTCGTTCAGTGTGAACAGAGTCAAAGTATGACCACAAGTAGCGCAAGAGAGAGTAGTTAAGGTCCTTCCTCACTGAGTCAGACATTCTCGCGCGTTAAAAAATAAATACCTCACGTTGTGTTAATCACACACTGCCTCTGAAACCTTTTCGCATCCGTAGCAAGCATTTTGAGCGGTGTTTTGACAATTCAGAGCCACCGAATGATGAATACGAAAAAACGCACACGAACATTTCGGACTCAGTGTGTAAAGACCTCAGATTTGTAAGAGTGAAAACTGAGGAAAAAATTCCATCCTATAAAAGTCTAAGCTGCCTTTCCACTGCACACACTCCTGACCCTAGCAGCAGTCGCACGCAACTTTGCTAATCAACATAAATATTATTAAATCATTATTTCTGCCATAATTATTAATAACCACCATTTTGTAAAATAGTGTTTACAAAATAACGTTTTAAGTGTTAAAATGTTGGTAATTCTAGCTTCGCACTCATAGTTTTGATTAGAATACATCACATCCGGTCGACCGGTCGCAGAAGTTTGTAGTGTCCGAAACCATAGTGGACGTTATCGAGTGCACTCATTCAATCCCATAATGCACTGTGAGGGTCGTGCCGAATGAAGTCCCGCGTCTGACCAGTAGATGGAGCCACAGCTCAATCATCATTCATTTCCAAACCACTGGTCCAATGTGGCTAATATCATACAAGTTAATATTCCTGTTTAATTAGCCTTACGTTTTTAATTAAGGTTTTTACATGCTAGTTTCCATGAGAGAGTTCAAGATAAATCTTTTAATTACTACTGGTGCTGCCAGTTTGCTGAATTTCAAATGATTAAACAGCAAGAACAAAAGCACTTCCAGCACTCAGTGTCTGAGTTCACTCACTCGCTTTCATTCACTCCTTCAAGGGTCTATATTAGTGGAGTACTGTAGGGAATAGTGAACGAGGCTGTAGGGGACGATTTCAGACACAGCCTCAGATGTGAGCAGGAGGTGTTGATGAAGAAGAGGAAGAAGAAGCAGCATATGTTTGTGTGAGAGTTCTGCCCCCTACAGGCGAACCTTCAGCACTATATATTCCCACTATAACCCTCACAGATGCAGAGACACAGACACACAGATTTATTTATTACTGTGCTACTCATTAATGTTACTGGAAAACAAAACAAAAACAGTTGAAAATCCTCAAATGAAGCAATAATTCACTGTAAAGATGCATGTTACACTGCTGGTGCACAGTTAACTAACACTTTATTTTGGCTGAACATTCAATATTTTTACACAGATTAAAAATTCCAACTTTCAGACATCGATGAACCCGAACATGGGGTTAGAGTAAAGCTGTTTTCTGTCATTTCTTGGTGGTGGTTCAAACAAAAGGGTCAACAGAAGACGCTCTCGCTGTCTATCCGTCTCGTGCCACTCAGCTTTTGCCTCCATAAAGTCAACCTTTTATCATTTGGTCCAAATGTGGCCGTCCTGTCTGAAAACCAATATATATATATATATTAATTTAAAGCCCAGGAATCAGTCTTTACTACAGTTTTGGAAATGGAGGCCAGAGATGTTCTTCATAAAACAGGGTAGAGAATGAAAACTGCCAAATTACCAGGAAAAAATACAGCACAGCAGTTTCAAGTTCAAAGTTTCAAAACTGCAACAACATAAAAAACACACTGTAAAACAAATTCACTTCTTTCAACTTGAAAATGTAAGTTCTGTTGCTGCTTTAAAATAAGTATCATCAAATTGGCTGTAAAAGTCATTTAAACTTTAATTATATTAAAACTGACTTATATTAAGTTGAATCTCGTATTACTTATAAAACTAAGTTGAAATTAATTTTGTAAAAACATACTTTGTGTTGCCATGAATTAATGATAATTTTTTTACATTAAATGGAAAAACACAATAAAATGGCTCTTCCTTTTTCTATTAAGTAGGCTATAAACATAAGATGAATTTATGTTCAGAATTTTTTAAACATCGAGAAAGTGTTTGTGCTTACTTTTACATAACCTCTATTAGTCTAAGCAGAGATAAACTCATGATCAAGCGTCGCTTCGGTTGAAGGATTCATCGCTAGCCTTGGTTTCTCACAATCAGGATTTACAGTTTAGGCTTTTTAAAGCATCAGCTGATTGATATTTGCTTGAGCATTTTCAAATTCAACTCCGCAAACACACAAATCACTATTACAAGTTTTACAACTTTGTGTCATAAAATAAGATTGTGGACAGGACTAACAGAAACTGACGAATCATGTTTAATGTTTCATTTTGAGTAGTGTATGATATGCATCTATAGGGAAACTAGGAATCGCCTGCATTTAATCAGTCGTTTAACTTAATAAATAAAGAAGTCAAGTCACCTTTATTTAGGCTATATAGCGCTTTATGCAATAGATTGTTTCAAAGCAGTGTTAACAGGAAAATAATGCATTTTTTCTCAGTTCTTCTCTGGCCAACGAACAGACAGTGTATGATTATGATCAGAGGTCAGAGGTCAGATCGGGATCAGTAGCATTGAAATATTCCTCCATGTCCTCCTGTATTGATCAGGCTCTGGAGCCGAAGCAGGGTCTGTGTGGAGGACCGGTCCGGTTCTAGTGATGATTTGAGCTTAATTCTGAGTATTTACTAAGTTACGTTGCAGATGTATTGGATCATTGCAGTCTGTGGAACGGCTTTAGTGTTTTTTAATGACACAGATGAGCAGAATAAGTAGGAGTTCCTCTCATTATCTCTCTTCATGTGACACAGATTCATAACTTTTGTAAAAACTCCACAAATTATTAATCTTCTTTTCTTCTTTTTTTATTCTAAGATGTAAATGTCCCGTTTGGAATCTATGAGCTACAGTGTTGTTGGAATAAATATTGTTAATAGAATGACATTCTGTAAAAGAAAATGTATTGCTGTTCTGGTTCACCTTGTTTTTCTTTACCCTTTTAAAAAGTAAACTTAAGATGAATTGAAACACGTGTTATGTCTGAAATAAAATTAGTTCGCGTGTATTAAACTGAATAAAATACCATATAAGTACGAAATATAACATTCCCTGAACATTACACGACGAATGAGGAAGAAGACGAGGGAAGAGGTGTTTCTCCAGGCCTTTCTCCTCTTTCATTATTTATTTCCTTATTAACTGCGATCAAAACATTGATGGTCGATCATCCGCCGCGGAGCTCGAGACCCGTGGATTATCGTGTAGTTTTTCGCTTCGGTGAGTGTGTGTGTTGCGATGGCTCGCCCACGGCCCCGGGAATATAAAGCTGGAGATCTGGTTTTCGCCAAGATGAAGGGATACCCGCACTGGCCGGCGAGGGTGAGTACGAGCTGTAGCCGAGCAGAGAGACGCGGAGGCCGGTTACTGGAGCTGGGAGAGACCGCTAAACACTCACACACACCCGGGGAGCGGAGAGACGCGGAGGCCGGTTACCGGAGCTCAGAGGGGCCGCTAAACACTCACACACACCCGGTTACTGGAGCTCAGAGAGACCGCTAAACACTCACACATACCCGGTTACCGGAGCTCAGAGGGGCCGCTGAACACACACACACACACACACGGAGCTCCAGCGGTGTTATCTGAGGGGAAATAAGGGCAAAAACCGCGGGAAATGGATCGAAATGCGTCAGTAAAAGCCTCCGACACGCGGATCATGAGTGTGAAGATGTTTTTGTCTGTAGTGTGAAATGGTCCGCTTGATCTCGTCGTTTGGGGCTCTGCGTTATTTCAGGCGTTTATGAAGTGTTTGAATCACGGGAAGGGTCTGGTTCTGGGTTATTCTGGTGTGTGTGTGTGTGTGTGTGTGTGTGTGTGTGTGTGTTGTTGATGTTGTTGTTGTTGTTATTGGGGAAGCAGCTGTTCCTCATCTGGGCCAACAAGAGCCCGTTCGGCCCGCGACACCGTTTCATTCAAAACACCGGACTGGCGTTCAGCGAAGAACCGTTCCGTTCGTTTCTGTTAGTGTGAACTATTAGATGATTCTGGCCCAGAATAGCGTTTTGATTTCATTTTAAACCCAACCCACCATATTCTCAGATCAAGAGGTGTTATAGTTCTGGACGCTGTGAGATCAGGATGATTTCTTTTCGAATCGAACAGCAGCAAAAGAGCAGAAGTGGAAAACATGCGTGTAAAGATGTAAAGTCTAATTAGGTTAAAATGCATCTGTTCAACTGGGAAAAAAGCTTATCTGTAAACATGAGGTCAGACATGGTTGGATGAATAAAATCGCACACATTCAAAATAATGTTCCCAAACAATGTGTAAGTGCTGATCTGTGTGTGTGTGTGTGTGTGTGTGTTCTAGATTGATGAGCTGCCAGAGGGAGCCGTGAAGCCGCCAGCTAATAAATACCCCATCTTCTTCTTCGGTACCCATGAGACGTAAGCCTTGTGTGTGTGTGTGTGTGTGTGTGTGTGTGTGTGTACCTACTTAACTATATTTTGGTAACAAATCTGTACCCAGAAGTGACCAAAACCTGAAAAAAATCTCCAAAAACCTCAGTTTAGGGAGAAACTCCCTAAAAATGCAGAAGGTTTTCTGTGATGGGTAGGTTTAGGGGTCGGGTTAGTGTGTGTGTGTGTGTGTGTGTGTGTGTGTGTGTGTGTGTGTGTGTGTGTGTGTGTGAGATTCAGTGATACGTGTCTCTGTGTTAGTGATGGACGGCTGTACCTGTGACAGTATCTGTGTCTCCTAGGGCGTTCCTGGGCCCTAAAGACCTGCTGCCCTACAAGGAATATAAGGACAAGTTTGGCAAGTCAAACAAGAGAAAAGGATTTAATGAAGGCCTGTGGGAAATTGAAAACAATCCTGGTGTCAAATTCACTGGTTACCAGGTGAGTTACAGTATTTGATGAGCTGAGGTGTGTGTGTCGGTCACGTGACCTGATCCGTAACAGTATTTCATGAGCTGAGGTGTGTGTGTGTCGGTCACGTGACCTGATCTGTCCCACACACACACAGGTGATGCAGCAGCAGAGCTCCTCGGAGACGGAGGGGGAAGGAGGGAACGCAGTCGACAGCGAGGAGGAAGAAGAGGAGGGAAAGATGAAGAGTGACAAGGTCGGATCCAAGCGGAAAAAAAGTGCATCCTCAAAGGTACCTGAGCGTTTCTGTGAGTGTCTGTCATTTTATCTCTATATAGATTTCAGAATCCATGTTGTTTGAAAGCAGGTTTACAGAAAGGACAAACTCCATTAGATGTTTAGAGAGAGAGATTCTTCACAAAATCTGCATAATTCATGTCATGTGTTCATTGGGTTTTCTTGGAGCTGAATGGATCCTGATGATGCTGAAGGTCAGCAGGGGCAGAGTGTGTGAAAGATGAACACATCACACTGTACTGGTGCGGCCCAATTTGCAGACTTGTGCACTATTTTAAGCTGTTTTGCAGTATACAAAGGCCTGGTTTCACAAACAGGGCTTAGATTAAGCCAGGATTAGACCTTAGTTCAATTAGGACATTTAAGTAGCTTTTCTAAACATGCCTTAGAAAAAAACATTACTATGTGCATCTTGAGACAAAACAATGGCAATGACATATTTTAAGATATGTCAGTACAAGTTGCTTTTAGTTAAAACAGCTCAAACATGCACTTTAATCTGGGACTAGGCTTAAGCCTCATCTGTGAAACCAGGGGATAGTGCGAGTAGAAAAAGTGCACGCTTCATGCTCTCAACTATTAGACTGATGCTGGGTGACATAATAACCTTTTAAACCTCATACACTACATAGTGTAAGTGCATAGTGCCACCATAATTGGGGGGTACTGCTCCTTCACTTCTTCTATGACCATCATGGTCCACTACCATATCAATCCCCACCGTGATCGCCAAGTGCAACAGGTGTTGTGCAACACACATACAAGGTCTAAACATGCGACAAACTGATAATCAGTAGGCTACAGAATATCTCATTGTTATTATATATCCAAAAGAGAACTGTTTTGATCAACTCCCCAAAGTTAGAAGTTAAGTGCACTGAGATGCCATTCTAATTACTAGTCAAAGTAATACCTTTACAAGAAGCCTATTGCCTATTTCAGGGTTTTTCCTGGCTCAAAATGAGGCGGAGGTGGTAAAATCATAATAATGTACTTTAATAATAAGATATTTAAATGTGTATTTTTTTTTTGTAGATCATTATATAGCCTAATGTGTTTCCCACATTTTTTTGTTGGTGGAGCTTGGTATCTTGGTATCTCTAAGAAAATTTTGTACATTTTAAAGATAAATTCATTAATCTGGTGCACTTTGAGTCCCCCGAATCCACTATTAAAAATAAATAATCCACCCGCAAACCGCCCATATTCTTTGATTTAGATATCTGCATCTGATCATCACATTACAATTATTCAAATTCTTAGTGTTAAGCATGATAATATGGAAACATATCACACTGAAGTAGGCTGATTTAAAATGAACATTTATTTAAAATAAAAGTTCTTCTTTTGGCAAAATTACATTTCCTTAATAGCCTAACCAGAGGCTTTACTCCCTTCAAGCATAAATTGTCAATGTTTCATTACATCACTGTTTGAAAACACTCAGAAGAATGTTTTGTGCCTTAAATGTTTACAAATAAGGAATGTTGAAAAGAATGATACTTTATGAAACTAGCGTTTTGTCATTCAACGTTGACACTTGCTTGAGAAGTTGGAGTCGTTCTCTATCTCCGCAACGGTGGTTATGGTACGGTCCACAATAGGGGTGTCTGAAATCGCTTTACATTAAAATGTTCCTACAGTTAAAATAGGAGTTGACTTGTATTGTAAATGTAATTATATTTTTTCACAATATCAGAAAAATTATCTGACCCCCCCCAAAACTGATATTTCTGTCCCTTTGGGTTAGGGTTAGGGTTAGGGTTAGGGTTAGGGGTCTTCATTGGGGGGTATAGTACCCCCCAGTACCCCCTGTAATTCTAACTATATGTAAGTGCATAGTGTGCAGTACATCATTTGGGACGCAGCTTATGTGTGAGATCAGAGATGTTTTCACCCACACCTGATGAAGTGCATGTGGATCTCCTGACGGGTGATGAAGAGTGCATCGAAGGATTCGAGTCTGAAGGCTTGCCGCCTCTAGCTGAGCCCTTGCTTAGCAACAGCTGTTGCCTAGCAACCGAGTCCTGCACGTTCATATACTGTACGTAGTGAAGGTTACAGAGCTGCTTGAACAAGTTTAGTGTAGCAGTGAGAGAGAGAAACAAACAGGCTGCAAATGAGAGTGTGCTCTGTGTGTTTCGTCAAGCCTGTTTTCAGTCTAAAACTCTCCTACAGTCCTCCAAGCTGTCCAGGAAGGGTTCGGGAGATGAAGATCTGGAGAAGGATGGGAAAGATGAGCAGAAGAGCGGATCAGAGGCTGGTGACCATGACAACAACATCCAGAACTCTTCAGACAAGACATGCAGTCAAGGGGTAAGAACACGTGAAGCAGCTGATCCCACCCTCACAGAATGAATGCACAGTAACAGGGATTTCATGAAATGACTAGTTACAATCTTTAACTAATTGCTGAATAGAGGTCTGCACGGGCTTTAAACTGAAGGGTGCAGGGTGAACAGCTATGAAAATTGTCGATAGGTGTAACTGTGTCTAACTGTGTCTACAGGTGTAACAGTGTAACATTGTCTACAGGTGTAACTGTGTCTACAGGTGTAACAGTGTCTACAGGTGTAACTGTCTACAGGTGTAACAGTGTCTACAGGTGTAACAGTGTCTACAGGTGTAACTGTCTACAGGTGTAACAGTGTCTACAGGTGTAACAGTGTCTACAGGTGTAACTGTCTACAGGTGTAACAGTGTCTACAGGTGGAGCAGTGTCTACAGGTGTAGCAGTGTCTACAGGTGTAACAGTGTCTACAGGTGTAACATTGTCTACAGGTGTAACTGTGTCTACAGGTGGAGCAGTGTCTACAGGTGTAACTGTCTACAGGTGTAGCAGTGTCTACAGGTGTAACAGTGTCTACAGGTGTAACAGTGTCTACAGGTGTAACTGTCTACAGGTGTAACAGTGTCTACAGGTGTAACAGTGTCTACAGGTGTAACTGTCTACAGGTGTAACAGTGTCTACAGGTGGAGCAGTGTCTACAGGTGTAGCAGTGTCTACAGGTGTAACAGTGTCTACAGGTGTAACATTGTCTACAGGTGTAACTGTGTCTACAGGTGGAGCAGTGTCTACAGGTGTAACAGTCTACAGGTGTAACAGTGTCTACAGGTGTAACTGTCTACAGGTGTAACAGTGTCTACAGGTGGAGCAGTGTCTACAGGTGTAACAGTGTCTACAGGTGTAACTGTCTACAGGTGTAACTGTCTACAGGTGTAACAGTGTCTACAGGTGTAACTGTCTACAGGTGTAACTGTCTACAGGTGTAACTGTCTACAGGTGTAGCAGTGTCTACAGGTGTAACTGTCTACAGGTGGAGCAGTGTCTACAGGTGTAATGGTGTCTACAGGTGTAATGGTGTCTACAGGTGTAATGGTGTCTACAGGTGAAATGGTGTCTACAGGTGTAATGGTGTCTACACGTGTAACAGTGTCTACAGGTGTAACTGTCTACAGGTGTAACAGTGTCTACAGGTGTAACTGTCTACAGGTGGAGCAGTGTCTACAGGTGTAGCAGTGTCTACTGGTGTAACTGTCAACAGGTGTAACAGTGTCTACAGGTGTAGCAGTGTCTACAGGTGTAGCAGTGTCTACAGGTGTAGCAGTGTCTACAGGTGTAACTGTCTACAGGTGGAGCAGTGTCTACTGGTGTAACTGTCAACAGGTGTAACAGTGTCTACAGGTGTAACTGTCTACAGGTGGAGCAGTGTCTACAGGTGTAGCAGTGTCTACTGGTGTAACTGTCAACAGGTGTAACAGTGTCTACAGGTGTAGCAGTGTCTACAGGTGTAGCAGTGTCTACAGGTGTAACTGTCTACAGGTGTAACAGTGTCTACAGGTGTAACAGTGTCTACAGGTGAAATGGTGTCTACAGGTGTAACTGTCTACAGGTGTAACAGTGTCTACAGGTGTAACGGTGTCTACAGGTGTAACGGTGTCTACAGGTGAAACGGTGTCTACAGGTGTAACAGTGTCTACAGGTGTAACAGATGTAACTGTTTACAGGTGTAACAGTGTCTACAGGTGTAACAGT
>NC_138228.1:125000-130000 GCF_964197995.2 Scardinius erythrophthalmus
CTGTACTATTATCCCGATGCTTATCCGTTCCTGTGTCGTGGGTTGGTTGTTTTCTAGCCTTTCTAGTGGCATGCTGTAGTTTCACATGTTGAAGATGTTCTTCTGTCTGTCCGTTCCTGATCACAGACACCCCTCTTCCACACAGTCCATTTTTATTTCTTATCTTTGTTTATATAAAGAATATATTCTATTTATTTTTGATGATAGTAAATGACACATCAGTGGTAAATTCACCAATGTGGTTTTCCTTCCTGTCGTTTAATTTTTATTGCCCTCATACATGTTGCATTTTCAAGGTTTGTAGCCACATGTAAACTTTTTTTCCTGTTTATTGACAAGAATTTTACAGAATAAACTCATTGGAATGCAAGTGGTGTTCTGTCGTGTCTTTATGTCTTAGTGTTCGATTCTAACATGCCTTTTTTAGGGTTTGTTGTGTTATTCTCTCGTCAGTGGGATGTTGGGACTGAATCAAGGCAGATCCTGTAATGTCTCCATCAGATCAAAGTTGCACTCGTTTCTAATGTTTTACATTTACATTAATGCATGTGGCAGACGCTTTTATCCAAAGCGACTTACACTGCATTTCAAGGTACACATTTTTACATTCTTATCAGTTCTTGCTTTCCCTGGGGATCGAACCCATGACCTTGGTGTTGCAAGTGCTGAGCTCTACTGTTGGCATTAGTGGAATCTCATTAGCATGGTGTAAATCATACTTATCTGACCGTTATCAGTTTGTAGCAGTAAATGAAGAGATGTCCCATTGAAGTTCAGTTTGGCGTACCACAAGGCTCAGTACTAGGACCGCTGCTGTTCACTCTGTACATGCTACCATTAGGAGATATCATTAGGAAGCATGGCATTAGCTTTCACTGTTATGCCGACGATACTCGGCTCTATATTTCTTCAAAACCTAACGAAACTTACAAATGCACAAAATTAACGGAATGCATAGCTGATATAAAAAACTGGATGACTCGTAATTTCCTACTTCTAAATTCTGAAAAAACAGAGATTCTAATTATTGGACAAAAAACTTCCTCATGTAATAACCTAGAATACTGTCTAACACTTGATGGCTGCTCTGTCAAGTCTTCGTCGTCGGTTAGGAACCTGGGTGGGTGTGTGTGTGTGTGGGGGGGTGTGCTCTTTGATACCAATCTTTCATTTGAAAGTCACGTGTCTAGTATCTGTAAAACCACATTTTTTCATCTTAAAATTATATATAAATTACGTCATAAGCTCTCAATGACAAATGCAGAACAATTAGTCCATGCGTTCATGACATCAAGGCTAGATTACTGTAATGCTATTATGGGTGGTTGTTAAAAACGCATCTCTTTGGCCTAGCATACACATAACACATTATAGACTAATACAGTATAATTCAATGTTAGACTGCCTAGATCAGGTCAGCCGGAACCGGGAACACTTCCCATAAATCCTGATGTACTCGTTACATCATAAGAAGAATGGCGTCTACTCTAATATTAGTCTCTCTGTTTATCCCGAGGTTTACCGCGACGACAGCGCAGTCCTGAAGTGTCCACTAGTCTCTATCCTGAGAAGGCCTCCCTCCTCTCCCTTACCTCTCTACAGATCAAGCGTTGTCGGGATAATTCCGGTTCGCGTGACTACGTGTAAGCAATAAAAATTTTGTATTATTAATTTTAAGGCCAGACAAGTAGTTTGTTGAGGGTTTGTTTGTAGGGAAGGACTACACGCCTGCGCACACATATTCAAATGCACATCCCTATAGACTGAACATGTAATACGCATGTGCACGCCATCAGCGTTCTCACGGGTTCACGTTTTTGAAGTTTGCGCAGAAAGAACTTAAGAGTCTTCTGTTAAAGCGGTGTTGATCATAACTAATGATCGTTGTGAATCAATCAAACTAACTTTAGCTGGACAATAACTTTATTCTAGAGCTGCTATAAAGCCAAAACACTTTAATTTCCTATTATCAATGTAAAGCTGCTTTGGAACAGTCTACATTGTTAAAAGCGCTATATAAATGATGATGACTTGACTTGACTATATTAAAATCACCAACAATTAGGACTTTATCTGCAGCCAGTACTAACTCTGATAGAAAATCAGCAAATTCTTTGATAAAGTCTGTATGGTGCCCTGGTGGCCTGTATACAGTAGCCAGCGCAAATCTCAAACGTGATTTATCATTTACACTATATATTGTTACATTAAGCACCAACACTTAAAAAGAATTATATTAGTAATTCTAAAAATATTACTATAAATTACAGCGACACCTCCCCCTTTGCCTTTCAGACGAGGCTCATGTTTATAACAGTAATCTTGAGGGGTTGATTCATTTAAAGTAATGCAATCGTTTGGTTTTAGCCAGGTTTCTGTCAAACACAGCACATCTAGGTTATAGTCTGTAATCATATCATTAACAATAAGTGCTTTTGAAGTAAGCGATCGAATATTCAGCAACCCGAGCTTTAGCATTTGTTCATCTGTGTTATATCTGTTTTTTATTTGTGAAGATATAATGAATACCATCTCTTTTCAACAGGTCAGATCTGCCCCAAAAACTTTTCCTATTGTCTATGAATTCTATATTATTTTGCGGACACCACTTTGACAACCAGCGATTGATTGCGGACAAATTACAGTGCCGGACATCGTACTTGCAAGTTCACACACCTATTTATCGTTAATTTTAGTGATCTCCGACTGGCGGAGTCGAACATCATTAGTGCCAACGTGAATAATAATTTGGAGAATTTACGATTAGCATTAGCCAGCACTTTTAAATTAGCTTTGATGTCAGGCGCTCTGGCTCCCGGCAAACATGTGACTATGGTGGCTGGTGTCTCTATTTTCACGTTTCGTGTGATCGAATCGCCAATAACTAGGGCACAGTCAACAGGACTCTCAGTGGGTGTTTCACTGAGCGGGGAGAACCTGTTTAATGTTGTTATCGGAACGGAAGTGCGGTGTTTTGTCCCGCGACTACAGCGTCTCACCATCACCCAGTTCCCCTGCTGCAGTAGATGTCTGTAGATGTGTGTGAGACTAGTGTGTGTGTACTGTAGATGTGTGTGTGTACGTAGATGTTTGTGAGACTGTAGATGTGTGTGAGTCTGTAGATGTGTGTGAGTCTGTAGATGTGTGTGTGTTAGTGTGACGATCCTGAGGCTAATGCTGCTTTAGAGGATAAAAATAGAAGAATATCAGCCGCACACACACTGAACACACACAGCAGCAGTGATGCGAACTAACAGCCTTCAACACACACACACACACACACACACACACTGTCGGCCTGGATGCGGGTCACACTGCGCTGCAGGGAAGAGACAGACTGTTTTTGTTTTCTTTGCCTCAATCTCTTAATGTGTTTCTATAGTATGTCATTCATTTTATCTTTCCTTTTCAATTACTTTGTATATTTAGTCTTGATATTTGTGTCAACTTCTGTCCACTGACAGACTGAAGAAACACAACAGCACGTGTGTGTTTGCCTGCCATCATGTGTGTGTGACAGAGTGCATGTGAAGGAGAGAGTGTGTGTGTGAGTGTGAAGGAGAGAGAGAGAGTGTGTGTGTGAGAGAGAGTGAGATAGTGTGTGTGTGTGTGTGTGTGAGAGAGAGTGTGTGTGTGAGAAAGAGAGAGAGTGAGAGAGTGTGTGTGAGAGAGAGAGTGAGAGAGTGTGTGTGTGAGAGAGAGAGTGAGATAGTGTGTGTGTGTGTGTGTGAGAAAGAGAGAGAGAGAGAGAGAGAGAGAGAGAGAGAGAGAGTGTGTGTGTGTGTGTGTGTGTGTGAGTGTGTGAGAGAGAGAGAGAGCGAGTGTGTGTGTGAGAGAGAGAGAGAAAGAGGCCGCCAGCGCTGTCACATCACATTCACACTCGCTTCAGTGGGACTCTGGAAAACATGGAGTTTCTCTGAGATCCTGCGCTTGATTCTGAAAGATGTTGTTCTTCTGTGCGGTTATGGGTGGACAATGAACTCAGACATTCACACTATTAACATCATCTTCAATCTAAACACTATTAACATCATCTTCAATCTAAACACTATTAACATCATCTTCAATCTAAACATTCAGCTTTTGTGTTGTTTTTAAAGGACTTATTCAAAGATGAAGGGTAGGAAGTAATTTAATGTACTTTATTTACACAAAGGTAAAAGTAATTACACCGAGATAAGTGATAAACATCAGTAGTGAGATCTGTGGCCGTGAGACTGGCGTTCATCGCGACGCTCCGGGAACTGACGCTCGCGACGCTCCGGAGCTCTGAGGGGAAACACACGCATGTTTATGAGTGTTCATGAAGCATCAAATCTGTGAGTTTCAACAAACAAAGTTAAACATTAATCTCAGTCACCGTCTGTCTCTGCGGCCGCGCGCTCTCCACTCCTGCACGGCGGGCGGCGGGTCGGGCGCGCGCTCTCGGTAGCGCTGGAAATGCGCGTCCGCGGGAGAGAAACGCGACGCAAACAACGCGTCATAGTCAGCGGCGCGAGACATGCTCTTCACGGGAACGGGTGCCTGGAGATTAGAGAATATACCAAACCGTTTCAGTGACAAGTAAACACGGCGCCCGAATTTATTAAGATGAAATCTCACCTGACTAAAGCCCAAAACACTAAACATCCACGTGACACGTGACGTGTAACTCTGTAATCCCTCCGCCACGCACACACTCACTCACTGAAGGTTCCGCTGGATTTTGTTCCCACGCCTCGCGATACACGCATCTTTTACTGAGACTCTTTATATCATTCTGTGAGTTGAGTTAAGTTGTTTGTTGCGATGTTTTTTTGAATGTCCAATAGAAGTATTTTGCATGTAAACTCTGTGTTTTTCCTGACATCTGGTGTGTTTCTCGGCTGGTCGGCGTTTAATGAATAATGCAGAAGCGTTGATCAGCGACACACCTGCGATCCTGCCGACATGTGAGTGACGAGTTTAATATTAATACTAGAAAACTAAACAATCAGTTCATCCATTATCATTATCTAAGA
>NC_138228.1:132500-137500 GCF_964197995.2 Scardinius erythrophthalmus
ACAGACTGCCAATATGCAAATTAGTTACAAACCTACACAGGTTCAGCAGACTCGTTTCAAGACAATAACTTATGTTTTACGCTTTGATCTTTAAAACTTTGCAGACTTTTTACATTCGCAAACAGCTTTATTACACAAAACATGATCATAATTGGAAAAGCATAAAGGGCCACTTTAAAGACCGTGGAAGTGAATGTTGGAATAGCTAATGCTCTGAGCTAGTTATTAAAAATGTGGTCAGACGTGAAACTGCTGTCTATCTAATGCTGTAAATGCTTGTAAAAACATCATGTATTTGTGGAGTAAACACTGGTTATTCGGAGTCGGGTATAACAGGTTTCAGAGATTCAGCCAAACGTCGTGATTCTGTCCTCAATGGACCCGTGTTGTTCGGTCTCGATGTTCTTCCACTCTTGCTCTTTTGTGCTCTACAACAGAGACTCATGAAGGGAGTAAATGATGACAGAATTATTATTACTTTGTTCAATCTGATCTGTGTGTGTAAGCTATCATGCAGTCCAGATTAAAAATTGATTCAGTCCTGTAACCAAACTGTGTTGTGTTTGTTGAAGTGACTCTAAGCTTCAGGAAAGTGTCACAGCTGTCCAGCGTTGAGTTTAACCTCCTGACCGATGTTCATTTTAACAGGTTAAAGCCTGAAGTAATCCATCCTCAAAATACCTTTTAAACTGACGATACACAAGCTGTGTGACATAATACGTGTAGATGCTTATCGCTATTTTGAGGATTAGAAGGTTAACATGATTAGCAATCGGACATGATCACGTTTCTGTCTGTCTGTTTTCGGGTCACTGTGTAAATGCAAGTAACGGTGTGTAACGGTGGCGGTTCATGATGTTAGAGACGTGTGGAGATCTGAACCCTGAGATCTGATTGGTTGATGAGTCTCCTGTCATGCATGTTTTCTGTGTTTCTGCTCATGAGTATCGGAGCAGTTTGACCTGCTGGAATGTGTGTGCTCCGCCCTCTCCCACAGTCTGCTCCAATCAGAGAGCAGCTCAGTGCTGTCAGAGGTCAGGTGTGGCTCCTGTGTGTGTGTGTGTGTGTGTGTGTGTGTGCAGGTAGAACCGCATTCCTACCACGGCTCATTCCTGCTCTGAGATTCAGGGAATGTTCTAGATGCTTTGGTGATGGGTGAGATTTACAAACAGCTGTGAATCACACGTGCCTCGTCATGTCTAAGGTTATTTTCGAGAGTGTCACTGCTTATATCGTGAAGCATGTTCATGCTTGTTGCTCTGTGTGTTCACGCGTGTTCTCCTGCGTGTTCGTTCGTGCGTGTTCTTCTGTGTGTTCATGCGTGTTCTGCGTGTTCACGCGTGTTGCTCTGTGTGTTCACGTGTGTTAATATTTGTTCCTCTGCGTGTTCCTCTGCGTGTTCCTCTGCGTGTTCCTCTGCGTGTTCCTCTGCGTGTTCCTCTGCGTGTTCCTCTGCGTGTTCCTCTGCGTGTTCACGCGTGTTGCTCTGTGTGTTCACGTGTGTTAATATTTGTTCCTCTGCGTGTTCCTCTGCGTGTTCCTCTGCGTGTTCCTCTGCGTGTTCCTCTGCGTGTTCCTCTGCGTGTTCCTCTGCGTGTTCCTCTGCGTGTTCATGCGTGTTCATGCGTGTTCATGCGTGTTCATGCGTGTTCATGCGTGTTCCTCTGCGTGTTCCTCTGCGTGTTCCTCTGCGTGTTCCTCTGCGTGTTCCTCTGCGTGTTCCTCTGCGTGTTCCTCAGCGTGTTCCTCAGTGTGTTTTCCTGCGTGTTCCCCTGCGTGTTCCCCTGCGTGTTCCCCTGCGTGTTCCTCTGCGTGTTCCCCTGCGTGTTCCTCTGCGTGTTCCTCTGCGTGTTCCTCTGCGTGTTCCTCTGCGTGTTCCTCTGCGTGTTCCTCTGCGTGTTCCTCTGCGTGTTCCTCAGCGTGTTCCTCAGTGTGTTTTCCTGCGTGTTCCCCTGCGTGTTCCCCTGCGTGTTCATGCGTGTTCCCCTGCGTGTTCCCCTGCGTGTTCCTCTGCGTGTTCCTCTGCGTGTTCCTCTGCGTGTTCCTCTGCGTGTTCCTCTGCGTGTTCACGCGTGTTAATGTTTGTTCCTCTGCGTGTTCATGCGTGTTCCTCTGCGTGTTCCTCTGTGTTCCTCTGCGTGTTCCTCTGCGTGTTCCTCTGTGTGTTCCTCTGCGTGTTCCTCTGCGTGTTCCTCTGTGTGTTCCTCTGTGTGTTCACGTGTGTTAATATTTGTTCCTCTGCGTGTTCCTCTGCGTGTCCATGTGTGTTCCTCAGCGTGTTCACGCGTGTTAATGTTTGTTCCTCTGCGTGTTCATGCGTGTTCCTCTGCGTGTTTCTCTGCGTGTTCCTCTGCGTGTTCATGCGTGTTCCTCTGCGTGTTCCTCTGCGTGTTCCTTTGCGTGTTCCTCAGCGTGTTCCTCAGTGTGTTCCCCTGCGTGTTCATGCGTGTTCCCCTGCGTGTTCCCCTGCGTGTTCCCCTGCGTGTTCCTCTGCGTGTTCCTCTGCGTGTTCCTCTGCGTGTTAATATTTGTTCCTCTGCGTGTTCCTCTGCGTGTTCCTCTGCGTGTCCATGTGTGTTCCTCTGCGTGTTCCTCTGCGTGTTCACGCGTGTTAATATTTGTTCCTCTGTGTGTTCCTCTGTGTGTTCCTCTGCGTGTCCATGCGTGTTCCTCTGCGTGTTCCTCTGCGTGTTCCTCTGCGTGTTCCTCTGCGTGTTCCTCTGCGTGTTCCTCAGCGTGTTCCTCAGTGTGTTCCTCTGCGTGTTCCTCTGCGTGTTCCTCTGCGTGTTCCTCAGCGTGTTCCTCAGCGTGTTCCTCAGCGTGTTCCTCAGCATGTTCCTCAGTGTATTCCCCTGCGTGTTCATGCGTGTTCCCCTGTGTGTTCCTCTGCGTGTTCCTCTGCGGGTTCCTCTGCATGTTCACGCGTGTTAATATTTGTTCCTCTGCGTGTTCCTCTGCGTGTCCATGTCAGTTCCTCTGCGTGTTCCTCTGCGTGTTCCTCTGCGTGTTCCTCTGCGTGTTCCTCTGCGTGTTCCTCTGCGTGTCCATGTGTGTTCCTCTGCGTGTTCCTCTGCGTGTCCATGTTTGTTGCTCTGCGTGTTCCTCAGCGTGTTCCTCAGTGTGTTCCTCAGTGTGTTCCTCTGCGTGTTCCTCTGCGTGTTCACGCGTGTTAATGTTTGTTCCTCTGCGTGTTCATGCGTGTTCCTCTGCGTGTTCCTCTGTGTTCCTCTGCGTGTTCCTCTGCGTGTTCCTTTGCGTGTTCCTCTGTGTGTTCCTCTGTGTGTTCACGTGTGTTAATATTTGTTCCTCTGCGTGTTCCTCTGCGTGTCCATGTGTGTTCCTCAGCGTGTTCACGCGTGTTAATGTTTGTTCCTCTGCGTGTTCATGCGTGTTCCTCTGCGTGTTCATGCGTGTTCCTCTGCGTGTTCCTCTGCGTGTTCCTCTGCGTGTTCCTCTGCGTGTTCCTCTGCGTGTTCCTCTGCGTGTTCCTCAGCGTGTTCCTCAGTGTGTTCCCCTGCGTGTTCATGCGTGTTGCCCTGCGTGTTCCCCTGCGTGTTCCTCTGCGTGTTCCTTTGCGTGTTCCTCTGCGTGTTCCTCTGCGTGTTCCTCTGCGTGTTCCTCTGCGTGTTCCTCTGCATGTTAATATTTGTTCCTCTCTGTGTTCCTCTGCGTGTCCATGTGTGTTCCTCTGCGTGTTCCTCTGCGTGTTCCTCTGCGTGTTCCTCTGCGTGTTCCTCTGCGTGTTCCTCTGCGTGTTCCTCTGCGTGTTCCCCTGCGTGTTCATGCGTGTTCCCCTGCGTGTTCCTCTGCGTGTTCCTCTGCGTGTTCCTCTGCGTGTTCCTCTGCGTGTTCCTCTGCGTGTTCCTCTGCGTGTTCCTCAGCGTGTTCCCCTGCGTGTTCATGCGTGTTCCCCTGCGTGTTCCTCTGCGTGTTCCTCTGCGTGTTCCCCTGCGTGTTCCTCTGCGTGTTCCTCTGCGTGTTCCTCTGCGTGTTCCTCTGCGTGTTCACGCGTGTTAATATTTGTTCCTCTGTGTGTTCCTCTGCGTGTCCATGTGTGTTCCTCTGCGTGTTCCTCTGCGTGTTCCTCTGCGTGTTCACGCGTTAATATTTGTTCCTCTGCGTGTTCCTCTGCGTGTTCCTCTGCGTGTTCCTCTGCGTGTTCCTCAGCGTGTTCCCCTGCGTGTTCATGCGTGTTCCCCTGCGTGTTCCCCTGCGTGTTCCTCTGCGTGTTCCTCTGCGTGTTCCTCTGCGTGTTCCTCTGCGTGTTCCTCAGCGTGTTCCCCTGCGTGTTCATGCGTGTTCCCCTGCGTGTTCCTCTGCGTGTTCCTCTGCGTGTTCCCCTGCGTGTTCCTCTGCGTGTTCCTCTGCGTGTTCCACTGCGTGTTCCTCTGCGTGTTCCTCTGCGTGTTCCTCTGCGTGTTCCTCTGCGTGTTCACGCGTGTTAATATTTGTTCCTCTGTGTGTTCCTCTGCGTGTCCATGTGTGTTCCTCTGCGTGTTCCTCTGCGTGTTCCTCTGCATGTTCACGCGTGTTAATATTTGTTCCTCTGCGTGTTCCTCTGCGTGTCCATGTGTGTTCCTCTGCGTGTTCCTCTGCGTGTTCCTCTGCGTGTCCATGTGTGTTCCTCTGCGTGTTCCTCTGCGTGTTCCTCTGCGTGTCCATGTGTGTTCCTCTGCGTGTTCCTCTGCCTGTCCATGTTTGTTCCTCTGCGTGTTCCTCAGCGTGTTCCTCAGTGTGTTCCTCTGCGTGTTCACGCGTGTTAATGTTTGTTCCTCTGCGTGTTCCTCTGCGTGTTCCTCTGCGTGTTCATCTGCGTGTTCCTCTGCGTGTTCCTCTGCGTGTCCATGTGTGTTCCTCTGCGTGTCCATGTGTGTTCCTCTGCGTGTCCATGTGTGTTCCTCTGCGTGTTCCTCTGCCTGTCCATGTTTGTTCCTCAGCGTGTTCCTCAGCGTGTTCCTCTGCGTGTTCCTCTGCGTGTTCCTCTGCGTGTTCCTCTGCGT
>NC_138228.1:142500-197500 GCF_964197995.2 Scardinius erythrophthalmus
TTACCCATCGTGCACTGCGGTCGCAGGTACATCATGTGATTGTTCGTAAGATTCATGCTAAGATTAAAGCATAAACTATATGATTTCACAGTAGATTTATAGTAGAAGAGACACGCAGAAAAGGAAACTCTTGTTTTGATATATATATGAATATATTATGTTAAAAATTATTACAATTATTAAAAATAAGTTATATTGTGGGCAATTTAAAGCATTAATTCACTTCACTATTTACTGATTTACTTCAGTCAGAACCTTACATTATTTCATTATTTACTTCGGGAAGTCGTCTTCATCGTCTCTGTCTTGTTGTCTGTAATCGATGAGACCACAGTTATAGATCTGTGTGAGAACAAACGCAGATATTAGAGGAAAACACTTGAGAATCCAGACCACAATCCAGACCACAATCCAGACCACAATCCAGATGTTTATTGAAACTCCTGCTGAAAAACGAGAGATTAGGAGAGATACAATCTGTATTGTGAAAAGCGCTATACAAAAATATACTTTATTTAGGAGATTCTTCCTCAGATCTTCCACAGTTTTGCTCCTCGTTTGATCGAGGCTGATTTAAGGATGTTTTCTCTTGAACACACACTTCTGGTCGGAGTTTGAGATGAAGCTCAGATTCACTCATTTGTTCCTCTGGCGTGTTATTGAACAGATTTGAACGAAATTATGTCGATTCTAGTAGCCAATCAGATGTTGACAAAAGCTTTGGCCTTTTCTGTGATCGTTCTCATCAGACGTCAGTAAAGAGTGTGTGACGTCTGAGACCTTTGAACGCATCAGGTGTACGCATTGCTGGTCTAGGATCAGTTTTCAGATTAGGTGATAGAGTTCTCGAAAGCGTCAAAGGTTTCTATTTACAATGTGTTTTTGCAGCGTTGAGCAATGTAGCCAATCACAGACATGTCTGTTAATCTCAATGGCCAATCAGAGGTGCTTCAGTTAGAACCCACTCATCGCTTGAGACGAGTTTTCGTGCAGTGCTGATTCTGCAGATCCTCGTTATAACACACAGTGTAATACACATGTAAATAAGACATTCATTGATATAGCGGAGCTTTTCTGAGATCGTGAGCTACAGCTTTTAGTGATCATAAAGGAAGCGCTTTCAAGGCAATAACCCATTCTGAATTTGAATAAATCTTGTTTTTCATGCTTGACCATCGAAATTGTAATGATTGACACAGTAATTATAGGCATGGACACCGATATGATCTGTTGAAGTAGATTATGGCCAGAACTCGCTCTGTAACCCAATGGTTATTTATGATCGGCTGCCATGTCGAATCTCACACACAGTATTCTTGCTGTTCTGTGAAAATGAACAGTGGTTTGTGGATTAGTTTTTAAGGGAAGCGCATGAAGAGTGTGTTCACCCTCCGCCTATGAAAAGCGTTTAACCCGCAGTGTGTCGTTCGTCAGGAATCGGGCCGTGAAACTCCTTCGGGAAACCAGGCGTCCAGCTTTAACGGAACCGATGATGAGAAGATCTCGATCGGCCCAGAGAACGAGGCGCTGAAGAGTGAGGTGGAGCAGAGGTGAGACACACACACACACACACACACACACACACACACACACACACACACATATATACATACACATATACACACACACACATACAGTGGGGAGAACAAGTATTTGATACACTGCCGATTTTGCATACTTACAAAGCATGTAGAGGCTTTAATTTTTATCATAGGTACTCTTCAGTTGTGAGTGATGGAATCTAAAACAAAAATCCAAAAAATCACATTGTATGATTTTTCAATAATTAATTTGAATTTTATTGCATGACATAAGTTTTTTGATCACCTACTAACCAGTAAGAATTCCGGCTCTCACAGACCTGTTAGTTTTTCTTTAAGAAGCCCTCCTGTTCTCCACTCATTACCTGTAATAACTGCACCTGTTTGAACTTGTTACCTGTATAAAAGACACCTGTCCACACACTCAATCAAACAGACTCCAACCTCTCCACAATGGCCAAGACCAGAGAGCTGTGTAAGGACATCAGGGATAAAACTGTAGATCTGCACAAGGCTGGGATGGGCTACAGGACAATAGGCACGCAGCTTGGTGAGATGGCAACAACTGTTGGCGCAATTATTAGAAAATGGAAGAAGTTCAAGATGACAGTCAATCTCCCTCGGTCTGGGGCACCATGCAAGATCTCACCCCGTGGGGCATCAATGATCATGAGGAAGGTGAGGGATCAGCCCAGAACTACACGGCAGGACCTGCTCAATGATCTGAAGAGAGCTGGGACCACAGTCTCAAAGAAAACCATTAGTAACACACTACGCCGTCATGGATTAAAATCCTGCAGCGCACTGGGTCTTCCAGCATGACAATGACCCGAAACACACAGCCAGGGCAACTAAGGAGTGGCTCCGTAAGAAGCATCTCAAGGTCCTGGAGTGGCCTAGCCAGTCTCCAGACCTGAACCCAATAGAAAATCTTTGGAGGAGCTGAAAGTCCGTATTGCCCAGCGACAGCCCCGAAACCTGAAGGATCTGCAGAAGGTCTGTATGGAGGAGTGGGCCAGAATCCCTGCAGTGTGTGCAAACCTGGGCAAGAACTACAGGAAACGTATGATCTCTGCAATTGCAAACAAAGGTTTCTGTACCAAATATTAAGTTCTGCTTTTCTGATGTATCAAATACTTATGTCATGCAATAAAATGCAAATTAATTACTTAAAAATCATACAATGTGATTTTCTGGATTTTTGTTTTAGATTCCGTCTCTCACAGGTGAAGAGTACATATGATAAAAATTACAGACCTCTACATGCTTTGTAAGTGGGAAAACCTGCAAAATCAGCAGTGTATCAAATACTTGTTCTCCCCACTGTATACACACACACACACACATATATATACACACACACACAGACACACACACGCATATATATATATATATATATCTATATATCTATATATATATATATATATATATATACACACACACACTCACACACTCATATCCTATATATACTATACTCCAGTCAGTGCATCGTGTCTCACTGTATCAGAGAGATTTATCCTTCTCAAGTGCAGACCTGATCCTGAACTCACAGTGTGTGTGTGTGTGTGAGTGACAGTAAGAAGTGAACTCGCAGTGATCAGTGTGTGTGTGTGTGTGTGTGTGTGTGTGTGTGTGTGTGTGTGTGACCGTAAGAACTGAACTCACAGTGATCTGTGCGTGTGTGTGTGTGTATGTGACAGTAAGAAGTGAACTTGCAGTGATCTGTGTGTGTGTGTGTGTGTGATGGTAGGAAGTGTGAGCTGGAGCTACAGGCGCTGAGGGAGAGTAACGCTCGTCTACAGGAGGCGCTGGAGGAGGAGAAGATCAGCGCTGAGAACTGGAGTCGTCGAGTGACCAAGAGCCAGGAGGAGGAGAACCAGCTGAGGAACCAGGTGAGACACGAGAGCCTGAGGAACACACACACACACACACACGCACACGCACACACACACTGGAGGACGTGAGGAGTGTGAGATTAACACTGACTTGCTCAGGGTTAATCTATCTCAAGCTAGGTTTATATTCGCTGCGTCCGCACGAGTGTGAAGGTGCGCACGGCAAAAATGGCGGTGTGGGCGGTCGTGCGTGTTGGGTGCGCAAGGCCCAATTTTGCTTGCCGGTGTGCACGGCTTTTTTTGTAACAGCACGTGCGGCTACGCATCCATGAGCTCGCTCTGCTCAGTCGGCGTAGGCTCGCTCTGCTCAGTCGCCGTAGGCTCGCTCTGCTCAGTCGGTGTAGGCTCGCTCTGCTCAGTCGCCGTAGGCTCGCTCTGCTCAGTCGGTGTAGGCTCGCTCTGCTCAGTCGCCGTAGGCTCGCTCTGCTCAGTCGCCGTAGGCTCGCTCTGCTCAGTCGGCGTAGGCTCGCTCGCTCTGCTCAGTCGGCGTAGGCTCGCTCTGCTCAGTCGCCGTAGGCTCGCTCTGCTCAGTCGGCGTAGGCTCGCTCGCTCTGCTCAGTCGGCGTAGGCTCGCTCGCTCTGCTCAGTCGCCGTAGGCTCGCTCTGCTCAGTCGCCGTAGGCTCGCTCTGCTCAGTCGCCGTAGGCTCGCTCTGCTCAGTCGGCGTAGGCTCGCTCGCTCTGCTCAGTCGCCGTAGGCTCGCTCTGCTCAGTCGCCGTAGGCTCGCTCTGCTCAGTCGGCGTAGGCTCGCTCGCTCTGCTCAGTCGGCGTAGGCTCGCTCGCTCTGCTCAGTCGCCGTAGGCTCGCTCTGCTCAGTCGCCGTAGGCTCGCTCGCTCTGCTCAGTCGGCGTAGGCTCGCTCGCTCTGCTCAGTCGGCGTAGGCTCGCTCGCTCTGCTCAGTCGGCGTAGGCTCGCTCTGCTCAGTCGCCGTAGGCTCGCTCTGCTCAGTCGGCGTAGGCTCGCTCTGCTCAGTCGCCGTAGGCTCGCTCTGCTCAGTCGCCGTAGGCTCGCTCTGCTCAGTCGCCTTAGGCTCGCTCTGCTCAGTCGCCGTAGGCTCGCTCGCTCTGCTCAGTCGCCGTAGGCTCGCTCTGCTCAGTCGCCTTAGGCTCGCTCTGCTCAGTCGCCGTAGGCTCGCTCTGCTCAGTCGCCTTAGGCTCGCTCTGCTCAGTCGGCGTAGGCTCGCTCTGCTCAGTCGGCGTAGGCTCGCTCTGCTCAGTCGGCGTAGGCTCGCTCTGCTCAGTCGGCGTAGGCTCGCTCTGCTCAGTCGCCGTAGGCTCGCTCTGCTCAGTCGCCGTAGGCTCGCTCTGCTCAGTCGCCTTAGGCTCGCTCTGCTCAGTCGCCGTAGGCTCGCTCGCTCTGCTCAGTCGCCGTAGGCTCGCTCTGCTCAGTCGCCTTAGGCTCGCTCTGCTCAGTCGCCGTAGGCTCGCTCTGCTCAGTCGCCTTAGGCTCGCTCTGCTCAGTCGGCGTAGGCTCGCTCTGCTCAGTCGGCGTAGGCTCGCTCTGCTCAGTCGGCGTAGGCTCGCTCTGCTCAGTCGCCGTAGGCTCGCTCGCTCTGCTCAGTCGGCGTAGGCTCGCTCGCTCTGCTCAGTCGCCGTAGGCTCGCTCTGCTCAGTCGCCTTAGGCTCGCTCTGCTCAGTCGCCGTAGGCTCGCTCTGCTCAGTCGCCGTAGGCTCGCTCGCTCTGCTCAGTCGGCGTAGGCTCGCTCGCTCTGCTCAGTCGCCGTAGGCTCGCTCTGCTCAGTCGCCTTAGGCTCGCTCTGCTCAGTCGCCGTAGGCTCGCTCTGCTCAGTCGGCGTAGGCTCGCTCTGCTCAGTCGCCGTAGGCTCGCTCTGCTCAGTCGCCGTAGGCTCACTCGCTCTGCTCAGTCGGCGTAGGCTCGCTCGCTCTGCTCAGTCGCCGTAGGCTCGCTCTGCTCAGTCGCCGTAGGCTCGCTCTGCTCAGTCGCCGTAGGCTCGCTCTGCTCAGTCGGCGTAGGCTCGCTCTGCTCAGTCGCCGTAGGCTCGCTCTGCTCAGTCGGCGTAGGCTCGCTCTGCTCAGTCGGCGTAGGCTCGCTCTGCTCAGTCGCCTTAGGCTCGCTCTGCTCAGTCGCCGTAGGCTCGCTCTGCTCAGTCGCCGTAGGCTCGCTCTGCTCAGTCGCCGTAGGCTCGCTCTGCTCAGTCGGCGTAGGCTCGCTCTGCTCAGTCGCCTTAGGCTCGCTCTGCTCAGTCGCCGTAGGCTCGCTCTGCTCAGTCGCCGTAGGCTCGCTCTGCTCAGTCGCCGTAGGCTCGCTCGCTCTGCTCAGTCGGCGTAGGCTCGCTCGCTCTGCTCAGTCGGCGTAGGCTCGCTCGCTCTGCTCAGTCGGCGTAGGCTCGCTCGCTCTGCTCAGTCGCCGTAGGCTCGCTCTGCTCAGTCGGCGTAGGCTCGCTCTGCTCAGTCGCCGTAGGCTCGCTCTGCTCAGTCGCCGTAGGCTCGCTCTGCTCAGTCGGCGTAGGCTCGCTCTGCTCAGTCGCCGTAGGCTCGCTCTGCTCAGTCGGCGTAGGCTCGCTCTGCTCAGTCGCCTTAGGCTCGCTCTGCTCAGTCGGCGTAGGCTCGCTCTGCTCAGTCGGTGTAGGCTCGCTCTGCTCAGTCGCCGTAGGCTCGCTCTGCTCAGTCGCCGTAGGCTCGCTCTGCTCAGTCGCCTTAGGCTCGCTCTGCTCAGTCGCCGTAGGCTCGCTCTGCTCAGTCGGCGTAGGCTCGCTCTGCTCAGTCGCCGTAGGCTCGCTCTGCTCAGTCGCCGTAGGCTCGCTCTGCTCAGTCGCCGTAGGCTCGCTCTGCTCAGTCGCCGTAGGCTCGCTCTGCTCAGTCGCCGTAGGCTCGCTCTGCTCAGTCGCCGTAGGCTCGCTCGCTCTGCTCAGTCGGCGTAGGCTCGCTCGCTCTGCTCAGTCGCCGTAGGCTCGCTCTGCTCAGTCGCCGTAGGCTCGCTCTGCTCAGTCGCCGTAGGCTCGCTCTGCTCAGTCGGCGTAGGCTCGCTCTGCTCAGTCGCCGTAGGCTCGCTCTGCTCAGTCGGCGTAGGCTCGCTCTGCTCAGTCGCCTTAGGCTCGCTCTGCTCAGTCGCCGTAGGCTCGCTCTGCTCAGTCGCCGTAGGCTCGCTCTGCTCAGTCGCCGTAGGCTCGCTCTGCTCAGTCGCCGTAGGCTCGCTCTGCTCAGTCGCCGTAGGCTCGCTCTGCTCAGTCGGCGTAGGCTCGCTCTGCTCAGTCGGCGTAGGCTCGCTCGCTCTGCTCAGTCGCCGTAGGCTCGCTCTGCTCAGTCGCCATAGGCTCGCGCTTCTCAGTCGCCGTAGGCTCGCTCTGCTCAGTCGGCGTAGGCTCGCTCGCTCTGCTCAGTCGCCATAGGCTCGCGCTTCTCAGTCGCCGTAGGCTCGCTCTGCTCAGTCGCCGTAGGCTCGCTCTGCTCAGTCGCCGTAGGCTCGCTCTGCTCAGTCGCCGTAGGCTCGCTCTGCTCAGTCGCCGTAGGCTCGCTCGCTCTGCTCAGTCGGCGTAGGCTCGCTCGCTCTGCTCAGTCGCCGTAGGCTCGCTCTGCTCAGTCGCCGTAGGCTCGCTCTGCTCAGTCGCCGTAGGCTCGCTCTGCTCAGTCGGCGTAGGCTCGCTCTGCTCAGTCGCCGTAGGCTCGCTCTGCTCAGTCGGCGTAGGCTCGCTCTGCTCAGTCGCCTTAGGCTCGCTCTGCTCAGTCGCCGTAGGCTCGCTCTGCTCAGTCGCCGTAGGCTCGCTCTGCTCAGTCGCCGTAGGCTCGCTCTGCTCAGTCGGCGTAGGCTCGCTCTGCTCAGTCGGCGTAGGCTCGCTCTGCTCAGTCGGCGTAGGCTCGCTCGCTCTGCTCAGTCGCCGTAGGCTCGCTCTGCTCAGTCGCCATAGGCTCGCGCTTCTCAGTCGCCGTAGGCTCGCTCTGCTCAGTCGGCGTAGGCTCGCTCGCTCTGCTCAGTCGCCATAGGCTCGCGCTTCTCAGTCGCCGTAGGCTCGCTCGCGCTGCAGAGTCAGGCAAAAGTATAAACAAGGCTTCAGTCGGTCAAGCTTCACCGCAGTTTCACAGAATCAGAGATTAGAAGGAGACGTTTGCGTTTGTGCTCGTCCTTTGTGATTGACTGAGCTGAAATATTGAGCATTGGGTTATTAGCTCAAGTGTGTTATTGAAGAGCTGTAACGGGGTGTGTGTGTGTGTGTGTAGATCTCAGAGCTGGAGCTGCAGTGTAAAGAGGTGAATCTGGAGAAAGAGAGGAATGTTCAGCTGACGCTCAGAATTCAAGAGTTGGAATCAGATCTGCAGGAAAAACAACAGGTGAGCCAAACACACACACACACACGTGCCACATCATTCTGCCGTGAGTGCTCTTACAAACACGTATGATGCTGTTTTTCAGGAGCTTGAGAACCTTTGCAAACAGGCAGAAATCATCCCTCAGCTCATGGCAGAGTGTGAAAACCTCACAGGCAAACTACAGGTGAACAGCAGCACAAACACACACGTTCATTCCTCAAACGTATGTTCATATGGCAAGCCAAAAGGCTCAGAAATACGGCATAGCTAAATCGCGTTTAAAGCCAAACGCCGTCAAATACGGCGTTTTAAACCGTATTGGACGCCGTAAAATACGCCGTTGTAATTACAAACACCGTAAAAGACGCGCGAAATACGTCAATGATGCCGTATTTGACGGCGTTTTAGTGTGCATGGAAAGCGCCGCTTTTTACGCCGTTCATCTCGCCATATGACGCCGTAAAAAACGCCGTTTTAGTTGCACAGAGCTCGCGCTATTTTACGGCGTTTTGCTTATAGTATAATGAGACACTGATTTCTACAGCCAGTAAGTTTGAACTGTTCTCTCCCAATCAATGATAAACTGAGTCAGACCAGACGAATTCAGCACGGATCATTTATTCCAATTCTTATGCTCATATATGAGGAGTTATTAAACAAGGAAAAGAATCCAGGGCGTATTGGCTTAACTCGGCACATTTCCATCTAAGTGCTGAATAACACAAAATATTGATATAACCCATAGAATGCCCTATGAATTTATTTGTGTTTTAAATAGGCCTATTTGAAAAAAAAATAAGACGAATGTATTTTTTGCCATTTCTAAAAAATGTGGCAGGTTTGTTGGTAGGTCTATAAGTTAAATAGTGTTCCGATTTTTGTAGGCTAATTAAATTCGTGTTTTATTCATAATACATTGATTATATATTCATTAAATAACATTATTACATTTCGTTATATCCAATATATTTTTGTAAAATGAAGATTCAAATATTTTGCCCTTTCGATCGTCCAGTTCATAGTGAAATAAACGACTTGGGGAAAAAAGTCAACCGTTTGTGGGTATAGAAGTTCAGTGAGTACAAAGCCGTTTTTAAAATACGAATTTTGAAATAATTTCCGTCATTTTAAAAGATAAAACATAAGGTGCAAGGGAGCAAACTCGGCAAATGACAATAAATAAATAAATAAATAAAAAGAACATAGCCTAGTTATTTCTTTCCCACATTTGAGTCATTATTCTTAAAATAAATGTAAATTATGCTTGCAACAATAGCTGTAGGTTAATTGGCCTGGATGAGTGTGGTTGGCCTAATATTGTGTGTTGTGATGACCTGCATTATAATGACCGGCATTATATAATTTGTGAATATTTGTAAAAATTCGTGAAAGAGTTGGAAAATTGACAGTTCTGTCGATGTTTTGCCCAGGCAGGGTTAGTTAAGTAAATCTAAAACTATTAAAAAACATTTAAATGCTAATCGAAATAAACCTGAAATAAAGGAAAATATAGCCTAACTATTAGTTGAAAAACTTAAACTAAACGGAAATGAGAAATGTTTTTTTTTTATCAACAAACTGGATTCATTTCGGGGTTTTTTTTTTTCCTGCCACCTTCAACCGACGCGATCTTCCATTCATTAACCGACAAGATTATGTTACGGTAAATTAAAATTAAATTAAATTAGAATGAACAAGTGACTGTTTCCAGGGGTTTAGTTTTAGCCTGCATGTAAAATAGCAGCAATAGAATAGGTCATCGTCACCGTATTCACCTGTAGTGCTTCTGTGAACAGGTAAAAAACAGGATAACATCCATAACTCTATAGGCTACTGTCTGTTTCTCAACTGGTTTTGTGACAGTGTTTAATTTGTAAAGTGGGAGGTTCCGGAGCACAGAGGGGGAGTGGATCCGGCTACTCAAAACGGGGCTTGGAGGTAACGGAACAAAAAAAAATTACAAGCTTCTCTGCAGGGGCGGCGCCAGAGAATTTTTAACGCATGTGTTGAGGGGGTGCTAGATCATTGACAGGGGGAGCTGCGCAAAACTTGGCCACTAAATATTTAATATTCAGTTATTTTAATGATCACAATTAAAGTTTTATTAAATTGAACAAGCGGAACATTCAGCATTCAACAATCAAATAAAAGATGTAGACTATTATTAATAATAATGTTATATCAACATAATATCTCGTTATTTCGACATAATATGTGTGCGTGCAACAAGCAAGATGTGCATTTGTAAATCCGGTGACGCATGCATTGATTTTTAATGGATTACATAATCAGAGAGTAGCCTTTTTCTTTTTCTTTTTTTTTAAATTTTGAATTATTTCGTTTAAAGACATTTCAAGCTTTGTGTATTTAATGTATTTCTTATGTCTTTGTGAGGCATACACTGAGTTTCGTTAAGTTAGGATGAGATGCGCTCCAGTTAACGTGCAATGCAAGTGACCACGCGGGCGCCTCCATTATTATATTGTCCATTATATTTGAATCCAGGCATTAAATCCAGGCAATTGGTTGATGAAAAATTTATTAAAATTAAGATACAATTTATACAAAACGAAATTCACTTTAAAGAAAGGCTTTTTACAAATCAAAACTTAATGAAGTGGTCAAAATCATGTCTGAACCACTCCATGTCTCATATTGCGCATCCTATCTTATTCGTGCTGTTCACTTTTCATAAGTCAACATAAATGGAAAAAAATAACATTATAATATTTTAACAAATATGAAACTAATTGCACTTATTTAATGGCTACAACAGTATAGTAGGCCTACAGACTCTCTATTTGTACAAATTGCTGCACATTCATTTAATTCTGAATTTTGCATGCACAAGTTAAAAAGGCATTTGTTCAAATCAAGTTCACGGATAATTGTGCGTGCATTTATTAATCATTATGATACTAAAATCATAGCAAAGTGGGCTATGCTATGTACAAAAAAAATCAGATGAGCCCAGAACGCAATTACACGTTAAGTATTTCCCCCCCATAGAAAACCATTATAAGAACGCTTAATGTGGCTTAATGCAGATTAGAATGTCCCCTTATTATGGCGAAATAACGAGATATTATGTCTATACTGCTGTTTCCACCATGGTCTACACATTCTTGATCAGCGGAAACGATTTTTGCTTGTTTGGGATCTGACTGGCCAGCGTATTTGAAAAAGTTAAGCAAACTTTGCTGTCTTTTTGACATTTTTCCCCTGAGTGAAACGATCGATTAAAATTAAGCCCTGTGTGACACCCTTTTAAAATGTGAAAATCCTATTAATTTTGCTTTATTGATTTGAATGTTCTTTAATATTTTATTTAATTTCAGTTTATTATTTAGCTTGGATTATTTTAATAGCCTACATAAAATTAATAATTCCTTGGGAGCATATGAATTGGATTACCACAAATGATCCGTGCTGAATTCGTCTGGTCTGACTCAGTTTATCATTGATTGGGAGAGAACAGTTCAAACTTACTGGCTGTGGAAATCAGTGGGCGTGTCTCATTATACTATAAGCAAAACGCCGTAAAATAGCGCGCGCTCTGTGCAACCAAAACGGCGTTTTTTACGGCGTCATATGGCGAGATGAACGGCGTAAAAAGCGGCGCTTTCCATGCACACTAAAACGCCGTCAAATACGGCGTCATTGACGTATTTTGCGCGTCTTTTACGCCGTTTGTAATTACAACGGCGTATTTTACGGCGTCCAATACGGTTTAAAACGCCGTATTTGACGGCGTTTGGCTTTAAACGCGATTTATCTATGGCGTATTTCTGAGCCTCTTGGCTTGCCATATGTTCATTCCTCAAACGCGTGTTCATTTCTCAAACGCGCGTTCATTCCTCAAACGCGTATTCCTTCTCAAACGTGTTAATTTCTCAAACGTGTTCATTCCTCAAACGCGTATTCATTCTCAAACGTGTTCATTCCTCAAACGCGTTCATTCCTCAAACGCGTATTCATTTCTCAAACGTGTTCATTCCTCAAACGCATGTTCATTCCTCAAACGTGTGTTCATTCTTCAAACGCGTATTCATTCTCAAACGTGTTCATTCCTCAAAAAGCGTTCATTCCTAAAAATGCGTGTTCATTCCTCAAACGCACGTTCATTCCTCAAACGCACGTTCATTCCTCAAACGCGCGTTCATTCCTCAAACGCATGTTCATTCCTCAAACGTGTGTTCATTCCTCAAACGCGTATTCATTCTCAAACGTGTTCATTCCTCAAAAAGCGTTCATTCCTAAAAACGCGTGTTCATTCCTCAAACGCGTGTTCATTCCTCAAACGCGTTCATTCCTCAAACGCGTTCATTCCTCAAACGCGCGTTCATTCCTCAAACGCGCGTTCATTCCTCAAACGCGCGTTCATTCCTCAAACGCGCGTTCATTCCTCAAACGCGCGTTCATTCCTCAAACGCGCGTTCATTCCTCAAACGCGCGTTCATTCCTCAAACGCGCGTTCATTCCTCAAACGCGCGTTCATTCCTCAAACGCGCGTTCATTCCTCAAACGCGCGTTCATTTCTCAAACGCGCGTTCATTTCTCAAACGCGCGTTCATTCCTCAAACGCGCGTTCATTCCTCAAACGCGCGTTCATTCCTCAAACGCGCGTTCATTCCTCAAACGCGCCTTCATTCCTCAAACGCGCGTTCATTCCTCAAACGCGCGTTCATTCCTCAAACGCGCGATCATTGTCAAACGTGTTCATTCCTCAAACGCGCGATCATTCTTAAACGTGCGATCATTCCTCAAACGCGTTCATTCCTCAAACGCGTATTCATTCTCAAACGTGTTCATTCCTCAAACATGTTCATTCCTCAAACACGTGTTCATTCCTCAAACATATTCATTCCTCAAACGCGTGTTCATTCCTCAAACGTGTATTCATTTTCAAACACGTGTTCATTTCTCAAACGCGTATTCATTCCTCAAACGCGTGTTCATTCCTCAAACGCGTATTCCTTCTCAAACGCGTATTCCTTCTCAAACGCGTGTTCATTCCTCAAACGCGTATTCCTTCTCAAACGCGTATTCCTTCTCAAACGCGTATTCATTCTCAAACACGTTCATTCCTCGCATGTTCATTCCTCAAACGCGTGTTCATTCCTCAAACGCGTGTTCATTCCTCAAACGCGTGTTCATTCCTCAAACGCGTTCATTTCTCAAATGCGTTCATTCCTTAAACGTGTATTCATTTTCAAACACGTGTTCCTTCTCAAACACGTTCATTTCTCAAACACGTGTTCATTCCTCAAACATATTCATTCCTCAAACGCGTGTTCATTCCTCAAACGCGTGTTCATTCCTCAAACGCGTGTTCATTCCTCAAACGCGTTCATTTCTCAAATGCGTTCATTCCTTAAACGTGTATTCATTTTCAAACACGTGTTCCTTCTCAAATACGTTCATTTCTCAAACACGTATTCAGTCCTCAAACGCGTTCATTCCTCAAACGCGTGTTCATTCCTCAAACACGTGTTCATTCCTCAAACATATTCATTCCTCAAACGCATATTCCTTCTCAAACGCGTATTCATTCTCTCAAACACGTGTTCATTCCTCAAACATATTCATTCCTCAAACGCATATTCCTTCTCAAACGCGTATTCATTCTCTCAAACGCGTGTTCATTCCTCAAACATATTCATTCCTCAAACGCATATTCCTTCTCAAACGCGTGTTCATTCCTCAAACGCGTGTTCATTTCTCAAACGCGTGTTCATTCCTCAAACGCGTTCATTCCTCAAACGCGTGTTCATTCCTCAAACACGTGTTCATTCCTCAAACATATTCATTCCTCAAACGCATATTCCTTCTCAAACGCGTATTCATTCTCTCAAACACGTGTTCATTCCTCAAACATATTCATTCCTCAAACGCATATTCCTTCTCAAACGCGTGTTCATTCCTCAAACGCGTGTTCATTTCTCAAACGCGTGTTCATTCCTCAAACGCGTTCATTCCTCAAACGCGTGTTCATTCCTCGCGTGTTCATTCCTCAAACGCGTTCATTTCTCAAACGCGTGTTCATTCCTCAAACGCGTTCATTCCTTGCGTGTTCATTCCTCAAACGCGTTCATATCTCAAACACGTGTTCATTCCTCAAACGCGTTCATTCCTCAAACGCGTGTTCATTCCTCAAACGCGTTCATTCCTCAAACGCGTGTTCATTCCTCGCGTGTTCATTCCTCAAACGCATTCATTCCTCAAACGCGTTCATTCCTCAAACGCGTGTTCATTCCTCAAACGCGTTCATTCCTCAAACGCGTGTTCATTCCTCGCGTGTTCATTCCTCAAACGCATTCATTCCTCAAACGCGTTCATTCCTCAAACGCATTCATTCCTCAAACGCGTTCATTCCTCAAACGCGTGTTCATTCCTCAAACGCGTGTTCATTCCTCAAACGCGTTCATTCCTTGCGTGTTCATTCCTCAAACACGTTCATTCCTCAAACGCGTGTTCATTCCTCAAACGCGTGTTCATTTCTCGCGTGTTCATTCCTCAAATGCGTGTTCATTCCTCAAATGCGTGTTCATTCCTCAAACGCGTTCATTCCTCAAACGCGTGTTCATTCCTCAAACGCGTGTTCATTTCTCAAACGCGTGTTCATTCCTCAAATGCGTGTTCATTCCTCAAACGCGTGTTCATTCCTCGCGTGTTCATTCCTCAAACGCGTGTTCATTCCTCGCGTGTTCATTCCTCAAACGCGTTCATTTCTCAAACGCGTTCATTCCTTGCGTGTTCATTCCTCAAACGCGTTCATTTCTCAAACGCGTGTTCATTCCTCAAACGCGTTCATTCCTCAAACGCGTGTTCATTCCTCAAACGCGTTCATTTCTCAAACGCGTGTTCATTCCTCAAACGCGTTCATTCCTCAAACGCGTTCATTCCTCAAACGCGTTCATTCCTCAAACGCGTGTTCATTCCTCAAACGCGTGTTCATTTCTCAAATGCGTTCATTCCTCAAACGTGTATTCATTTTCAAACACGTGTTCCTTCTCAAACACGTTCATTTCTCAAACACGTGTTCATTCCTCAAACATATTCATTCCTCAAACGCGTGTTCATTCCTCAAACGCGTTCATTTCTCAAACGCGTGTTCATTCCTCAAACGCGTGTTCATTCCTCAAACGCGTTCATTTCTCAAACGCGTGTTCATTCCTCAAACGCGTTCATTTCTCAAACGCGTGTTCATTCCTCAAACGCGTGTTCATTCCTCAAACGCGTTCATTTCTCAAACGCGTGTTCATTCCTCAAACGCGTTAATTTCTCAAATGCGTTCATTCCTCAAACGCGTGTTCATTCCTCAAATGCGTTAATTTCTCAAATGCGTTCATTCCTCAAACGTGTATTCATTTTCAAACACGCGTTCATTTCTCAAACGCGTATTCATTCTCAAACGCGTGTTCATTCCTCAAACGCGTTCATTCCTCAAACGCGTGTTCATTCCTCGCGTGTTCATTCCTCAAACGCGTTCATTTCTCAAACGCGTGTTCATTCCTCAAACGCGTTCATTTCTCAAACGCGTGTTCATTCCTCAAACGCGTTCATTCCTTGCGTGTTCATTCCTCAAACGCGTTCATTTCTCAAACGCGTGTTCATTCCTCAAACGCGTTCATTCCTCAAACGCGTTCATTCCTCAAACGCGTGTTCATTCCTCAAACGCGTTCATTCCTCAAATGCGTGTTCATTCCTCAAACGCGTTCATTCCTCAAACGCGTGTTCATTCCTCAAACGCGTGTTCATTCCTCAAACGCGTTCATTCCTTGCGTGTTCATTCCTCAAACACGTTCATTTCTCAAACGCGTTCATTCCTCAAACGCGTTCATTCCTCAAACGCGTGTTCATTCCTCAAACGCATGTTCATTTCTCGCGTGTTCATTCCTCAAATGCGTGTTCATTCCTCAAACGCGTTCATTCCTCAAACGCGTGTTCATTCCTCAAACGCGTGTTCATTTCTCAAACGCGTGTTCATTCCTCAAATGCGTGTTCATTCCTCAAACGCGTGTTCATTCCTCAAACGCGTGTTCATTTCTCAAACGCGTGTTCATTCCTCAAATGCGTGTTCATTCCTCAAATGCGTGTTCATTCCTCAAACGCGTGTTCATTCCTCGCGTGTTCATTCCTCAAACGCGTGTTCATTCCTCGCGTGTTCATTCCTCAAACGCGTTCATTTCTCAAACGCGTGTTCATTCCTCAAACGTGTTCATTCCTTGCGTGTTCATTCCTCAAACGCGTTCATTTCTCAAACGCGTGTTCATTCCTCAAACGCGTTCATTCCTCAAACGCGTGTTCATTCCTCAAACGCGTTCATTCCTCAAACGCGTTCATTCCTCAAACGCGTGTTCATTCCTCAAACGCGTGTTCATTTCTCAAATGCGTTCATTCCTCAAACGTGTATTCATTTTCAAACACGTGTTCCTTCTCAAACACGTTCATTTCTCAAACACGTGTTCATTCCTCAAACATATTCATTCCTCAAACGCGTGTTCATTCCTCAAACGCGTTCATTTCTCAAACGCGTGTTCATTCCTCAAACGCGTTAATTTCTCAAATGCGTTCATTTCTCAAACGCGTATTCATTCTCAAACGCGTGTTCATTCCTCAAACGCGTTCATTCCTCAAACGCGTTCATTCCTCAAACGCGTGTTCATTCCTCGCGTGTTCATTCCTCAAACGCGTTCATTTCTCAAACGCGTGTTCATTCCTCAAACGCGTTCATTCCTTGCGTGTTCATTCCTCAAACGCGTTCATTCCTCAAACGCGTGTTCATTCCTCAAACGCGTTCATTCCTCAAACGCGTGTTCATTCCTCGCGTGTTCATTCCTCAAACGCATTCATTCCTCAAACGCGCTCATTCCTCAAATGCGTGTTCATTCCTCAAACGCGTTCATTCCTCAAACGCGTGTTCATTCCTCAAACGCGTGTTCATTCCTCAAACGCGTTCATTCCTTGCGTGTTCATTCCTCAAACACGTTCATTCCTCAAACGCGTTCATTCCTCAAACGCGTTCATTCCTCAAACGCGTTCATTCCTCAAACGCGTGTTCATTCCTCAAACGCATGTTCATTTCTCGCGTGTTCATTCCTCAAATGCGTGTTCATTCCTCAAATGCGTGTTCATTCCTCAAACGCGTGTTCATTCCTCAAACGCGTGTTCATTCCTCAAACGCGTGTTCATTCCTCAAACGCGTGTTCATTTCTCAAACGCGTGTTCATTCCTCAAATGCGTGTTCATTCCTCAAACGCGTGTTCATTTCTCAAACGCGTGTTCATTCCTCAAACGCGTTCATTCCTCAAACGCGTGTTCATTCCTCGCGTGTTCATTCCTCAAACGCGTGTTCATTCCTCGCGTGTTCATTCCTCAAACGCGTTCATTTCTCAAACGCGTCTTCATTCCTCAAACGCGTTCATTTCTCAAACGCGTGTTCATTCCTCAAACGCGTTCATTCCTCAAACGCGTTCATTCCTCAAACGCGTTCATTCCTCAAACGCGTTCATTCCTCAAACGCGTTCATTCCTCAAACGCGTTCATTCCTCAAACGCGTGTTCATTCCTCAAACGCGTTCATTTCTCAAATGCGTTCATTCCTCAAACGTGTATTCATTTTCAAACACGTGTTCCTTCTCAAACACGTTCATTTCTCAAACACGTGTTCATTCCTCAAACATATTCGTTCCTCAAACGCGTGTTCATTCCTCAAACGCGTTCATTTCTCAAACGCGTGTTCATTCCTCAAACGCGTTAATTTCTCAAATGCGTTCATTCCTCAAACGCGTGTTCATTCCTCAAATGCGTTAATTTCTCAAATGCGTTCATTCCTCAAACGTGTATTCATTTTCAAACACGCGTTCATTTCTCAAACGCGTATTCATTCTCAAACACGTGTTCCTTCTCAAACACGTTCATTTCTCAAACACGTATTCATTCCTCGAAAGCGTGTTCATTCCTCAAACGCATTTTCATTTCTTAAACGCGTGTTCATTCCTCAAACATGTTCATTCCTCAAGCGTGTTCATTCCTCAAACGCATTTTCATTTCTCAAACGCATTTTCATTTCTTAAACGCGTGTTCATTCCTCAAACATGTTCATTCCTCAAGCGTGTTCATTCCTCAAACGCATTTTCATTTCTCAAACGCATTTTCATTTCTTAAACGCGTGTTCATTCCTCAAACATATTCATTCCTCAAACGCTTGTTCATTCCTCAAACACGTGTCTCTCAAACGGGAATCAGTCGCACCTCAGAGTTTTTAAGCACTTCTTGAGTCAATGACGCACTCACTCACTGAGAGTCACTTTTGCCTCGCCTTCGTGTCTAAAAGAAGGTGTGAAGTGGATTAATGTCCCGATCAGGTGAAATCAAAGAATGAACTGCTGTGATGTCATTTAGAAGAAAATTAAGCCAAAACTAAGAGGCCATTTTACACAACAGTTTCCAACTAAAAACTGTGTTTTGTCCGTTCATTTACACAACAGCATTTTGGGGGCCTGAAAACGCAAACATTTGAAAACAATACCGTTATTGTCTCCTTGTAAACTACTTGAATTCATGAAGACAGTGATGTCATGCGTGTGCGTTTCGTGTTCAGTCTACAGGTGCGTAGTGTTTCTTTAGTGACATCACCACCTACTGGCCTGACTGCAGAATACAGCGCTTTTAGCAGAACATATGCAAATATATCCACATCTATATGATCAGATGCTTACTGAACTGCTGTTTTCTCACCGCTGTCATTTTTGTTGTGTTTATATTGTTATTGAGAGGAAAGCGCAGCACATATTTACATCTTCTTCCTAGCGTATGTCCCGCGCAGGTGTAGGGTCCGCTTGTCGGCAAGCCTTTCTCCAGTCCAAGGCATCCTCGGGGGCGGCATCGATGTATTTCATGTCTTCCTTGATTCGGTCCATCCACCTCTTTTTCGGTCTTCCACGTGGTCTTCCACGTGGCCTTTGAGCCGCAGTGCTCTTCTCGCCACTGACTCTTCGTCACTTCGGATGACATGGCCATACCATCGGAGGCAGGCTTCTCGCATCTTCTCCGTGATTGGTGCTACTCCCTTGATCTTCCTGACATCCTCATTCATAACGTGGTCCAGTCGGGTCAGTCCCAATGTCCATCTGAGCATACGCATCTCCATCGTGTGGAGGGCCTCTTCGTGTTTGGTGGTTGCAGGCCAGCATTCTGCTCCATAGAGGGCAACTGGGCGGACTACCGTCTTGTAAACCTTTGCATTGAGGTGGGTGGGCATGCGTCGATCACAGAGGACACCAGTGACCTGGCACCACTTCATCCAGGCAGTGTTGACTCTTGCTCTGGTGTCTGGAAGGCTGTCACCATTAGCCGAGAGGGTGGAGCCAAGTCAAGTCAAGTTTATTTATATAGCGCTTTTCACAACACAGGTTGTATCAAAGCAGCTTCACAGTATTAAATTCAAATAATACATCAATGTTTGTTTCTTTTGGAAAACGTCCACGTTTGGTAATGCTGATCAATAGTATTGTTGATTGATTAATTAATTAAATAAAATATCCCCAAATATCCCCAACTGAGCAAGCCAAAGGCAACAGTGGCAAGGAACCGAAAAACTCCATCAGGTGACCTAATGGAGAAAAAAAAAAAAACCTTGGGAGAACCCAGGCTCAGTCGGGGGCCAGTTCTCCTCTGGCGTTTATAAACTAGAGGTCGGATTTAACTGTAAGATTAAAAGTATTATATGAATGCCTGGGTGAAGAGATGCGTCTTTAATCTAGTTTTAAACTGGGAGAGCGAGTCTGAGCAATGAACAGTATCAGGAAGACTATTCCAGAGTTTTGGAGCTAAATGTGAAAATGCTCTCCCTCCTTTGGTGGACCTAGATATCCTAGGTATGACCAAACGCCTCGAATTAAGTGATCCTAAAGAGCGCGATGGATTATAGGGCGATAGAAGATCCGTTAAATAGACTGGAGCTAAGCCGTTTAGGGCTTTATAAGTCAGTAGCAATACCTTGTAATTAATACGGAACTTTATAGGTAACCAATGTAGTGATGATAAAATTGGTGTTATATGATCATATTTTCTTGATCTAGTAAGAACTCTAGCGGCGGCATTTTGGACTAACTGTAGCTTGTTTATTGAGGTTGCAGGACAACCAGCTAATAAAGCATTACAGTAATCTAGTCTCGAAGTCATGAATGCATGAACTAACTTTTCTGCATCAGAAACTGATAGCATGTTACGTAGCTTAGCAATGTTTCTAAGGTGGAAAAAGGTTCTTGTTCTTGTAACATATGAAATATGATTATCAAAAGACAGGTTGTAGTCTAATATAACACCCAGGTCTACACCCACTGTAGAAGATAAAGTAACAGGACATCCTACTATGTTAAAGTTGTATTGTGAGAGGTTTTGTGGGCGGTTTTTTGAACCGATGATTAGTACCTCTGTCTTGTCTGGATTTAATAAAAGAAAATTGCGCGTCATCCAATCTTTTATATCTTTAACACACTCTGTCAGTTTGGATAATTTAGCGTTTTCATCTGGCCGTGATGAAATATAGATTTGAGTGTCATCAGCATAACAATGGAAACTAATTCCATGTTTCCTTATAATATTTCCAAGTGGCAGCATATATATTGAGAATAACAGAGGGCCTAACACAGATCCTTGCGGCACTCCATAGTTTTACTGAAGTTATGATAGATTTTTCTCCATTTAAATAGACAAAATGGTAGCGGTCAGATAAGTATGATCTGAACCAGTTTAATGCTTGTCCTTGAACACCAGTATAATGTTGTAGTCGATCTAAGAGTAGTATTGTGTGATCTATAGTATCGAACGCAGCACTAAGATCAAGTAAAACTAGTATTGAGATACAGCCTTGGTCAGAAGCTAATCATTTGTGATTTTAACGAGCGCAGTTTCAGTGCTATGATGCGGTCTGAATCCAGACTGAAACTTTTCATAGATGTCATTTTTTTTGCAAGAAAGAGCCCAGTTGGGCGGTTACAACTTTTTCTAGTATTTTAGACATAAAAGGAAGATTTGAAATGGGTCTATAATTTGCTAGGTTATTATGATCTAATTGTGGTTTCTTAATGAGAGGTTTTATAACTGCCAGTTTAAATGTTCTTGGAACATGACCTAAAGTTAACCCTCTGGAGTCTGAGCGGTTTTCTGGGCCCTTGAGATGTTCTGACATGCCCTGACATTTGTGCTTTTTTCAGTTGCTTATAAACATATTAATGGCAAAGGTGTAAATTCACTCTATAAAGCACAAACAGGGCTACCATAATATGTGAGCCATGTGTATGTACATGTTTTCATTTTTGAGAGAATAATGTTTATGCGTGGTTATTGAAAAAAATAAAAAATAAAATTTCTGAAATAAGGCCACAAAACACATAGTAAATATGTGTCAATAAGACTTTTGACCAATGGATGTCGTCGCCTATAGTTTTTTCTTCAAAATTATGTGAAAATAGTCTTGCTTTATCGTTCAAATAAAACCATACATTGATTTAAATTGATGTAAAACAGGTTTTGCTTGGAAAGCCAATATGCGAGGGGGCGTGAACGAGGAGTGGTTTTCACCTGAATTACCACCCACTCTGCATAATGACTCTGTATAATGATGAGCCATTCACACAGGTGTGAAACTGGCTGAGCCACAATGCTTGGACAAAATATATTTAGAAGAAGACTTATATTGACCATTTAAGATTTTGCTTACATCTATCTTGTACATATGTTGTGCTATTTTATTAAAAAGGTTACAATTACAACAATAATTACAATTTCAACAATATTTCAAGTGTACTCTTTCTTTGTAAAAAAAAAGAAAGATTATAGGCCTACATTTTATCTATGTATTCATTACTTTGAATATAGCCAACATTGGAAAAGCTAACATCTTAGTTGATGACTTTATTTTTGACAAAAATATTAGGCTATTTTATATATAGAAATTGCTAAACAAAAGCTTATTTGACGAGGCAGTATATTCTACAGTAAAAACAGTACCCAAATCTACTAAACAAAATGTTGTCTTTCATATTTCGCCTGACTGTAAAGTTGTTTTCATGAAATATTAGGGCATATAAATGTTAATTTGCAGTTTACGTTGCTTATACAAATAGCCAACATTTTATTTCAACATATTTCAGTCGATTTTTACTCATCTCAGTATAGCAATACAGTTTGCTAAAACATCATCATTCGTTGACGATAGGCTTATTTACTTTAAATCCAGGAAAGTTGTTAATGAAAAAATTATTAAAATTAAGATACAATTGATACAAAACGAAATTCGTTTTAAAGAAAGGATTTGTACTTTTTGTTTTGAGGTCTCTGTGAAAGTTTGAAAGTCTTTTAGTGTTTTTTTTTAGAGCTCGCGTCCATAATGGAGAAAAAACAGAGCGCATGCCGTTCATTCGTCAATAAACAGAAACCCGAGAAGGAAAAACTTACTAGTATTCCTCAGCTCGTATTCCTCATATTCCTCATTATTCCTCACAGCGCTGCAAGACGGTGTAAGCAAGTAATGTTCTGAATAAACTTGTGTTTTGGTTTTCTCGAGCTGATGGGGGCGTTCACAGGATTGCGCGGATTACCTCAGCCATTTGCGTTTGAATAGCGTGCGCTCTCCGTGGGCGGAGTCACATTACATTTGAATTAGCTCTAATTAGGTCGACTGGAATCGCTCTCTTTTAATACAGATTTCACAAGATGAGAATATTTGTTTTTTATATAAATTACTTCATTTAAAAGAAGAGATTTCAAGCTTCATAAAGACATATATCACGTGTATGTGTGAGAAGTATTCACTGAGTTATGGTTCATTTTCGGACGCGTTTCAGAATGGACTACACGGACAGAGAGAAGGCAGAACTCGCTTCGTGTTTATTTTTCTTTATTTGTCGAAAAGCACAACACTATGTTTTTATTGTGAGTATACACAAAAATAATACACATTTAACAGAATCGATTGATGTATAGAACTCCTATGGAAAATCAAAGTCAACAGAGTATTCATGAGTTTCTTTTACACTGATAAAAAAAAAGCGAGCTGGTATCGCCGGCGATACCGTCGACCTCAGGGGGTTAAAGATGAGTTAATAATATTGAGGAGAGACTCTTCCACTATAGGTAACACTTCTTTCAGTAGTTTAGTTGGTATAGGGTCTAATAAACATGTTGTTGTTTTAGATGAGGTGATACGTTTATTTAACTCTTTTTGTTCTATAGTTGTAAAGCACTGTAATTGTTCTTGCGGGGTGATAATTGAGGCTGAATTATAAGGCGCGATTGAGGATTGAACGTTTACAATTGTGGTTCTGATGCTTTCTATTTTCTCAGTGAAGAAGTTCATGAAATCATTACTACTAAACTGTAACGGGATATTTTGTTCAGGTGACGTCTGTTTATTTGTTAGTCTAGCCACGGTGTTAAATAAAAACCTAGGATTGTTTTGGTTGTTTTCTATTAGTTTGCGGAGGTGCTCAGCCCTGGCTGCTTTTAGGGCCTTTTTATAACGTGACATACTGTCTTTCCATGCGATTCTAAAGACCTCTAAATTAGTTTGTTTCCATTTACGCTCTAAATTACGGGTTTCTCTCTTTAGAACATGCGTAGTATTGTTGTACCATGGTGCTTTACTTTTCTCTCTGACCTTTTTTAATCTAATAGATGCAACAATATCCAGTTTTCCAGAGAGATTGGTGCTCATAGTGCTAGTTAATTCCTCTAGTTCATCTGTTTGTTTGGGTTCACTGAGCAGCTGAGACAGATCAGATAAGCAATTTGAAAAATTATCTATGGTGGATGGAAGGATTGTTCTGCCTGGTCGATAACGCGGCGCAGCATGATATATTACAGGAGTACATAATATGCAAGTTACCATGTAATGGTCATTGACATCATCACTTTGTGGAATGATATATATATCGGTTGGATCGGTTCCATGTGATATAATTAAATCGAGTGTATGATTAAAACGATGAGTTTGTCCGGTAACGTTTTGCTTGACCCCAAAGGAGTTTAATAAATCTGTAAACGCAGCCCCAACGCATCATTTGGATTATCTACGTGTATGTTAAAATCTCCAATAATTAATGCTTTATCGACATTGACTAATAGGTCTGAGAGAAAATCTGCAAACTCTTTTAGGAAATCAGCGTAAGGCCCAGGCGGTCTATATACGGTAGCCAATGCTAGAGATAATAGGGATGTTTTTCTTACATCTGAGAGCGTAAGGGTGGAGCCAAGGTTCTTGAACTTCTCCACTTTCTTCAGGTCCTTCCTATTGATGGTGATTGTGCCGTCGGTTTGGGCGCCACCTTCCATGTATTCCATTTTATCCAGGTTGAGCTTGAGGCCGCTTTCGCCAAGGTGGTCGTTCCACTGCTGCACTTGGACGTTGAGTTCCTGGCGGGTCTCTTTGGCGAGGGAGACGTCGTCAGCGTACAGCAGCATCCATGGATGGTTAGTTTGGATGTCGGCTGTTACTGTGTCTATGCAGAGGACTAAAAGCAGCGGCGATAGGGCTGATCCCTGGTGTACGCCAACCCGGATGTCAAATGGTAACGAGGTTCCAACAGGGCACCGGACGCTGCTTGTGGTACCTTGGTAGAGGAGTTGGGTCCAGCGCACGTACTCTTCCGGGACTTGGTGCTATCTTGGTGCATGGGGAACTGTCGATAGCTTTCTACAAATCAAGGAAGGCCATATGGACCGGTATGTTCTTCTCCCTATGTCTCTCCATTAGCAAGGCAGACGGCGTAGATTGCATCTGTGGTTCCAGAGCTCTTGACAAAACCGCATTGGTTTGGCGTGATACTGATGATAGAGCATAGGCAGGAGTCCAGGATGTGCTCAAATATCTTCATCGTGTGACATAGGAGTCGGATTGGCCGGTAGTTAGTGCACTCGCTGACATCCCCTTTGCCTTTCCAGATCGGCACCATGGTGCTAGTTGTCCAGGCTTGGGGAAGCTTGTTAACAGCAATGATTTGGTTGAAGAGTAGCGTGAGGATTTCTGCGCCTCCGTGTCCCATGAGTTTCCAGGCTTCGGCAGGAATGTCATCGGGTCCAGTTGCCTTCCCGTTTTTCATCTTCTTGACAGCCTGTGACACTTCGGTGATGGTGATTAGTGGGACTGGACCAACAACGGGGTCCATCCTTGGTATTGGGGAGTGTTGGAACTCTTCATTGGAGATTCCGAAAAAGTAGTCGCACCATCGCTGGAGAATGGCTGGTGGGTCCTGCAGTGGACGGTGGTTGACGTCCTTGATGGTGGCTACTTGGGCGATGGCGTGTGTAGACTGGTGATGGGAGCTGGCTAGGCAGTAGATCTTGTTTGCCCCCTCTGATGTGTCCAGCTCGTCATACAGCTCGTCGAGGTGCCACTGCCCTTTTCGCCGCAGACTTGAGGGTCCTGTATCGGTCGAGGTCAGCAGGTTGTCGTGTTCGGAACCAGTTCTTGTTGGCCATCTTCTTTGCCTTGATCGCCGCTTGCACTTCTTCAGTCCATCACCAGACTGCTGTCGATAAATCTTCTTCCTGGCTTTGTCTTACCAAGGACCTAATGATGGTGTGGATTTGGGTGGTAATCTCACTCCACATGGCCTCTGCTGGTTGACAGGGATTGATGTTGAGGCCGCCAAAGGCTTCTGCCAGCTGGCTCTTGTGTTCACTCCACTTCCACCACTTGATTCGTTCAGGCCCTGTCTTGCGCGCCTGGGGTTGCCGCTGTAAGGCGCACATTGAGGATGAGTGGTCGATGTTGGGGGACCAATGTTGTCCGATGGGATCACCTTGGTGTCGAGGGTGAGCTTGAGGTCACAGCGACGGAGCATCCAGTAGTCGATCTGTGTCATGATTCCACCGCTGTTGTAGGTGGCCAAGTGGGTGGTCCTCTTCTTGAAAAACGTATTGGCGATGGCGAGGTCGTGGGCCTCGGCGTAGTCCAGGATGTGGCGGCCATCGTCGTTGCGGGTACCATGCCCCCATCCACCATGTACTCGTTCGTAGCCATGTCTCGCTGATCCTACATGCCCATTTAGGTCTCCACCGATGAACAAGTACTTCTCTGGTTCCACAGTCTGCAGATGTGCATCCAGGTTTTCCCAGAATTCATCCTTGTCCTCGTTGGTGCAGCCAGTTTGTAGCAGCAGATGACACAGATGGTGACTGAGCCGGAGACAATCTTGATGGAAATAATGCGGTTCGAGACATCGTGATCTGGTTCCAGAATCACTGATTGACGGCCACTGCGACTCCATTTCACTTCGGGTTGATACCGTAGTAGATGAGTTTGTATCCTTCGCCGATGTCCTTGTCTTTTGCACCCTTCCATTTCGTGTCTTGTATGCACGCGATGTTGATGCGGCGGTTCTTGAGGACGTCAGCCAGTTCACTGTCGCTGGGACCAAAGCCATCGTTAGCCGAATGCCGAAGCGCTCGTTTCCAGCCGCCGCCACATGGATGGATTTTGGCAGCCGCAGCACATATTTACATATTCATCTAAATGTGGGCGTTGGGATTTTCACTAGCAGTATATCTCTGCAGTGCCGGCCCGAGCCTTTTGGGGGCCCTAAGCAGAATTTGATTTGGGGGCCCCCTCCCACCACGCGGAGTCACCTGTGCTTGACGATTATTGACACAATGTCACTCTATAATGTTACATTATAAATTAATACAATGAGGTTATGTATTAATACAAAATAAATACTTAATAAAAAATAGATACTTAAATAAAAATGTTTTAACTTTTTCTTTACTCTTTTACTAACTCTTTGAAAACAAACTGTTACAATACATATTAAATAAATTATTTGCAAAATATCCTCCAACGTTTTGCAACACTTTGCAGTTTGAATGATGTCTTGTATGAACATGACGGATTAATTAATATGTAAAAAAAAAAATAATAAAAAAAAAACCTCGCTTGGGGGCCCCCTGGTGGCGAGGGGGCCCCAAGCAGCCGCTTAGTTCGCTTATGCCTCGGGCTGGCCCTGTATCTCTGCTAAGGTATTTCAAACTCTTTTTACCTCTAAGCAAAGGACAAAAAAAAGAACTTGACTGTGAGATTTACACACTTTAAAATTTCAATTTCTGTCAGACTAAAACAGGCACCTCATCTTTTTAAAATGTCACAAAACACTTTCGTCCGACTGAAACCCGGTGTTTGTGAAGTCACACTAATGCATCCAGATATTGTGATTGTGTCTCTGCTCCGTCCAGCATTGACACACGGTTATCAGACCTGTGTCATGCATTACAGATATTTGATCACTCGTTGAGTCGCATATACAGACAGATGAAGACTGAATCTGCTCAGGGAAACATGCCCAATGTCTGTTATTACAAATTCAGTATAAAATATTTCAATGATGCCATTCTGTATATTCTGTCGGTATTAATCAATGGCATATGTTCTTTAAATTTTATAGGCTGTACTGTACGATCAGCGCTTCAGTTACAGAAGTTTATATTTATTGTTAAATGTTTAAAACAAACCTAAAGCAGAATGTTAGAGAAAAACCAACACTTCCCTTTATCACTCTTCCCTTTCACTCTTCCCTTTATCACTCTTCCCTTTCACTCTTCCCTTTATCACTCTTCCCTTTCACTCTTCCCTTTATCACTCTTCCCTTCATCACTCTTCCCTTCATCACTCTTCCCTTTCACTCTTCCCTTTATCACTCTTCCCTTTCACTCTTCCCTTTATCACTCTTCCCTTTATCACTTCCCTTTCACTCTTCAGTTTATCACTCTTCCCTTTCACTCTTCCCTTTCACTCTTGCCTTTATCACTCTTCCCTTTATCACTCTTCCCTTTCACTCTTCCCTTTCACTCTTCCCTTTATCACTCTTCCCTTTCACTCTTCCATTTATCACTCTTCCCTTTATCACTCTTCCCTTTCCCTTTCACTCTTCCCTTTCCCTTTCACTCTTCCCTTTATCACTCTTCAGTTTATTACTCTTCAGTTTATCACTCTTCATTTAATCACTCTTCCCTTTCCCTTTCACTCTTCCCTTTATCACTCTTCCCTTTATCACTCTTCCCTTTAACTCTTCAGTTTATCACTCTTCATTTAATCACTCTTCCCTTTCCCTTTCACTCTTCCCTTTATCACTCTTCCCTTTATCACTCTTCCCTTTAACTCTTCAGTTTATTACTCTTCAGTTTATCACTCTTCATTTAATCACTCCTCCCTTTCCCTTTCACTCTTCCCTTTATCACTCTTCCCTTTATCACTCTTCCCTTTATCACTCTTCAGTTTATCACTCTTCAGTTTATTACTCTTCAGTTTATCACTCTTCCCTTTATCACTCTTCCCTTTCACTCTTCCCTTTATCACACTTCCCTTCATCACTCTTCCCTTTATCACTCTTCCCTTTAACTCTTCAGTTTATCACTCTTCATTTAATCACTCCTCCCTTTCCCTTTCACTCTTCCCTTTATCACTCTTCAGTTTATTACTCTTCAGTTTATCACTCTTCATTTAATCACTCTTCCCTTTCCCTTTCACTCTTCCCTTTATCACTCTTCCCTTTATCACTCTTCCCTTTAACTCTTCAGTTTATCACTCTTCATTTAATCACTCTTCCCTTTCCCTTTCACTCTTCCCTTTATCACTCTTCCCTTTATCACTCTTCCCTTTATCACTCTTCCCTTTATCACTCTTCAGTTTATTACTCTTCAGTTTATCACTCTTCATTTAATCACTCTTCCCTTTCCCTTTCACTCTTCCCTTTATCACTCTTCCCTTTATCACTCTTCCCTTTAACTCTTCAGTTTATCACTCTTCATTTAATCACTCCTCCCTTTCCCTTTCACTCTTCCCTTTATCACTCTTCCCTTTATCACTCTTCCCTTTATCACTCTTCCCTTTATCACTCTTCAGTTTATCACTCTTCAGTTTATTACTCTTCAGTTTATCACTCTTCCCTTTATCACTCTTCCCTTTCACTCTTCCCTTTATCACTCTTCCCTTCATCACTCTTCAGTTTATCACTCTTCCCTTTATCACTCTTCAGTTTATCACTCTTCCCTTTCACTCTTCCCTTTATCACTCTTCCCTTTCACTCTTCCCTTTATCACTCTTCCCCTTCACTCTTCCCTTTATCACTCTTCCCTTTATCACTCTTCCCTTTCACTCTTCAGTTTATCACTCTTCCCTTTATCACTCTTCCCTTTATCACTCTTCCCTTCATCACTCTTCCCTTTATCACTCTTCCCTTCCACTCTTCCCTTTATCACTCTTCCCTTTCACTCTTCCCTTTATCACTCTTCCCTTTATCACTTCCCTTTCACGCTTCAGTTTATCACTCTTCCCTTTCACTCTTCCCTTTCACTCTTGCCTTTATCACTCTTCCCTTTATCACTCTTCCCTTTCACTCTTCCCTTTATCACTCTTCCCTTTCACTCTTCCCTTTATCACTCTTCCCTTTCACTCTTCCATTTATCACTCTTCCCTTTATCACTCTTCCCTTTCACTCTTCCCTTTCCCTTTCACTCTTCCCTTTATCACTCTTCAGTTTATAACTCTTCAGTTTATCACTCTTCATTTAATCACTCTTCCCTTTCCCTTTCACTCTTCCCTTTATCACTCTTCCCTTTAACTCTTCAGTTTATTACTCTTCAGTTTATCACTCTTCATTTAATCACTCTTCCCTTTCCCTTTCACTCTTCCCTCTATCACTCTTCCCTTTATCACTCTTCCCTTTCACTCTTCCATTTATCACTCTTCCCTTTATCACTCTTCCCTTTCACTCTTCCCTTTCCCTTTCACTCTTCCCTTTATCACTCTTCAGTTTATAACTCTTCAGTTTATCACTCTTCATTTAATCACTCTTCCCTTTCCCTTTCACTCTTCCCTTTATCACTCTTCCCTTTAACTCTTCAGTTTATTACTCTTCAGTTTATCACTCTTCATTTAATCACTCTTCCCTTTCCCTTTCACTCTTCCCTCTATCACTCTTCCCTTTATCACTCTTCCCTTTAACTCTTCAGTTTATTACTCTTCAGTTTATCACTCTTCCCTTTATCACTCTTCCCTTTATCACTCTTCCCTTTATCACTCTTCCCTTTATCACTCTTCAGTTTATTACTCTTCAGTTTATCACTCTTCATTTAATCACTCCTCCCTTTCCCTTTCACTCTTCCCTTTATCACTCTTCCCTTTATCACTCTTCCCTTTATCACTCTTCAGTTTATCACTCTTCAGTTTATTACTCTTCAGTTTCACTCTTCCCTTTATCACTCTTCCCTTTATCACTCTTCCCTTTCACTCTTCCCTTTATCACTCTTCAGTTTATCACTCTTCCCTTTATCACTCTTCAGTTTATCACTCTTCCCTTTCACTCTTCCCTTTATCACTCTTCCCTTTATCACGCTTCCCTTTATCACTCTTCAGTTTATTACTCTTCAGTTTATCACTCTTCAGTTTATCACTCTTCATTTAATCACTCTTCCCTTTCCCTTTCACTCTTCCCTCTATCACTCTTCCCTTTATCACTCTTCCCTTTAACTCTTCAGTTTATCACTCTTCATTTAATCACTCCTCCCTTTCCCTTTCACTCTTCCCTTTATCACTCTTCCCTTTATCACTCTTCCCTTTATCACTCTTCAGTTTATCACTCTTCAGTTTATCACTCTTCAGTTTATTACTCTTCAGTTTATTACTCTTCAGTTTATCACTCTTCCCTTTATCACTCTTCCCTTTCACTCTTCCCTTTATCACTCTTCCCTTTAACTCTTCAGTTTATCACTCTTCATTTAATCACTCCTCCCTTTCCCTTTCACTCTTCCCTTTATCACTCTTCCCTTTATCACTCTTCAGTTTATCACTCTTCCCTTTCACTCTTCCCTTTATCACTCTTCCCTTCATCACTCTTCAGTTTATCACTCTTCCCTTTATCACTCTTCAGTTTATCACTCTTCAGTTTATCACTCTTCAGTTTATCACTTTTCAGTTTATCACTTTTCAGTTTATCACTCTTCAGTTTATCACTCTTCCCTATCACTCTTCCCTTTATCACTATTCCCTTTATCCCTCTTCAGTTTATCACTCTTCAGTTTATCACTCTTCCCTATCACTCTTCCCTTTATCACTATTCCCTTTATCACTCTTCAGTTTATCACTCTTCAGTTTATCACTCTTCAGTTTATCACTCTTCAGTTTATCACTCTTCAGTTTATCACTTTTCAGTTTATCACTCTTCAGTTTATCACTCTTCCCTATCACTCTTCCCTATCACTCTTCCCTTTATCACTATTCCCTTTATCACTCTTCAGTTTATCACTCTTCAGTTTATCACTCTTCAGTTTATCACTCTTCCCTTTCACTCTTCCCTTTATCACTATTCCCTTTATCACTCTTCAGTTTATCACTCTTCAGTTTATTACTCTTCCCTTTATCACACTTCAGTTTATCACTATTCCCTTTCACTCTTCCCTTTATCACTATTCCCTTTATCACTCTTCAGTTTATCACTCTTCAGTTTATCACTCTTCAGTTTATCACTCTTCAGTTTATCACTTTTCAGTTTATCACTCTTCAGTTTATCACTCTTCCCTATCACTCTTCCCTTTATCACTCTTCCCTTTATCACTATTCCCTTTATCACTCTTCAGTTTATCACTCTTCAGTTTATCACTCTTCCCTATCACTCTTCCCTTTATCACTATTCCCTTTATCACTCTTCAGTTTATCACTCTTCAGTTTATCACTCTTCAGTTTATCACTCTTCAGTTTATCACTCTTCAGTTTATCACTCTTCCCTTTCACTCTTCCCTTTATCACTATTCCCTTTATCACTCTTCAGTTTATCACTCTTCAGTTTATTACTCTTCCCTTTATCACACTTCAGTTTATCACTCTTCCCTTTCACTCTTCCCTTTATCACTATTCCCTTTATCACTCTTCAGTTTATCACTCTTCAGTTTATTACTCTTCCCTTTATCACACTTCAGTTTATCACTCTTCCCTTTCACTCTTCCCTTTATCACTATTCCCTTTATCACTATTCCCTTTATCACTCTTCCCTTTATCACTCTTCAGTTTATCACTCTTCAGTTTATCACTCTTCTTTATCACTCTTCAGTTTATCACTCTTCAGTTTATTACTCTTCCCTTTATCACTCTTCAGTTTATCACTCTTCAGTTTTACTCTTCAGTTTATCACTCTTCAGTTTATCACTTTTCAGTTTATCACTCTTCAGTTTATCACTCTTCCCTATCACTCTTCCCTATCACTCTTCCCTTTATCACTATTCCCTTTATCACTCTTCAGTTTATCACTCTTCAGTTTATCACTCTTCAGTTTATCACTCTTCAGTTTATCACTCTTCCCTTTCACTCTTCCCTTTATCACTATTCCCTTTATCACTCTTCAGTTTATCACTCTTCAGTTTATTACTCTTCCCTTTATCACACTTCAGTTTATCACTATTCCCTTTCACTCTTCCCTTTATCACTATTCCCTTTATCACTCTTCAGTTTATCACTCTTCAGTTTATCACTCTTCAGTTTATCACTTTTCAGTTTATCACTCTTCAGTTTATCACTCTTCCCTATCACTCTTCCCTTTATCACTATTCCCTTTATCACTCTTCAGTTTATCACTCTTCAGTTTATCACTCTTCAGTTTATCACTTTTCAGTTTATCACTCTTCAGTTTATCACTCTTCCCTATCACTCTTCCCTATCACTCTTCCCTTTATCACTATTCCCTTTATCACTCTTCAGTTTATCACTCTTCAGTTTATCACTCTTCAGTTTATCACTCTTCCCTTTCACTCTTCCCTTTATCACTATTCCCTTTATCACTCTTCAGTTTATCACTCTTCAGTTTATTACTCTTCCCTTTATCACACTTCAGTTTATCACTATTCCCTTTCACTCTTCCCTTTATCACTATTCCCTTTATCACTCTTCAGTTTATCACTCTTCAGTTTATCACTCTTCAGTTTATCACTCTTCAGTTTATCACTTTTCAGTTTATCACTCTTCAGTTTATCACTCTTCCCTATCACTCTTCCCTTTATCACTATTCCCTTTATCACTCTTCAGTTTATCACTCTTCCCTATCACTCTTCCCTTTATCACTATTCCCTTTATCACTCTTCAGTTTATCACTCTTCAGTTTATCACTCTTCAGTTTATCACTCTTCCCTTTCACTCTTCCCTTTATCACTATTCCCTTTATCACTCTTCAGTTTATCACTCTTCAGTTTATTACTCTTCCCTTTATCACACTTCAGTTTATCACTCTTCCCTTTCACTCTTCCCTTTATCACTATTCCCTTTATCACTCTTCAGTTTATCACTCTTCAGTTTATTACTCTTCCCTTTATCACACTTCAGTTTATCACTCTTCCCTTTCACTCTTCCCTTTATCACTATTCCCTTTATCACTATTCCCTTTATCACTCTTCCCTTTATCACTCTTCAGTTTATCACTCTTCAGTTTATCACTCTTCTTTATCACTCTTCAGTTTATCACTCTTCAGTTTATTACTCTTCCCTTTATCACTCTTCAGTTTATCACTCTTCAGTTTTACTCTTCAGTTTATCACTCTTCCCTTTATCACTCTTCCCTTTCACTCTTCCCTTTATCACTCTTCCCTTTCACACTCTTCAATTTATCACTCTTCCCTTTATCACTCTTCCCTTTATCACTCTTCCCTTTATCACTCTTCAGTTTATTACTCTTCAGTTTATCACTCTTCCCTTTATCACTCTTCCCTTTCACTCTTCCCTTTATCACTCTTCCCTTTCACTCTTCAGTTTATCACTCTTCAGTTTATCACTCTTCCCTTTATCACTCTTCAGTTTATCACTCTTCCCTTTAACTCTTCCCTTTAACTCTTCCGTTTATCACTCTTCCGTTTATCACTCTTCCGTTATCACTCTTCCGTTTATCACTCTTCCGTTTATCACTCTTCCGTTTATCATTCTTCCCTTCATCACTCTTCCGTTTATCACTCTTCCGTTATCACTCTTCCGTTTATCACTCTTCCGTTTATCACTCTTCCGTTTATCACTCTTCCGTTTATCATTCTTCCCTTCATCACTCTTCAGTTTATCACTCTTCCCTTTATCACTCTTCCCTTTATCACTCTTCCCTTTATCACTCTTCCCTTTATCACTCTTCTGTTTATCACTCTTCTGTTTATCACTCTTCCCTTTATCACTCTTCAGTTTATCACTCTTCCCTTTCACTCTTCCCTTTATCACTCTTCAGTTTATCACTCTTCCCTTTATCACTCTTCCCTTTATCACTCTTCAGTTTATTACTCTTCCCTTTATCACTCTTCCCTTTATCACTCTTCCGTTTATCACTCTTCAGTTTATTACTCTTCCCTTTATCACTCTTCAGTTTATCACTCTTCCCTTTATCACTCTTCAGTTTATCACTTCAGTTTATCACTCTTCCCTTTCACTCTTCAGTTTATCACTCTTCCCTTTATCACTCTTCCCTTTATCACTCTTCCCTTTATCACTCTTCCCTTTATCACTCTTCAGTTTATCACTCTTCCCTTTATCACTCTTCAGTTTATCACTTCAGTTTATCACTCTTCCCTTTCACTCTTCCCTTTATCACTCTTCCCTTTATCACTCTTCCCTTTATCACTCTTCCCTTTATCACTCTTCCGTTTATCACTCTTCAGTTTATCACTCTTCAGTTTATCACTCTTCAGTTTATCACTCTTCAGTTTATCACTCTTCAGTTTATCACTCTTCAGTTTATCACTCTTCAGTTTATCACTCTTCATGTATATTTATTTATATATTTTTGTATGTAAATTTACGTATATTTATGTAAATAAGTGTCATTGAACACTGAGCCGTTGTGTTTTAATTCAGTGTCAGACACGGTACAATCAACATGGGAAAATCTCACAGTAAAACAAGCAGCTCTGAAAAATCTTTTAACTCTTTTTATAACTATCATCTTTGTCTCTTTTAATTCCTTTATAACTGTTTTAGTTTTCCTTTTTTTATTTTCTGATTATTTTAATTCCTTTCTGTGTAAAGCATTTTGAATTACCATAGTATATGATATGTGCTATATAAATAAACTTGCCTTGCCTGATCACACATAACACTAGAAATACTCATGCAAACAGATTAATTTTAAATAAACACATGATGTCTTTATTCCTGCATGCGTTGACTGTTGTGTTTGCTGTTTCACAGGTTGCAGAACTGAAGAGTCAGGATCTGAGTGAGAAGCTGAAGCTCCTGCAGGGAGAGATCGACGGCTCTCAGCACAAACACAAGAACATGAAGACCGAACTCAAGAAGTTCATGGACCTTCTGGATGGGAAGATTGATGAGCTGCATGAAGTTCGTCAGGGCATTTCTAAACTAGGCATCGACAACTGAACACACACACACACACACACACACACACACACACACACACACACACACTCTCACTGACTCACTCACACACACACACACACGTACAGACAGACAGACAGACAGACAGACACACACACACACACACACACAGACAGACAGACAGACAGACAGACAGACACACACACACACACACACACACACACACACACACACACACACACACACACACAGACACAGACACAGACACAGACACAGACACAGACACAGACACAGACACACACACACACAGACACAGACACAGACACAGACAGACACACAGAGACACACAGAGACACAGACAGACACACAGAGACACAGACAGACACACAGAGACACAGACAGACACACACACACACAGAGACACAGACAGACACACAGACAGACACACACACACAGACAGACTGAAGGGTGTTTTACCGCTGCAGATCTCAGGGTAGTTTGGAATCGCTTGATATGCACTTACAGACGTGAACTGCAGAAACACTAAGTGCCTGAATGTGGCGCTCTCCGGGTCTCCACAGACTCAGTGAGAACTGACCTGTTGATCAGCTCCTCATGCAATACCCGCCTCAGGACACACTTCTCTTCTGGTTCTGCTGGGTTCTGTGTGTTTTTAAAAACATTTTCAAGATGGAGTTGCATTAAGAAAATAATCTTTTTCTGATCTATGAAAATATGAGCCAAATCTCTGCTTGATGAAGGCAGTTTGCTTGTATGGTGCAGATGTGTGTTGTGCTCAGCAGTGTTTGTGACGTGCTGGTGTGTGTGTGTCTGTCGTTTGGGTGACGGGATAATTTATACGTGTGCTTTTTTTAGAATAATCTCTGCCTTTCCTGAGTCTTTGATGGAGCGTATGAACTTCCAAACACTCTCCTCAGCTCTTTTCACTTGTTTTCCTCTTGATGCTTGTTTGAATGTCGTGGTGGATGTGTTATAGAGCGTTTAACGTGGGCGAGTGTCTAAAACACACATCTTACTGGAAACTTGAGCCTTTTTCCCTCTTTCTGGAGAAATAAAAACACTTTTGTTGATCAAAATTGTAAAATAAATACTTGTGGAAATATAGTTTATGAAGGAAATCTTTGTGTTGGGTGTTTTGTCCATGCGTGAGAGTTGAAGTTATTTCAGAAGTTGATGTGTGTCGCGGACGGTGGGCGTCGCTCTCTCGCCTCTGATTGGTGAGTGTGTGTTGCCGTGGAAACCTGCAGCCCACACACAGCTGCTATTGATCGTGAGTAGTATGCTCCAGATGTGAATATATTCTGTGTTTCACTACATTTTTTTTATTATTGTTCGTAGATTTCTGTGATGTCACTATAACTGCATCCAAAGGCTGTTTCCATAGAAACATGGTCACTGAGATCTGTGATGCTCAGTATTTGATCTGGTCTTATAACTCTCTCTCTCTCTCTCTCTCTCTCTCTCTCTCTCTCTCTCTCTCTCTCTCTCTCTCTCTCTCTCTCTCTCTCTCTCTCTCTCTCTCTCTCTCTCTCTCTCTCTCTCTCTCTCTCTCTCTCTCTCTCTCTCTCTCTCTCTCTCTCTCTCTCTCTCTCTCTCTCTCTCTCTCTCTCTCTCTCTCTCTCTCTCTCTCTCTCTCACACACACACTCACTCACTCACTCACTCACTAACTCTCTCTCACACACACACACACACACACACACAAACACAAACACACCAGCCTTATCAAGTCATCAATATACCAGGTGTTTATTAATATCAATAAGCCAGTTTTTGAGATAAATCATGCTGCTCATCTTGTCAGGAGTCATTTCTTGCATATATGAAATGAGTCTACAGAACAAAAGATTAGACAACTACGGAAGCCCTGAACCGCAAGGTGAGAAAAAAAAAACTAATCTCGTTATTTCGACATAATAAAGGGACATTCTAATATGCATTAAGCCACATTTAGCGTTCTTATAATGGTTTTCTATGTGAGGAAAATGCTTAACGTGAAATTAAATGCGTTGCGTTATTATTCTGGACTCATCTGATTTTTTGAAGTATGCTTTATTATGATTTTAGTATCATAATGATTAATAAATGCACGCACAGTTATCCGTAAACTTGATAAATGTTGCAGATATGTTTTACTATCCACAAACACATTGCTTTCAACTAATGTGTGCAAAATTCAGAATTCAACGAATGTGCAGCAATTTGTACAAATAGATACATATTTGTGAATAAAATGTTTTATTTTGTATTAGTGATCATAATTTGCGCATGCAACAAAGATGTACAGTGACACGTGCATTTATTGACGTCTTTTCTGGGCAATGCTTAACGTGTAATTAGACGCCTGATAGCCTGTTTTGCTTCATGTGGTATTAATAATATTAATTTAACTATTATTGTTCTTGCTGCTGCTGTATGGTCTGTGTTAAGAGTAGACTATTATGATTTAAGAGGTTTTATAATAGTCTACTCTTAGCACGGACCGTACAGCAGCTTCAACAACAATAATAGTTAAATTAATACTATTATTATTAATAATAATAGCCGCAGTAGTGGTAAGGCAGTGCAGTAAAACAGTTTCTGATCTGGCCAATAATGGCCAAGCACATGAAGCAAAATAGGCTATATCTATAGGCAGTTTTATGAGTTGTGTAAAGTTAACAAATAAACCAAATCTAATAAAGCTGTCTGAAAGAGCAATACTGACAACAAAACTAGCACAAAACTATATGTAATTGGCAAGTTAATTATGCAACGTTTTAGAAAAGTATGAATTAATAGACTATCCAGTGAAAACAGTAGGTCAACATAACAATGCGTTCTTTAATTCACTGTCTTAGTCTGCCCTCTAGTGGCATATCGAGATTAATACAAATCTTAACATAAAGAGACGGACAGTGTTATTAAAGCGATAGTTCACCCAAAAATGAAAATGATGTCATCATTTACTCTCCCTCAAGTTGTTCCAAACCTGTATGAGTTTCTTTCTTCTGCTAAACACAAAAGAAGATATTTTAAAGAAGGTTGGTAACTAAACAGTTGCTGGTCCCCATTGACAGCCATAGTATTTTTTTTTTTCATACTATGGAAGAAGTCAATGGGGACCAGCAACTGTTTCGTTACCAACCTTTTTCCTCACATAGAAAACCATTATAAGAACGCTAAATGTGGGTTAATGCATATTAGAATGTCCCCTTATTATGTCGAAATAGCGACGTAATCTCTCGAAATAACCTTGCGGTTCAATTTCATTAGACAGTAATATTAAATTGTTCAGTTATGATGTTTTGAGCATCAATGTAAAAAAAAAAAGAATTCAGAATTCAGTTTTTTGTCAAAACAAAACTGTTAAAAAAAGTGTTTAAAAGCATTTTCATAAATGATATGTTGAGATATAAGTCTTTTGTAATGTTTCACAAGTGCTGATATCAAAAGTTTTCTTTTGGAAAATTGTATTGAATCTGAAAGGGTCAGTTTGACCCGCATCTTACAGGCTATGCGCAGAAATCGAGCAGTGCATGAGGGTTAAAGTAAGACATTAGTAGACATTAGCCTTCTTATTAAAGCCTTCAGGACTGGAGAGTAAGAAAAGAGATTCTGGCACCATCAAATAATCCCCGACCAGCTGTCAATATCAGACAAAATAATATATTTAATCTTAAGTGTTTTTTTTAATCACTTTATAAACTGCACTGGCACAATTATCAGAGATGAACCAGTTCTAAGTAGTTGCATTAATCATGTATATTTGTCTGGTTTTGCTGACATGGTAATGGGAGGAAAAATGAATTTTAATGCTTTCCACTCTCAAAACTTTTGTGTTCTATCAAATGAATGCAAAGTTTCTTGGGGGAAAATGCAAAACTTTTGCGACAGAACACACAAGCATTAAAATATGTTTTCCATCACCATGTCTCTTAAGTCTCATAGGCATCTGTTAGTTTAGAGGAAACTGAAAAATTTGAAAGATGTTTCTGTTGTTTTTATTCACAACAGAATAAAACACTTTGAGTGACACACATCGACTCTTCCACCTGTTGCTCTCCACACATCTGGCATTGTGAATGTAAGCATGTCTGAAGCTGCTAATCCAGATCAGGTCATCTGAACACGTGTGTGTCTGAATCAGGGTGATAATAAACGACGTAAAGTAAGATGTATTACCTGATCCTGGATAACAAAACATGGGATTTCAGATCTAGATTATTCTGATCCAGATTAAACTTTTGAACAGCTGGATCCTGCAGTGTAAGATCAGAGAACACAAGCAGATCTGGCTTCAGATCGAGCAGTTTAAGACGTCTAGCTAGAGGAAGCTCCTGAACGTACAGATTAATATCCGGTAAGGCTGTGAATAACTGTACGTCTGAAACAAATTAAGGTTGAAAATCGAATTTATAATATCTAGCCGTTTTGCTAAATGTGTGCAGTTTTTTGCTCTGTGACCAAATCAGAAAGTACATCACTCCTTTATTATGGTGAAGGTGATTCCCTCACACACACACACACACACACACACACACACACACACACACACACACACACACAAGCTCCAGTCCTGATCAGGCACTTTAATGGACCCGTTCAGAGCCACGGCTGTTATTGACACAAATGTTCAGTGCAATTAACTGTATTCTTACATAATGACAAGACATTTCAGTGCAAAATCCCAAAGAGATCTAAATGTAGCATCACATTGGCAAAGGAAGTTAGCATCACAACTAGTAATCCTGGCTGAAACGGCAACGTTTGGGGAGAATCACAGACTTCAGGTTGTGTTTAACTCTCCCAGTCTCCAGTCGGCGAGTCCGAGCGCTCTTCATCGTCAGAGTCGTTCGAGACCTTCTTCATCCTCAGCATGGCAGCTTTGATGCTGCGCTCTAACTCTGAGTCTGAGCTGAGGGGCGGGGCTCTAGAGGGCGGGGCTTTCTTCAAGGCCACGCCCTGACGGATGGCTGACAGGAGGCTGTCTCTGACATCACCACTCTCGACCTTGACCTCGACCTCGACCTTCCTCAGGTGTTTCTGTCCGCGCTGAAGCGATGCTAGGAGCTCGTCCATCGACCCTGCGTCACAAACACACTTCATTCACTGAGAGAGTCATATTTCTCCTCAGAGTCTACATAAATACAGGACACGTGCTGTGTTTATAACATGACACACAATGCTTAACCTCTGGTGCTCTTCGCTCATGTCTGACCCAAAAATTTTACATTTGTTTTTTGTCGAATTTTTTTCTTCATCGGAATGGTACTGTTGAAAACTTTTTCTTCGTCGAAGCAGAAACCAGGAGACGTTGGGGATCACGTTCAAACAAAGTTATTCTTTATTGAGGACTTCGCGTTGACGCGGCTGCAGTTCTTCCCAAATCAGTCTGGCTAACAAACTTTACATGGTTTCTTTATAGGCCTTTCAGTGGGCTGTCCTTAAAAGTGCTAAACATACACACAGCCTTAGAGGTAACCACTAAATCTAATCATCTAAAGACAATAGAGGCAATTGCCCCCAACTGAGACAATGGTATAAACAACAAATGCTCACGAGACCTTAGACTAGGTAACATTCACACACAGTCCAACTCTTAGTTGGAAGATCAAAGACTAACAAAACCCCTGACTATTACAATGTTTAGACAGCTGACTTAAAGCTGACTTCTGATCAGTAAATTGATGCCATCATGTTCACCTTGAATGCCCAATACAGTATAGTTCACCTTAGTTTTTTTATGTGATGTTATGTAAGGAAGTAAGATCAGCAGATCTTAAACATATTCTTACATTTGGATCCTTCAGAATGAAACTTGGTAAAGGTTTTGGCACTTGGAGACAAATTTCCTCCAGTGGACGCGTTTGGTACTGCAGCCGAACACACTCTCACTGAAAGCTCTTCTTTTTATCAGGCTCAATTTTGAACACAACTTGTTTAGATGGCATTTATTGTCTCACAGTTTTAGAGTAAAACATGTTTTTGAAAATATATATTTCATGTAAAAATTTAATATAGTATTTTTGCACATTTTTCATAACAATAAACTTAAAATTCTGTAACTTTTTTTAAGTTTACTTTTTAAAACTTTCTTCACTTCAGCAATAATCTGCCAAGTGTCGTCTTTAAGAAATCAACTTCAGTCTGTCGCTCTAAAGCATTCAAGATTTACCAGTTTAAGCTGGAAGTTTAATTTTCAGGTCTATGCTCAAAAAGTGAATAAATGGATTATAAATACAACGTAAATATAATTTTGTACCATAAAATCCCCTAAAAATACAAAATATTAAATAAAAAACATTATCGAACTAAAATATAGTATATTCATTTCATTGAAACAAAAAAATAAACTCGGTTATTTTTGACCAACACGCGAAGAGAACCACAGAATCATACTTCCACATGATGAGAATGAGATTTCACTACAGTGGGGTAAATATGCTTAATTGGCATGAGAATTATTTACAAGGAATCATTAAAGTCCTAAAATAGGCTTAATTTTTTTAATGTCAAATATAATATTACATTCTCAAATATTTTCTTAAGAATATCTTAATTTTGTTCATAAGACTAAAATGTCTGTCTCCAGTCAACAAATAAAAAAAACATAACTTCAAAACTTTACACTAGTAAAGTTTAAAAATTATATAATTTGTCCGGCTATGAATCTTTTCTTGCAAAAAAGTTAATGTCTTTTACTAAATGTTAATTTATTGACTGTCTCAGCGAGTTGGAGGTTATTTTAACTTTAAGAAGTTATTTTCTGTTTTAAGTACAACAATAAGAACAAGTTTTTTAAACATACAAACTACCCTTTTATATACTGTTTTATATTGTTTCCTTAAGCTAAAACATTAAAACGGCAGTTAAGAATTGTATTTCATTAGCTTGTGGAGTCCAGGACTCTGACGCTCACCTGAGTTTTGTTCAAGAGTGTTTCGCATCGGCAGCTTGTCACTGGTTTGTGGAGCAGGCGGAGGAAGAAGAGGAGGAGAAAGAAGAGGAGGAGGAGGAGGAGGAGGAGGAGGAGGAGGAGGAGGAGGAGGAGGAGGAGGAGGAGGAGGAGGAGGAGGAGGAGGAGGAGGAGGCATCTGGTCTGGTTTTGCTGATGAAGATCCAGAGGGCAGCAGAATCTGCACCGGGATGTCACGCTGCTTCTGACTCCGCCCCTTCCTACGGGGGGCGGAGCTCTGCGGTCCCAGGCTGATGATTGACAGGGGCTGGGAGGAGTCATCTCTGCTGGAGTCATGTGACTCTGTATTTAAAGCATACTGACCCTGATGTCTCTAAACTCAAAGAAACACAGAAAACAAACACTGAAGCCAAGCTGAAAATTAAACACACTCACACACACACACACACACACACACACACATACTCACTCACTCACTCACTCACTCACACAGCGATGCATTACCTCTCTGAAGCAGCGCACTCTGTTGAGTGTCTTTGCTCTCTCGTTCTCCAGCCACTGCTTCTGCTGCTCTTCCTCAGCTCTCCTCTTGTCTCGCTTCTGAACACACACACACACACGACACACTCAGGGACACCGGCACAAACAATGACAGGTACAAAAGAGGAATGTGAGTGTGAGTTTAAATCGGCCTGGGATGAGGAACTGAATGACAGGAAGAGGAATTCAATATGGAAGCTTCATCAGACCCAGGGAACGGAGCTGAGCCTCAGACTCCTCTGGGACAATTAAGCAAGGAAGGAAATGATGCGCTCTTCCACCTTTATCCATAAGAAGTTAATTTATTAGTTCACAAGTTCACATTTACAAATCAGAAAAGTGAGAGTATTTGGGCTCTGAGCTCGGGATGTGGCCCGATGAGACTCTGTGTTTGCATCATTCAGGAACTGAAGCTCTGCACACACACTCATGTTCTCCAGACACAAACACATGAAGAACACGCAACGCTCGACTCTCTCGTTACGAGTCTCTGCGTGTGTCACGCATCACCAACTGCACACGCACCACTAACTGCACTTGACCACTAACTGCACACGCACCACTAACAGCACACGCACCACTAACTGCACACGCATCACTAACTGCACACGCATCACTAGCACCACTAACTGCACACGCATCACTAACTGCACACGCACCACTAACTGCACACGCACCACTAACTGCACACGCATCACTAACTGCACACGCATCACTAGCACCACTAACTGCACACGCATCACTAACTGCACACGCACCACTAACTGCACACGCATCACTAACTGCACACGCATCACTAGCACCACTAACTGCACACGCATCACTAACTGCACACGCACCACTAACTGCACACGCATCACTAACTGCACACGCATCACTAGCACCACTAACTGCACACGCATCACTAACTGCACACGCATCACTAACTGCACACGCATCACTAACTGCACACGCACCACTAACTGCACACGCATCACTAACTGCACACGCATCACTAGCACCACTAACTGCACACGCATCACTAACTGCACACGCATCACTAGCACCACTAACTGCACACGCATCACTAACTGCACACGCATCACTAGCACCACTAACTGCACACGCATCACTAACTGCACACGCACCACTAACTGCACGCGCATCACTAACAGCACACGCACCACTAACTGCACGCGCATCACTAACTGCACACGCACCACTAACTGCACACGCACCACTAACTGTACGCGCATCACTAGCACCACTAACTGCACACGCATCACCAACTGCACACACACCACTAACTGCACTTGACCACTAACTGCACACGCACCACTAACAGCACACGCACCACTAACTGCACACGCATCACTAACTGCACACGCACCACTAACTGCACACGCACCACTAACTGCACGCGCACCACTAACTGCACACGCACCACTAACTGCACGCGCACCACTAACTGCACGCGAACCACTAACTGCACACGCACCACTAACTGCACACGCACCACTAACTGCACACGCACCACTAACTGCACACGCACCACTAACTGCACGCGCACCACTAACTGCACGCGCATCACTAACTGCACGCGCACCACTAACTGCACGCGCACCACTAACTGCACGCGCACCACTAACTGCACGCGCACCACTAACTGCACGCGCACCACTAACTGCACGCGCATCACTAACTGCACACGCATCACTAACTGCACGCGCATCACTAACTGCACACGCACCACTAACTGCACACGCACCACTAACTGCACACGCACCACTAACTGCACACGCACCACTAACTGCACACGCATCACTAACTGCACACGCACCACTAACTGCACACGCACCACTAACTGCACACGCATCACTAACTGCACACGCACCACTAACTGCACACGCACCACTAACTGCACACGCACCACTAACTGCACACGCACCACTAACTGCACACGCATCACTAACTGCACACGCATCACTAACTGCACACGCACCACTAACTGCACACGCATCACTAACTGCACACGCATCACTAACTGCACACGCATCACTAACTGCACACGCACCACTAACTGCACACGCACCACTAACTGCACACGCACCACTAACTGCACACGCACCACTAACTGCACACGCACCACTAACTGCACACGCACCACTAACTGCACACGCACCACTAACTGCACACGCATCACTAACTGCACACGCATCACTAACTGCACACGCACCACTAACTGCACGCGCACCACTAACTGCACGCGCACCACTAACTGCACACGCACCACTAACTGCACACGCACCACTAACTGCACACGCACCACTAACTGCACACGCATCACTAACTGCACACGCACCACTAACTGCACACGCACCACTAACTGCACGCGCACCACTAACTGCACGCGCACCACTAACTGCACGCGCACCACTAACTGCACGCGCACCACTAACTGCACACGCACCACTAACTGCACACGCACCACTAACTGCACACGCACCACTAACTGCACACGCACCACTAACTGCACACGCATCACTAACTGCACACGCACCACTAACTGCACACGCACCACTAACTGCACGCGCACCACTAACTGCACGCGCACCACTAACTGCACACGCACCACTAACTGCACACGCACCACTAACTGCACACGCACCACTAACTGCACACGCATCACTAACTGCACACGCATCACTCAGGGCTCGCAAAATTTCAAAATCGCTGGTAGCCCTTCGGGCAGGCACTCTTCAGATTTTGGTAGCCCGAAATGAATTTGACTAGCCCAGATAAAAAGTCAATTTTATTAATCTAGAATATTGGTTAGGAGTCAAAACAATGAATCAAAAACTTTTTCAAAACACAAAATATCAACAAATATGCATCTGGTTCTAACTGAACTGAAAGGTGTGTGGCCAGTATGGAACATGAATCAGTCTGTGGCTCAGCCCCCAATGAGGGTATGATAAAATAAAAAAGTAACACTTTAGTTTAGGGTCTAATGCTCACTATTAAGTTTCATTAACATGCAGATGGCAGGGTTTTATCATCACGGAGGTCCCGAATGTGAGGTAGGCTAGTGAGGGGGGTTCAGGGGCACCCCCGAGAAAATGTTGATTTCTCTGATCTACATATGTGCATTTTAAGATGTTTTGAGGGCCAAAAAAATTGGATAACAATAGCTTTAAATCCATGTAAGAGGGCAGCTGATTATTTTTCTCTCCTCATCAGCATCACACTCCTATTCTCTTTGTTTTTCTCTTGCTCTGTCTCTTCCCCTCCTAAAGCTGAGCTTTGACTGATATAGGTATATATTAGGTATATACTGAAATATTTTCATTTTTGTCTGTCAGTGAAGTAAACTTAGGGTCAACTGATAGGTTGATTTATGAATCATTGTCTCAGACGCATTCATTTACTGAAAGCTACTAGGAAAGCTAGGTAGCCTAACTAAGTTTATTAAATTCATTCACAGTATGTACACATTCATTATTGATCTTATTCCTAATAAAGGGCTTTATAATCAAATAGGTCCTACATTTAAGGTTATTAGGGGGTTCAAATTTTTTATTTCTCTGATATGTCCATTTCAAGACGTTTGAAGGCCAAAAAAGGATAAGAAATAGCTTTAAAACAATGTCAGTGGGCAGTAGATTGTGTCAATACCTGCTCTCACTTCTTATCCATCACTCTTTCTTTTTCTCTCAGTCTCCTCATCTTGCCCTGTCTCTTCCCCCCCTAAAGCTGAAGTTTTTTAATTTACTGAAGGCTACAAATTGCATATTAATTCTCAACATGTACACATTCAGTATTAATCTTGTGCCTAACATGAAAACGGATTTGTTAATGCTAATGTCCCCTCACAATGACAGTAAACTAATTATTAGTCACGTTACATAGGCCTATTTTCAGTTCAAAATGGCGAGATTCGACAAAAGTATATTCATTTGTCTGATTAATTTTGTCATTCGTTTTACATTTATGACCTAAAAAAGCTGTCAAATATGAAATGTTTAGTTTAGCTACTTACATCTTATCTCGCACTTGGCCGTAAACTGAAGCGTCGAGTCGCTCTGCTCAAATTCGCGCTCTGCAGCTTCTTGTGAACATAAAGCCCGCCTACTTTGATTTGATTGGTCATCTCAAATATTCTGACATTGACAGACCAATGAGACTCAAATTAACACACACACACACACACACACACACACACCCCTTTCTGACGTGCGCTCTCTGGCTCTGCTCTGCGCCGCAGCGGATTGAAGATGAAGAACGCGCTGAATCCGATTAAATAACAAAACTGAAGCGAACACTATTTCAGATAGCCCGTCGGGCAGGCTGGTTATGCATTTTGGTAGCCCGACTGGAAAACACAATAGCCCCGGGACGTCGGGCAGGCGATTTTGCGAGCCCTGCCACTAACTGCACGCGCATCACTAGCATCACCAACTGCACACGCATCACCAACTGCACACGCACCACTAACTGCACTTGACCACTAACTGCACACGCACCACTAACTGCACACGCACCACTAACTGCACGCGCATCACTAGCACCACTAACTGCACACGCATCACTAACTGCACACGCACCACTAACTGCACGCGCACCACTAACTGCACACGCACCACTAACTGCACACGCATCACTAACTGCACACGCACCACTAACTGCACACGCATCACTAGCACCACTAACTGCACACGCACCTCTAACTGCACACGCACCACTAACTGACGCATCACTAACTGCACACGCACCACTAACTGCACACGCACCACTAACTGCACACGCACCACTAACTGCACACGCATCACTAGCACCACTAACTGCAGGGTTAACCCATCACTAACTGCACACGCACCACTAACTGCAGACGCACCACTAACTGCACACGCATCACTAGCACCACTAACTGCACACGCATTACTAACTGCACACGCACCACTAACTGCACGCGCATCACTAACTGCACACGCATCACTAGCACCACTAACTGCACATGCATCACTAGCATCACTAACTGCACACGCACCACTAACTGCACACGCACCACTAACTGCACACGCACCACTAACTGCACACGCACCACTAACTGCACGCGCATCACTAACTGCACACGCACCACTAACTGCACACGCATCACTAACTGCACACGCACCACTAACTGCACGCGCATCACTAACTGCACGCGCACCACTAACTGCACGCGCACCACTAACTGCACGCGCATCACTAACTGCACGCGCATCACTAACTGCACGCGCATCACTAGCACCACTAACTGCACACGCATCACTAACTGCACACGCACCACTAACTGCACACGCATCACTAACTGCACACGCATCACTAACTGCACACGCACCACTAACTGCACGCGCACCACTAACTGCACGCGCACCACTAACTGCACGCGCACCACTAACTGCACGCGCATCACTAACTGCACGCGCACCCACTAACTGCACGCGCACCACTAACTGCACGCGCACCACTAACTGCACGCGCACCACTAACTGCACGCGCATCACTAACTGCACGCGCATCACTAATTGCACGCGCACCACTAACTGCACGCGCACCACTAACTGCACACGCATCACTAGCACCACTAACTGCACACGCACCACTAACTGCACACGCACCACTAACTGCACGCACATCACTAACTGCACACGCATCACTAGCACCACTAACTGCACATGCATCACTAGCATCACTAACTGCACACGCATCACTAACTGCACACGCACCACTAACTGCACACGCACCACTAACTGCACACGCACCACTAACTGCACACGCACCACTAACTGCACGCGCATCACTAACTGCACACGCACCACTAACTGCACACGCATCACTAACTGCACACGCACCACTAACTGCACGCGCATCACTAACTGCACGCGCACCACTAACTGCACGCGCACCACTAACTGCACGCGCATCACTAACTGCACGCGCATCACTAACTGCACGCGCATCACTAGCACCACTAACTGCACACGCATCACTAACTGCACACGCACCACTAACTGCACACGCATCACTAACTGCACACGCATCACTAACTGCACACGCACCACTAACTGCACGCGCACCACTAACTGCACGCGCACCACTAACTGCACGCGCACCACTAACTGCACGCGCATCACTAACTGCACGCGCACCACTAACTGCACGCGCACCACTAACTGCACGCGCACCACTAACTGCACGCGCATCACTAACTGCACGCGCATCACTAATTGCACGCGCACCACTAACTGCACGCGCACCACTAACTGCACACGCATCACTAGCACCACTAACTGCACACGCACCACTAACTGCACACGCACCACTAACTGCACGCGCATCACTAACTGCACACGCATCACTAGCACCACTAACTGCACATGCATCACTAGCATCACTAACTGCACACGCATCACTAACTGCACACGCACCACTAACTGCACACGCACCACTAACTGCACACGCACCACTAACTGCACACGCACCACTAACTGCACGCGCACCAATAACTGCACGCGCACCACTAACTGCACGCGTATCACTAACTGCACGCGCACCACTAACTGCACGCGCATCACTAACTGCACACGCATCACTAACTGCACACGCACCACTAACTGCACGCGCACCACTAACTGCACGCGCATCACTAACTGCACACGCACCACTAACTGCACGCGCATCACTAACTGCACACGCATCACTAACTGCACACGCACCACTAACTGCACACGCACCACTAGCTGCACACGCATCACTAGCACCACTAACTGCACACGCATCACTAACTGCACACGCATCACTAGCACCACTAACTGCACACGCATCACTAGCACCACTAACTGCACGCGCACCACTAACTGCACATGCATCACTAGCACCAATAACTGCACACGCATCACTAGCACCACTAACTGCACACGCATCACTAACTGCACACGCACCACTAACTGCACACGCACCTCTAACTGCACACGCACCACTAACTGCACGCGCACCACTAACTGCACACGCACCACTAACTGCACACGCACCACTAACTGCACACGCATCACTAACTGCACACGCATCACGCATCACTAACTGCACACGCATCACTGACAGCATGTCTGACAGTTATAACTATTATAACATGACAAAAATAATTGTCTAAATTATGTTGCATATTCCTCAACATTTCTTGTGATGATATCACTAGTTGACAACATAGTACTATTTTCGGAAATCATAAGCTATGATATTGTGCAGGTGCACGTGATGCAACGCTGCAGAGCAGACAGACTCGAGTGTCAGACTCATTTAACTGCACTAACTGCACGAGCATCACTAACTGCACACGCATCACTAACTGCACGCGCATCACTAACTGCACGCGCATCACTAACTGCACGCGCATCACTAGCACCACTAACTGCACGCGCATCACTAACTGCACGCGCATCACTAACTGCACGCGCATCACTAACTGCACACGCACCACTAACTGCACACGCATCACTAGCACCACTAACTGCACGCGCACCACTAACTGCACACGCACCACTAACTGCACACGCATCACTAGCACCACTAACTGCACGCGCACCACTAACTGCACACGCATCACTAGCACCACTAACTGCACGCGCACCACTAACTGCACGCGCATCACTAACTGCACGCGCATCACTAACTGCACACGCACCACTAACTGCACACGCATCACTAGCACCACTAACTGCACGCGCACCACTAACTGCACACGCATTACTTACTGCACACGCATCACTAACTGCACACGCATCACTAGCACCACTAACTGCACGCGCACCACTAACTGCACGCGCATCACTAACTGCACGCGCATCACTAACTGCACGCGCATCACTAGCACCACTAACTGCACGCGCATCACTAACTGCACGCGCATCACTAACTGCACGCGAATCACTAACTGCACACGCATCACTAGCACCACTAACTGCACGCGCATCACTAACTGCACACGCATCACTAGCACCACTAACTGCACGCGCATCACTAACTGCACACGCACCACTAACTGCACGCGCACCACTAACTGCACACGCATCACTAGCACCACTAACTGCACACGCATCACTAACTGCACACGCACCACTAACTGCACGCGCATCACTAACTGCACACGCATCACTAGCACCACTAACTGCACGCGCACCACTAACTGCACACGCATCACTAGCACCACTAACTGCACGCGCACCACTAACTGCACGCGCATCACTAACTGCACGCGCATCACTAACTGCACACGCACCACTAACTGCACACGCATCACTAGCACCACTAACTGCACGCGCACCACTAACTGCACACGCATTACTTACTGCACACGCATCACTAACTGCACACGCATCACTAGCACCACTAACTGCACGCGCACCACTAACTGCACACGCACCACTAACTGCACGCGCATCACTAACTGCACGCGCATCACTAACTGCACACGCACCAGTAACTGCACACGCATCACTAACTGCACACGCATCACTAGCACCACTAACTGCACGCGCACCACTAACTGCACACGCACCACTAACTGCACACGCACCACTAACTGCACACGCATCACTAACTGCACACGCATCACTAACTGCACACGCATCACTAACTGCACACGCATCACTAACTGCACACGCATCACTAGCACCACTAACTGCACACGCACCACTAACTGCACGCGCACCACTAACTGCACACGCACCACTAACTGCACACGCACCACTAACTGCACACGCACCACTAACTGCACGCGCACCACTAACTGCACGCGCACCACTAACTGCACGCGCACCACTAACTGCACGCGCACCACTAACTGCACGCGCACCACTAACTGCACGCGCACCACTAACTGCACGCGCACCACTAACTGCACAAGCACCACTAACTGCACGCGCACCACTAACTGCACACGCACCACTAACTGCACACGCATCACTAACTGCACACGCATCACTAGCACCACTAACTGCACGCGCACCACTAACTGCACACGCACCACTAACTGCACACGCACCACTAACTGCACACGCACCACTAACTGCACAAGCACCACTAACTGCACGCGCACCACTAACTGCACGCGCACCACTAACTGCACGCGCATCACTAACTGCACACGCACCACTAACTGCACACGCATCACTAGCACCACTAACTGCACGCGCACCACTAACTGCACACGCACCACTAACTGCACACGCACCACTAACTGCACACGCACCACTAACTGCACACGCACCACTAACTGCACAAGCACCACTAACTGCACGCGCACCACTAACTGCACACGCATCACTAGCACCACTAACTGCACGCGCACCACTAACTGCACACGCATTACTTACTGCACACGCATCACTAACTGCACACGCATCACTAGGGCTGTCAACGAATATTCTAAATTCGAATATATATTCGAATAGTTTTAAAAAACAGAAATTCGAATGTGAAAATTAATATTCGAATGTGGAAAAACGCCCGCGGTAGCAGAGGCGCGGCTGTCAGCTTTGCGAGTGGGCGCGCTGCCTGAGGGGTCAGGGACAGGTAACAGGAAGAAGCGTTAACGGTAAACAGAAACATTACTAAAGAGTAGGCTACTGTACTGACTAAATAGATATTGCGCAGCATGAATAAGGGTTAGGGTTAGATACAGCAGTTTCATGCACTGCAGGCTTCCACTGGTTTGATTATTTACCGTTTCATGTCAAGGAAAAGTTAAATTTTTACCACAGCACAGCTCGCTCGGAGCGTTCACTGTCGGATTCGCGTCTAGTTGGACTCTTAAACATTTTGAATTTGCGCGTCAAAAGCAAAAGTTTGATGCTCGGAGAGCGTGACGCCTCATTCGCGCCACAAGACCTCCAGACGCGCGTAAACGCGTCTTTACATTGACTTAACATTGAAATCACTCGCGCCAGACGCTCTATTCGCGTTTGGTGTGTGAACGCAGCGGGTGAGGGCGAGAGAGAGAAAGAGTGCTTGCGAGTGAGCGAGAGTGAGGTCTGCGGTCTTGGCCATTAGGGGATTAGTTGTTTTTTTTTTGTGTATGTAATACGTTGTCAAATATGTTTAAACTTAAATAAACCTATACAAGTAGTTATGTCTCTTTGTATTAATTTGTCCTGTTATTGACGTAATGTACGTCATTGACAAAATGCGCAACCAGATGTTCGAATAGTTCGAATATTCGTGTGTTTTTTAGAGGGAATATTCGAACGTAATTTTTGAGCAATTTTGACAGCCCTACGCATCACTAGCACCACTAACTGCACGCGCACCACTAACTGCACACGCACCACTAACTGCACACGCACCACTAACTGCACACGCACCACTAACTGCACACGCACCACTAACTGCACACGCACCACTAACTGCACACGCACCACTAACTGCACGCGCACCACTAACTGCACACGCACCACTAACTGCACACGCACCACTAACTGCACACGCACCACTAACTGCACGCGCACCACTAACTGCACACGCACCACTAACTGCACGCGTACCACTAACTGCACACGCACCACTAACTGCACGCGCACCACTAACTGCACACGCACCACTAACTGCACGCGCACCACTAACTGCACACGCACCACTAACTGCACGCGCACCACTAACTGCACACGCACCACTAACTGCACACGCATCACTAACTGCACACGCATCACTAGCACCACTAACTGCACACGCACCACTAACTGCACACGCACCACTAACTGCACACGCACCACTAACTGCACGCGCACCACTAACTGCAAGCGCACCACTAACTGCACACGCACCACTAACTGCACGCGCACCACTAACTGCACACGCATCACTAACTGCACACGCATCACTAACTGCACGCGCACCACTAACTGCACACGCACCACTAACTGCACACGCACCACTAACTGCACACGCACCACTAACTGCACGCGCACCACTAACTGCACGCGCACCACTAACTGCACACGCATCACTAACTGCACACGCATCACTAGCACCACTAACTGCACACGCACCACTAACTGCACACGCACCACTAACTGCACACGCACCACTAACTGCACACGCACCACTAACTGCACGCGCATCACTAACTGCACACGCACCACTAACTGCAAGCGCACCACTAACTGCACACGCACCACTAACTGCACGCGCACCACTAACTGCACACGCACCACTAACTGCACACGCACCACTAACTGCACGCGCACCACTAACTGCACACGCATCACTAACTGCACACGCACCACTAACTGCACGCGCACCACTAACTGCACGCGCACCACTAACTGCACGCGCACCACTAACTGCACGCGCACCACTATCTGCACGCGCACCACTAACTGCACACGCACCACTAACTGCACACGCATCCCTAACTGCACGCGCACCACTAACTGCACGCGCACCACTAACTGCACACGCACCACTAACTGCACACGCATCCCTAACTGCACACGCATCACTAGCACCACTAACTGCACGCGCATCACTAACTGCACACGCACCACTAACTGCACACGCACCACTAACTGCACACGCACCACTAACTGCACACGCACCACTAACTGCACACGCACCACTAACTGCACACGCACCACTAACTGCACACGCATCACTAACTGCACACGCACCACTAACTGCACACGCATCACTAACTGCACACGCACCACTAACTGCACACGCATCACTAACTGCACACGCACCACTAACTGCACACGCACCACTAACTGCACACGCACCACTAACTGCACGCGCACCACTAACTGCACGCGCACCACTAACTGCACGCGCACCACTAACTGCACACGCACCACTAACTGCACACGCATCACTAACTGCACGCGCACCACTAACTGCACACGCATCACTAACTGCACACGCACCACTAACTGCACGCGCACCACTAACTGCACACGCACCACTAACTGCACACGCACCACTAACTGCACACGCATCACTAACTGCACGCGCACCACTAACTGCACGCGCATCACTAACTGCACGCGCATCACTAACTGCACGCGCACCACTAACTGCACGCGCACCACTAACTGCACACGCACCACTAACTGCACACGCACCACTAACTGCACACGCACCACTAACTGCACGCGCACCACTAACTGCACGCGCACCACTAACTGCACACGCACCACTAACTGCACACGCATCACTAACTGCACGCGCATCACTAACTGCACGCGCATCACTAACTGCACGCGCACCACTAACTGCACACGCACCACTAACTGCACACGCACCACTAACTGCACACGCACCACTAACTGCACACGCACCACTAACTGCACGCGCACCACTAACTGCACACGCATCACTAACTGCACGCGCATCACTAACTGCACACGCATCACTAACTGCACGCGCATCACTAACTGCACGCGCACCACTAACTGCACACGCATCATGAGCATGAGCGA
>NC_138228.1:202500-215000 GCF_964197995.2 Scardinius erythrophthalmus
CAGCTCTGGGAAACAAACACTGCAGGAGTGAAACAGCGCCCTCTGGTGGATCACTGTCCAGCTCTGGGACACAAACACTGCAGAAGTGAAACAGCGCCCTCTGGTGGATCACTGTCCAGCTCTGAGACACAAACACTGCAGGAGTGAAACAGCGCCCTCTGGTGGATCACTGTCCAGCTCTGGGACACAAACACTGCAGGAGTGAATCAGCGCCCTCTGGTGGATCACGGTCCAGCTCTGGGAAACAAACACTGCAGGAGTGAAACAGCGCCCTCTGGTGGATCACTGTCCAGCTCTGGGACACAAACACTGCAGGAGTGAAACAGCGCCCTCTGGTGGATCACGGTCCAGCTCTGGGAAACAAACACTGCAGGAGTGAAACAGCGCCCTCTGGTGGATCACTGTCCAGCTCTGAGACACAAACACTGCAGGAGTGAATCAGCGCCCTCTGGTGGATCACTGTCCAGCTCTGGGACACAAACACTGCAGGAGTGAATCAGCGCCCTCTGGTGGATCACGGTCCAGCTCTGGGACACAAACACTGCAGGAGTGAATCAGCGCCCTCTGGTGGATCACGGTCCAGCTCTGGGAAACAAACACTGCAGGAGTGAAACAGCGCCCTCTGGTGGATCACGGTCCAGCTCTGAGACACAAACACTGCAGGAGTGAAACAGCGCCCTCTGGTGGATCACGGTCCAGCTCTGGGAAACAAACACTGCAGGAGTGAAACAGCGCCCTCTGGTGGATCACTGTCCAGCTCTGAGACACAAACACTGCAGGAGTGAATCAGCGCCCTCTGGTGGATCACTGTCCAGCTCTGGGACACAAACACTGCAGGAGTGAATCAGCGCCCTCTGGTGGATCACGGTCCAGCTCTGGGACACAAACACTGCAGGAGTGAATCAGCGCCCTCTGGTGGATCACGGTCCAGCTCTGGGAAACAAACACTGCAGGAGTGAAACAGCGCCCTCTGGTGGATCACTGTCCAGCTCTGGGACACAAACACTGCAGAAGTGAAACAGCGCCCTCTGGTGGATCACTGTCCAGCTCTGAGACACAAACACTGCAGGAGTGAAACAGCGCCCTCTGGTGGATCACGGTCCAGCTCTGGGACACAAACACTGCAGGAGTGAAACAGCGCCCTCTGGTGGATCACTGTCCAGCTCTGGGACACAAACACTGCAGGAGTGAATCAGCGCCCTCTGGTGGATCACTGTCCAGCTCTGGGACACAAACACTGCAGAAGTGAAACAGCGCCCTCTGGTGGATCACTGTCCAGCTCTGAGACACAAACACTGCAGGAGTGAAACAGCGCCCTCTGGTGGATCACGGTCCAGCTCTGGGACACAAACACTGCAGGAGTGAATCAGCGCCCTCTGGTGGATCACTGTCCAGCTCTGGGACACAAACACTGCAGGAGTGAAACAGCGCCCTCTGGTGGATCACTGTCCAGCTCTGGGACACAAACACTGCAGGAGTGAATCAGCGCCCTCTGGTGGATCACGGTCCAGCTCTGGGAAACAAACACTGCAGGAGTGAAACAGCGCCCTCTGGTGGATCACTGTCCAGCTCTGGGACACAAACACTGCAGGAGTGAAACAGCGCCCTCTGGTGGATCACTGTCCAGCTCTGGGACACAAACACTGCAGGAGTGAATCAGCGCCCTCTGGTGGATCACGGTCCAGCTCTGGGAAACAAACACTGCAGGAGTGAAACAGCGCCCTCTGGTGGATCACTGTCCAGCTCTGGGAAACAAACACTGCAGGAGTGAAACAGCGTCAACACCATCAACCTCTGGTGGATCACTGTCCAGCTCTGGGACACAAACACTGCAGGAGTGAAACAGCGCCCTCTGGTGGATCACTGTCCAGCTCTGGGACACAAACACTGCAGGAGTGAAACAGCGCCCTCTGGTGGATCACTGTCCAGCTCTGAGACACAAACACTGCAGAAGTGAAACAGCGCCCTCTGGTGGATCACGGTCCAGCTCTGGGAAACAAACACTGCAGGAGTGAAACAGCGTCAACACCATCAACCTCTGGTGGATCACTGTCCAGCTCTGGGACACAAACACTGCAGGAGTGAAACAGCGCCCTCTGGTGGATCACTGTCCAGCTCTGGGACACAAACACTGCAGGAGTGAAACAGTGCCCTCTGGTGGATCACTGTCCAGCTCTGAGACACAAACACTGCAGAAGTGAAACAGCGCCCTCTGGTGGATCACTGTCCAGCTCTGAGACACAAACACTGCAGGAGTGAAACAGCGCCCTCTGGTGGATCACTGTCCAGCTCTGAGACACAAACACTGCAGAAGTGAAACAGCGCCCTCTGGTGGATCACTGTCCAGCTCTGGGACACAAACACTGCAGGAGTGAAACAGCGCCCTCTGGTGGATCACTGTCCAGCTCTGAGACACAAACACTGCAGGAGTGAAACAGCGCCCTCTGGTGGATCACGGTCCAGCTCTGGGAAACAAACACTGCAGGAGTGAAACAGCGTCAACACCATCAACCTCTGGTGGATCACTGTCCAGCTCTGGGACACAAACACTGCAGGAGTGAAACAGCGCCCTCTGGTGGATCACTGTCCAGCTCTGAGACACAAACACTGCAGAAGTGAAACAGCGCCCTCTGGTGGATCACTGTCCAGCTCTGAGACACAAACACTGCAGGAGTGAAACAGCACCCTCTGGTGGATCACTGTCCAGCTCTGAGACACAAACACTGCAGGAGTGAAACAGCGCCCTCTGGTGGATCACTGTCCAGCTCTGGGACACAAACACTGCAGGAGTGAAACAGCGCCCTCTGGTGGATCACTGTCCAGCTCTGGGACACAAACACTGCAGGAGTGAAACAGCGCCCTCTGGTGGATCACTGTCCAGCTCTGGGACACAAACACTGCAGGAGTGAAACAGCGCCCTCTGGTGGATCACTGTCCAGCTCTGGGACACAAACACTGCAGGAGTGAAACAGCGCCCTCTGGTGGATCACTGTCCAGCTCTGGGACACAAACACTGCAGGAGTGAAACAGCGCCCTCTGGTGGATCACTGTCCAGCTCTGGGACACAAACACTGCAGGAGTGAAACAGCGCCCTCTGGTGGATCACTGTCCAGCTCTGGGACACAAACACTGCAGGAGTGAATCAGCGCCCTCTGGTGGATCACTGTCCAGCTCTGGGACACAAACACTGCAGGAGTGAAACAGCGCCCTCTGGTGGATCACTGTCCAGCTCTGGGACACAAACACTGCAGGAGTGAAACAGCGCCCTCTGGTGGATCACTGTCCAGCTCTGGGACACAAACACTGCAGGAGTGAAACAGCGCCCTCTGGTGGATCACGGTCCAGCTCTGAGACACAAACACTGCAGGAGTGAAACAGCGCCCTCTGGTGGATCACTGTCCAGCTCTGAGACACAAACACTGCAGGAGTGAAACAGCGCCCTCTGGTGGATCACTGTCCAGCTCTGGGACACAAACACTGCAGGAGTGAAACAGCGCCCTCTGGTGGATCACTGTCCAGCTCTGAGACACAAACACTGCAGGAGTGAAACAGCGCCCTCTGGTGAATCACTGTCCAGCTCTGGGACACAAACACTGCAGGAGTGAAACAGCGCCCTCTGGTGGATCACGGTCCAGCTCTGAGACACAAACACTGCAGGAGTGAAACAGCGCCCTCTGGTGGATCACGGTCCAGCTCTGGGACACAAACACTGCAGGAGTGAAACAGCGCCCTCTGGTGGATCACGGTCCAGCTCTGGGACACAAACACTGCAGGAGTGAAACAGCGCCCTCTGGTGGATCACTGTCCAGCTCTGGGACACAAACACTGCAGGAGTGAAACAGCGCCCTCTGGTGGATCACGGTCCAGCTCTGAGACACAAACACTGCAGGAGTGAAACAGCGCCCTCTGGTGGATCACTGTCCAGCTCTGAGACACAAACACTGCAGGAGTGAAACAGCGCCCTCTGGTGGATCACTGTCCAGCTCTGGGACACAAACACTGCAGGAGTGAAACAGCGCCCTCTGGTGGATCACTGTCCAGCTCTGAGACACAAACACTGCAGGAGTGAAACAGCGCCCTCTGGTGGATCACGGTCCAGCTCTGAGACACAAACACTGCAGGAGTGAAACAGCGCCCTCTGGTGGATCACTGTCCAGCTCTGGGACACAAACACTGCAGGAGTGAAACAGCGCCCTCTGGTGGATCACTGTCCAGCTCTGGGACACAAACACTGCAGGAGTGAAACAGCGCCCTCTGGTGGATCACGGTCCAGCTCTGGGAAACAAACACTGCAGGAGTGAAACAGCGCCCTCTGGTGGATCACTGTCCAGCTCTGAGACACAAACACTGCAGGAGTGAAACAGCGCCCTCTGGTGGATCACTGTCCAGCTCTGGGACACAAACACTGCAGGAGTGAAACAGCGCCCTCTGGTGGATCACGGTCCAGCTCTGAGACACAAACACTGCAGGAGTGAAACAGCGCCCTCTGGTGGATCACTGTCCAGCTCTGGGACACAAACACTGCAGGAGTGAAACAGCGCCCTCTGGTGGATCACTGTCCAGCTCTGGGACACAAACACTGCAGGAGTGAAACAGCGCCCTCTGGTGGATCACGGTCCAGCTCTGGGACACAAACACTGCAGGAGTGAAACAGCGCCCTCTGGTGGATCACTGTCCAGCTCTGGGACACAAACACTGCAGGAGTGAAACAGCGCCCTCTGGTGGATCACGGTCCAGCTCTGAGACACAAACACTGCAGGAGTGAATCAGCGCCCTCTGGTGGATCACGGTCCAGCTCTGGGAAACAAACACTGCAGGAGTGAAACAGCGCCCTCTGGTGGATCACGGTCCAGCTCTGAGACACAAACACTGCAGGAGTGAATCAGCGCCCTCTGGTGGATCACTGTCCAGCTCTGGGAAACAAACACTGCAGGAGTGAAACAGCGCCCTCTGGTGGATCACTGTCCAGCTCTGGGACACAAACACTGCAGGAGTGAAACAGCGCCCTCTGGTGGATCACTGTCCAGCTCTGGGACACAAACACTGCAGGAGTGAAACAGCGCCCTCTGGTGGATCACTGTCCAGCTCTGGGACACAAACACTGCAGGAGTGAAACAGCGCACTCTGGTGGATCACTGTCCAGCTCTGGGACACAAACACTGCAGGAGTGAAACAGCGCCCTCTGGTGGATCACGGTCCAGCTCTGGGAAACAAACACTGCAGGAGTGAAACAGCGCCCTCTGGTGGATCACGGTCCAGCTCTGAGACACAAACACTGCAGGAGTGAAACAGCGCCCTCTGGTGGATCACGGTCCAGCTCTGGGAAACAAACACTGCAGGAGTGAAACAGCGCCCTCTGGTGGATCACGGTCCAGCTCTGAGACACAAACACTGCAGGAGTGAATCAGCGCCCTCTGGTGGATCACGGTCCAGCTCTGAGACACAAACACTGCAGGAGTGAAACAGCGCCCTCTGGTGGATCACGGTCCAGCTCTGAGACACAAACACTGCAGGAGTGAAACAGCGCCCTCTGGTGGATCACGGTCCAGCTCTGGGACACAAACACTGAAAGTGCCTTTGAGTATGGAAATAGTATGTTCCCTTTCGGGAGCGATAACTTCCACACTTGCACGTTCGCTCCGGTGAAGATTCTGCCTGTGGTGTTCTGCAGAACCAGGGAGGAGAGCGTTCCCGAACTGGCCGAGCCAGCCCTGAGAGAGATAATGGTGGCTCCCGCATGGTAGGACCCGCTGTCTCAGGCGGACGGCACGATACGGCACCGGAGCTGAGGAACCTTAATGCGTGGCCGCTAAGCTAAACATGCGTGAGCAAAACACTCTACCTTCAGGAGTGCTGGACACACTCGCGGAGTCGAGCACACTTCTACTAGGCGCCTGTATGCTCTGAAATGGGGAGTTTTTGCAAAATGGTGCCAGGACAGCGATGTCGACCCGGTGATCTGTCCAGTGTCAGATGCTTCTTACAGCACAGACTGGATAGCGGGAGTTAGCCGTCCACACTGAAGGTGTATGTGGCCGCTATTGCTTCGTTTCGTTCCCCGGTTGACGGGCGATCGATCGGTAAACACCCTCTTGGTGACGGCTTCACCCGCTGAGCCGCCATCCTCACCTTTCGTCAGCCGGAACAGCTTCTCGTGTGCTTTGGTGGCTGAACTAAGGGAAAGACTTTCTCACTGGATTGTGGACGCTATCGCACTGGCTAACGCGTGCTGGGGGGGGATTGTCCTCGTAACATCAGAGCTCGTTGGACGAGGGCGGTGGCCTCTTCGTGGGTCTGGTCTAGAGGGATGTCTATCCAGGGTTTATGTTTGCTGCTGGCTGGTCTTCTCAGAACACCTTCACCAGATTTTACCAGCTGGATGTCCAGTCTGTGGTGTCGCGAGTGCTTTCGGTGAGTTTCGCAGTTGTTACCGCTATGCCATTGACTCTGTGTTTTACTCTCATGCTTGAGTGCTTATTGTGCATCAGTGCAGCCTTTGCTTTCATTGAGTTTGGATATGCAAATTTTGATAGGGTCGGAGCTGATGTTTCATTGCTAGCACTCCTAGCGACGCGGCTGTTGGCTGACTGTCTCTTCGTGGCTGGTGTAGCTTGACCCCGTTTCTCTGGGCTTATCTTCACTACTCATAGCTGACGCAATGTTGAGTTACCGCTCTCAGGGAACCGAGGTTACGGTAGTAACCGGAGACATTTTTCTGTGTTAAAATACAAAAACATTTCAGTGTGTTTTCATTTCAGTGTGTCTTACAGTGTCACACACAGGCTAATTATATGTAAACTGATGTAACAATTATACACCTGTACACACACACAGACACACACATGTCTGGTTTACTATCTTTGTGGGGACTCTCCATAGACTTAATGGTTTTTATACTGTACAAACGGTATATTATATCTCCTTACACTAACCCTACCCATCACAGAAAACTTTCTGCATTTTTACATTTCCAAAAAACTCATTCTGTATGATTTATAAGCTTGTTTACCCATGGGGACCTCAATTTAGGCCCCCACTGTGACACGAGTCCCCATGAGTCTGTGTGAAGTATATTTTGTGAAGTATATTTGTATAGCGCTTTTCACAATACAGATTGTATCAAAGCAGCTTCACAGTATTAAAATAAAATAATACAACAAGGTTTGTTTCTAGTGGAATTTATTGATTGATAAAATAAAATTAAATATCCCCAAAATATCCCCAACTGAGCAAGCCAAAGGCAACAGTGGCAAGGAACCGAAAAACTCCATCAGGTGACCTAATGGAGAAAAAAAAAAACCTTGGGACAACCCAGGCTCAGTCGGATTGTAGTTTGAACTGTAAGATTAAAATTATTATATGAATGCCTGGCCGAAAAGATGCGTCTTTAATCTAGTTTTCTAGACATTCAATTTAATCTAGACATTCCACTTCCAGCTCAGCTACTGTTCGGAAGCTCTTGCTTACTGCTCCGCGCTTTGCTCTATCGCTTTTACATTTTATCTCCTATTTTTTTATATTTTATTTCCTTTATTTTATTTCCTTTTATCAACTAATTTTAAATTCAGCAAATCAGCACAGTGCTCATACGACAAAGTTTGGATTACTACAAAAATTGAGAATTCTTATACCCGACCAGCTTACATTCCGGGAAAGGAAAACACAACTGCCTACAAGGATAAGAGAAAATGCCTCTTCTGGAATCTACTTGCTGCACTAACTGCCACAGACTTTTACAAAGGATTGCAGTTCTTGAGACAAAGTAACTTACAGGACCACCAAACCAGACGGAGCACACAACAGAGCTTCGTCATGGACACCCTCAGCATACCGGTGAGTCCCATGAAACTAGTGCTCCTCGAAAGGTAGAGAAACAAGCCGATCGACTTACTAATCGATGGCACAAACAGGGAGCGAGACCCAAAGGCACTCGAGACATCAGATTGTCACGAGCATCACATATTGCCGCAGTAGCATCCTCTACCCCAGATACAGCTCTGACAAGGATTGCAAACACTGGTCTCCAACCACCGCCTATACATCTTGAGAACAGATTTGAAGTACTAAGGAATGTAAATGAGGAATCCCCAAACATGATGAATGTGATCGAACACAGACTGAATGGGCCAGTAGCTAACACTGATGCTAACTGGCGCTCAAGGTCGAGCAGACAGCGGCACTCAGCTCAGAGCACAGCCGAGCCCAGGACTCTGATAGTGGGGGACTCCATAATCAGAAACATTAGCAGCAGGGATACAACTACGTGCTGCCTTCCACAAGCAACAACTTCTGATGTAAACAGGGAACTTCAGAACATTCTGATGAAACATAAGACTGCAAATCGACTTATTATTCATGTGGGGAAGAATGATATTCATAAAGAGCAGTCAGAACTCCTTAAGAAGGATTTTCATGAACTTTTTGAAACACTTAAAAGACTGAAAGTCCAAACATTCATCAGTGGACCGCTCCCAGCAAGAGGAACAAACCGTTTTTCACGGTTACTTGGGCTTAATACATGGCTGCAAAAAAACTGCAATATAAAAGCAGTGAACTTCATTGACAATTTCAATCTTTTCTGGAGTCAGAGACAACTGTTTCATCGGGATGGCCATCACCCAAACAAACTTGGTTCAAGAGTGTTAAAGGACAATATCTACTTCTCCCTCAATCATCCTTCTGCAGTGTGTGCCAATCCACTCAATCTGAACGGCACACACACACCTGGACACAGTATGAATGACCACGGGACTTCACTTCAGCAGCAAAATGGACATGCGCTTGACATATCACACAAGGACAATGATAACACCACTCCGCCACAACAACCTCTGCTCACGGACTTAATCTCAGCTGAACCCTGCCCACAGAGCTCACCACAGACAGACATATCAGAACTGCGTGAAGATTCAGCACCCAAGGACGACTTCCTGGAAAACAGCCAGGGAAGCCAGGACAGCATATCACAGCCTCCGATAACACCAGAGCAACAGCCCCTTTCACCAGACACGTTAACCCTCTCCCCAGCATCGCCACTTCTGTGCTTCTCACAGAAAATGGAAGAACTGGTGCATGCTGGAACCAGACTATCCCACTCTTTTGCTGCAAGCCCCCAGATACCAACCAAAAAAAGACAGGCACCGCAACCACCAAAGCCTGCGGGCCCAGCTCGCCCTCCCCCTCCTCCTGTGAGAGCTCTTCGGCCTCTGCCACAACGCCAGGGCCCACACCCTCCTCCTTCTGCTCGAGGTGAACCAAAAACAACTGATACCAGCTCTCAGTGATATGTGTCGGGTCCCCGTTTTGATAACAGTAACTTTCTCAAATGTTTACAGAACAAACGGGAACCCAGTGTGCCTGTATCTTTCTCTATTGCTGTTCTATTACAAGATAGAAAGTCTAAGGCCTTTAATAGCCGTACACCAAACCTAACTAATCTGGTGCCTATTACACGTCAAACTAAGATTGCTGTGGGGAAAAGTAAGTCTGTTAAGTTAGCACTCTTTAACATCCGCTCACTTAAAAATAAATCACTTCTAGTCAACGACTTAATAACCACAAACAATCTGGATTTTATGCTTCTAAATGAAATCTGGATAGAAGACAGCTGCAGTGCAACAGTCCTCAATGAAGCAGCCCTTCCTAACTTTACTTTTATGAGTGTCTGCAGAGCTGTTAAGAGAGGTGGGGGTCTATGCTTAAACGAGAACACTAGTTTACTATTTATGAAGGCTATATCCTTAACACCAAGCATATCTGCAGACTCTGTTGATTTTCTCCTTGATTCTTTTAACTCAAAAGTTAAAGGTATAATTGATGATATTGCTCCTGTTAAAGTCAGGAAGAAGAGTGGCAGACAAAAAGCACCTTGGAGAAACTCAACAGCTGTGCAAAATATGAAAAGACAATGCAGAAAAGTAGAGCGCATGTGGCGGAAGACAAAACTTGTAGTCCATTATAACATCGACAAAGACAGCATCCATGCTTTTAATATGGAACTAGGCAAAGCTAGACAGACTTTCTTCTCAAATATTATAAACAGTAATTTAAACAACACACACACTCTTTTTGCTACTGTAGAGAGACTTACAAACCCCCCAAGCCAGATTCCCAGTGAAATGCTCTCAGACAACAAGTGCAGTGAGTTTGCTTCTTTCTTCTCTGAGAAAATCAATAATATCAGAAAGGTGATCAGCACATCCTTGAGTTGCCCTGGGGTCAGACAGATCAAACCGCCTGAGAAAGTAGTTACTATGTCTGATTTCAAAGAAATTGATGGCAAAATTTTGGAAGAAACCGTACAGCACCTTAAAACATCAACATGCGCTCTTGACACACTTCCCACATCATTTTTCAAAAGTGTGTTAAACAGTTTAGAAGCAGATCTCCTAGAAGTGGTAAATGCCTCACTTCTCTCTGGGAGTTTTCCAAACTCCCTGTAAACTGCTGATGTCAAGCCCCTCCTGAAAAAGAGCAATCTGGATAAGACACTATTAAAGGAGAACTCCGGTCAATTTTAACATTGAGCTCATTTTTTTGTACATTTGGAGTGCTGTCAATACAGAGAACAACGACAAAAATCGGTGTTGCCTACACCGAGTTATTCTATTTTTAAAATTTGCACCCTGTTGACTTCAATGGGGCAAGTATTAAACCTGCTTTTAGCCTTTTAACATCCTTGATGTGTCATTACAAGTGCACAGAAAATGTGAGTGATTCCTTCCGAGTGAACATGAGTGAATCTGACTGCAGTAGATGTGAAAGATATGTATAAAAATGATGTTATTTAAGCCAGCGCAAATACCTGTGTTTACATCCTGTTTTCGGTGGAAGTCCATAGTAATCGATTGTCGAGTTCACGCGCGTGATCATAGGTAACTAAACCTATGCGCGTGAACTCGGCAATCGACTACTTTGGACTTCGACCGAAAACAGGAAAATGAGCTCAATGTTAAAATTGACCGGAGTTCTCCTTTAAGCAACTATAGGCCGATCTCAAATCTTCTTTTCATAAGCAAGATCATTGAAAAAGTTGTCTTCAATCAGCTGAACAAATTCTTATGCTCGAATGGATACTTTGACAATTTTCAATCTGGTTTCCGACCGCACCACAGCACAGAGACAGCGCTCATAAAGATAATAAACGATATTCGCTTAAATACTGATTCAGGCAAACTATCAGTGCTGGTACTACTCGACCTCAGTGCTGCATTTGACACTGTCGATCATAACATACTTCTGGACAGGCTGGAAAACTGGGTGGGGCTTTCTGGGATAGTCCTAAAATGGTTCAGGTCATACTTAGATGGGAGAGGTTATGTGAGTATAGGAGATCATAAGTCTGAGTGGACATCCATGACATGCGGAGTCCCTCAAGGCTCAATTCTTGCGCCACTCCTGTTCAACCTGTATATGCTCCCAATGAGCCAAATAATGAGAAAAAAACAAATTGCTTACCACAGCTATGCAGACGACACACAGCTCTACTTAGCCCTATCGCCTAACGATTACAGCCCCATTGACTCCCTGTGCCAATGCATTGATGAAGTTAACAGTTGGATGTGCCAAAACTTTCTTCAGTTAAACAAAGACAAAACTGAAGTCATTGCGTTTGGAAACAAAGATGAAGTTCTCAAGGTGAATGCATACCTTCACTCTAGGGGTCAAACAACTAAACATCAAGTCAGGAATCTTGGTGTGACACTAGAGTCAGACTTTAGTTTCAGTAGTCACGTCAAAGCAATAACTAAATCAGCATACTATCATCTGAAAAATATTGCAAGAATTAGATGCTTTGTTTCCAGACAAGACTTAGAGAAACTTGTGCATGCTTTCATCACCAGCAGGGTGGATTACTGTAATGGACTCCTCACTGGCCTTCCCAAAAACACCATAAGACAGTTGCAGCTCATACAGAACGCTGAGCAGAACCAGAAAATATGAACACATCACACCAGTCCTCAAGTCTTTACACTGGCTCCCAGTTAAATTTAGAATTGATTTTAAAGTATTATTACTGGTATATAAATCATTCAATGGCCTAGGACCTCAATACATTGCAGATATGCTCACTGAATATAAACCCAACAGATCACTCAGATCACTAGGATCATATCAGCTAGAAATACCAAGGGTTCACTCTAAGCATGGCGAGTCCACTTTTAGCTATTATGCTGGATCAGCTTCCAGAGGAGATCAGATGTGCTCCTACTGTAGTCACTTTCAAATCCAGACTCAAAACACTTCTGTTTAGCTGTGCATTTACTGAATGAGCACTGTGCCAATGCTCGTCCGACTATCTGTACTGTACTGTATTTTATTTTTTATTTTTCTAAACTGTTTTAATTATTCTTATTTCTTTTTATTATTTTAATTTCTTCTATGTAAAGCACTTTGAATTGCCATTGTGTATGAAATGTGCTATATAAATAAACTTGCCTTGCCTTGCCTAGTTTAAACTACCTGTGCATTCAGGTTGAAGTCCCCATCGGGATAGAAAA